>NC_133434.1:25680779-25980779 GCF_011762505.2 Arvicanthis niloticus
TACTATCTCAGCAAGATGCAGGAGACATCACCTTTACAAGCCTTCGCAATGGTCTGTCTTTTGGCACCACACCACTACCATAGCGAATTCCACATATTAATTAATGGGCAGCCTCTACTTCTCTGGAGTTTGCCCTCTACTGGCCCATGTTGTCTTACACAGTTAACCTGTCTCAAGAAGGGACAATCCATACTATAAAAAGTATTCCTAAGCTCTCAAGGTCACTCTGTGGGTAAAGCTGTTTGCCTTCAAGCCTGATGACCTGAGTTACTATCTGTAGGTAAAAGGAGATTGTAGAAGGAGAACCTATTCCCACAAGTTGTCCTTTGTAGCATGTACCCATGTGCGTGCGCACATGTGCACACATGCGCTGGGGGCTCACAACCATCTGTAATGGGATTCAATGCCCTCTTCTGGTATGTCTGAAGAGAGCAACAGTGTACTCACATAAATAAATCTTTTTAAAAAGGGGAGAAAAGAAAGAAAAGAAATTAAAGCCTATTCCTCTACAAAATAGTGAAATGCGTAGCTTTAATTTTTTCAAACCTTATTTTTAATGATGGTTCTAAACGCTTTAACCTCCCTTGTAGCCCATCACTCACCAGAGGTAGTAGGAAAGAAAGGATACAGGGGAAGGGGACCTGTTTAGAAAGGTTCTTTGGAGTAACTCCTGTCTGTGTTCTCAGTTCACAGGTTAGCAGGCATCAGCAGCTCAATCTACTCATAAACACACCACAGATATACCAGCAGTCCAGTTCAGTAGAGTTAAGTTAGCAACAGCGGTGACATGGTGACTAGACCTAGCAGAGACAGCCAGGCTTCAGCCTCGGCTCAAGTCAGCAGGAGGGACCAATAGGACCACCAGGCGAAGTTCTCAGTGGTGCCTCTCTCAGGGAATCGAAGATCAACGAAGACTGGAGACTTACAAGTGTTGTACAGCTAGCTGTACCAGCAAGCCAAGCTCTCTCTGTGTCACTCTGTGGAGTCCTATTTATACCCTCCAAGCATCATGTGTCCTCCACATGCTCCACCTCAACACGTGCATCCATTCAGCCCTAGTCCTTGGAGGACAACACCAAACTGCAGCAAACTGCAGCACACCACCAGAAGTTTGTTAGTGGGTTTCTCTCTTTGGAGTCCCAACAAATACAGCTCAACTGTGCAGTGTAAGGCAGCCCAATACATGCATGCTGTTAGCAAAGCATCCTTTATCGCGTGTCCTTTCACATGCTTGCTTTAGCAGAACATCCTCTCTTCTGTGTCTACTTCAAGGAAATGTTCCTTCATGAGTCGGCTTTAGTCTTTCATCTGTGTTTACTTTAACGAAACATTCCTTCATGTGTTTGCCCCAGCAAAACACCATCCAAACGACTTTCCAAAGAACCCTTAAAGTTTCTACTTCAGAAATGTCTATTTAATCATCCAGATTCGAGCCCTACACAGGTGTCACCCAGCAAGACCTAAACAGCTGGGACACTGACTTGGAAACACTGACTATTGTTAACCAGTTGACTATGTTATCTGCCTCTCAAACCTCGCTGCCCCGTAAAGGTAGCCACTCAAACTATCCCTGCAGTCTGCCTCTGCTAACCATGCCACAGTATAAACACTCTACTTCTGTCCTTTCCTGTCTTAGTGAATGCTTTTGTTTCTCATACCTCACTGCCATGTCAATGCTGTGGTACACTAGGCCCAAGTTCACTTAGTATTTCATGAAATTCAAGTCAGCCATTGAATCAGCATTTTTTTTTTGCTGTCTCTTTTTTTGTTTGTTTGTTTGTTTGTTTGTTTGTTTGGATGGTTGGTTGGTTGGTCGGTTGGTCAGTTGGTTAGTTGGTTTAAGGCAGGCTCCCTCTTAGGTAGCCCTGCCTGGCCTGGAACTTACTATGTAGACCAAGCTGGCCTCTAACTCATAGAGATCTACCTGCCTTTGCCTCCTGAGTGTTGGGAATATACCACTATGCCCAAAATTTATCTGTACAGCTTAAACAAAAAATTTTTAAAAACTTTCATTTTATTTTATGAGTATTAATGTTTTGCCAACATGAATGTCTGTGTACCACTTCCATGCCTGGTACTTGTAAAGGTCAAAAGAGGGTGTCAAATCCCAGAAACTGCAGACAGTGCTGCAATTCAAGTGTTAGGAGTCAGAACTGAGTCTCCCAGAACAACAGTCAGTGTTCTTAATTGCTGTGCCATCTCTCCAGATCACCAAACAGCAGTTTTTAAAGCCAAACACTGAAATACAATACAACCCAAATATATACTAATATGATACTTATATGCTGAAGGATACATCTAGAGTAGGAAAGCATAAGTCTTTTTTTGATAAGTAAATCATTTTATAAAAGCACAAAAATTTATATGTACAGGAAGAACAATTCATAACATACAATACTTGAATCTGAGCCAAATGTCAACAAGCATTCATCGACACCTGTGTTCAGAACCAAGGTTGCAGGTAAGTTCTATAATGTATCATAGGCAAATATATCCAGAAATGGAATGAAGTCATTATATATTTTAATTATTATTATTATTGGTAGTAGTAGTAATAGTAGAAGTAGTGAGACAGGGTTTCTCTGTATAGCCCTGGCTGTCCTAGAACTCACTCTGTAGACCAGGCTGGCCTTGAACTCAGAGATCCACCTGCCTTGGCCTCCTGAGTGCTAGAATTAAAGGTGTACACCACCATTGCCTGGTTTGAATTTGAATTATTAATGATGTGAGTTGTTTTATATTCAAAAACCTTCCACCGTTGCCAACTTTTATGCAGTCCCTGTATTTAGTAATATGGCCCCCTCTGGGGTCTCCTCCTCATTTAGGGAACTGGACTCTGGATGATGCAGAGGGCAGAGATGAAACCTGAGTTAGGTGTGGTGGCTCAGCCATTTAATGTGAGTTTGAAACCAGAATGGTCTACATAGTGAGTTCTAGGACTTCCAGAGCTTCACGGAGAGACCCTATCTTTAAAAAATAGAAAAAGAAGAGCTGGGGAGATGACTTAGCATTAAGGGCACTGGCTGCTCTTCCAGAGGTTCTGGGATCAATTCCAGCAACTATGGTGGCTCCCACCCACATGGAGGCTCCCACCCACATGGAGGCTCCCACCCATGTGGAGGCCCCCACCCACATGGAGGCTCCCACCCACATGGAGGCTCCCACCCACATGGAGGCCCCCACCCACTGGATCTGATGCCCTCTTCTATCATGAAGGCAAACATGTAGACGGAGCACTCATATACATAAAATACATAAATAAATAATCCCTTAAAGAAGGAGAAGGAAACAAAAGAAGAAGGAAAAAAATCAGACCTGAAATAGCTTCTGCTATTGTGTGGCCATAGGGAGAGGGGACAGGAAGTAAATGGTACTTCAGAAGAGGGTCAAGGCCTGAGGATGTCATGGAACACTCCCCCAAGTCCCAATCAATCTCTGACCAATTGCCAGACTTGACTGGCCACTCTCCACACTCCTCCTGTATAAACCAATTTGTAGCTGAAAGAATTCTAATTGAAATGGGCACTTGCAGTGTACCTGCATTTACATGACAAATCTAATTTAGTCCTCACAACAGCATTTTAATATTAAGATTGGCAGTTTTGTGTGAGTGCAAAAGCCAGAGGTGAGATGGTGTCCTAAGAAAGTAAGTGGGGGAGATGGAGTTTGGGAATTTTTCGCCAAAAAAAAAAAAAAAAAATTATTGGTGTGTGTGTGTGTGTGTGTGAGAGAGAGAGAGAGAGAGAGAGAGAGAGAGAGAGAGAGAGAGAGAGAGAGAGAGAGACTACACTGTTTGGTATCCACCTCTCTTTACTACACCCCCCCCCTTTTGGATTCCTCCTGGGTGGCTGCTTTTTAGACAAGGTCTCACTATGCTGCTCTTGTTGGCCTGGAAGTCACTATGTAGACCAAGCTGAAACTCACTATGTAGACCAGGCTAGCCTCAGGCTCTCAGAGATCTGCCTGCTTCTGCCTTCTGAGTTCTGGGATAAAGGAATATGCCAACATAACTGGCTTGTTTCTCTGTTGTCTACAGAAGAAAGGGAAGGACCTAGCTTTGTGTTTGAGTAGACAGAGGCTTATAGGACAGACCAGGAAAAGCAGCCCAGATCTCAGCAGACAATTTGGGGATGATGGTCTTACCCATGTGGCATTGCAGAATTAGGACCACAGGTCATGAGATATCAAGAGGCAGGGGCCAGGCTGATGGCTAAAATCATTGACTTGCAGAGGCAAACATCTGCCCCTTGATGAGTCTCCTGTCATTGCATACAGAGTCTGCTTGACGTTAATATAGATTAATTCCAACCTGACATTTGCACTAGAGGAACTATTAACCCTTCCCCTCCTGCAGGCCTGACCGGCAGGTGACCTCGTCAAGCTGTTTTACTCCCCGGCGCCCCAGCCTCACATCTCTCTCTAGGACACAGGAGTTATGACCGAGGGGAAATGCAGCTGCTGCTTCCTGAGTTCATTTTTCACAGTGGCCGTTTGGCTCTAGAGGCTGTCAGAGCTAAGTCTCAGTGGGTGAGCAGAAGGGGCAGGTGGTGGCAGGCTGTGTCCTGGGCTGCTCAAAGAATCTTTCTCATGCCCTCTGTAGCCCAATCTCAAGACTAGAATGAGAAGAGCACTGGTGACAGTTGTTTTCCAATAGTCTTCTCCTGCTCCTCCTCCTCTTCTTCTTCCTCCTGGTCCTCCTCCTCCTCCTCCTCTTTTTCTTTTTCTTTTTGAACTATGTGCTTTCATTCTGGTGGTTCATCTGACTCCGACCACAGACCTATAAAGGACCAGGCTTATGCAGCAGTGGAGACCTTGAGAATATCAAAGCCCAGTGAAAGCAGGTTAGTTAGTTTCCTGGTTCGTTCAGCTGGTCACTGTGTCAAGTCAATGCTTTTAGCCTCTGGCAAAGACCCTTTCTGCACACTATACTGCTTTCTTCCTATAAATAGAGGGAAAAAATTAAAGACTCAAGGGCTGTGGATGTAGCTCAGTTGGTAGGTGTTTGTTTCTAAAATCACACACACAGCCCTGGGTTTGTGAGCCGGCACTCTATGAACCAGATGTGATTGATAGTATATACCTATCTTACACACACAGCCCTGGGTTTGTGAGCCGGCACTCTATGAACCAGATATGATAGTATATGCCTATAACCCTGATACTTGAGAAGTAGAAGCAGGAAAATAAGAAGTTCAGGGTCATCCTTGGCTGTGAGTGAGTTCAAGGCCAACAAGGGACACTTGAGACCCCAGAGGGAAAAAAAAGAAGAAAAAGACAAGAAGATAAAAAGACAGCTAAAACAGTATGCATTAACTGGCCCCAGCCAGCCCTTCTCCCAGCTACCAGGGCCTTCCCACACACTCCCTCAGTGCCTTGCAGACACTGGGTATTACCCACTCACCTCTCAGGGAACCCATCTTCCTTGGAGCCATGAGATCCATGGGATCTCTCCTGGTGGAGCTATAGAGAATGTTCCTTCATGGAGTATCACTGGCAAACAGTGTATATTTCCCTTTTTACAGATGTTTAAATGGTTCTGTGGAGCCTTTAACATTCTTGGAGCCTGGTCACTAGGCCCTAGTTGTGTCTTGCTATTCTTTAAATATCCCAGCGATTTCCAAACCTCCAGTAGTGGTCAGAGTTGAGAGGAGAAGCAATAGGTAGTTCTCCTGCCCACAAGCTGAGAACATGCCATTGGGCATAGATTGCCTGTGGATTCAAGCCTTGTGTATACAGTAGGTACTCAATAAAGAGAACTTGGTTTCTTTATTCTCAGCATCTATCTCAACAATCATGTAGTGGTTTTCATAAAAATGGCCCGCACAGGTTCATGTATTTGAATGCTTAGTCATTAGGAAATGTCACTATCTGAACAGATTAGAAGGATTAGGAAGTTGTGGTCCTGTTGGAGTTGGTGTGGTCTTGTTGGAGGAAATGTGTCACTGGGGTGGGCATTAAGGTTTCACAAGCCTGTGTCAGGCCCAGTCTCTCTGTCTCTCTGCTTTCGGATCAGGATGTAGCTCTCAGCTACTTTTCAGTGCCTTGCCTGCTGCCATGCTCCCTGTCAAGATGACAATGGGCTGATCCTCTGAAACTGTAAGCCAGCCCCCAATTGTGTTAGAGTCACCATGCCCATGGTGTCTCTTCACAGCAATAGAACAATGACTAAGACAGATTATTAACAATAGGAAACATTTATTATCTCCTTATTATATATCAGTGAGCAAAGCACCTGACTCTACCCCCACTAAATCCCCATGCAGCATGTAGTCCTCCAGCATGGGTTCAGCTTCTATCCTCCTCCTTAGAAACACAGCAGCTACATAGTCACTAGTGAAGCAGAGCATGGCCCGCTGGGGCTGCCCCTGCCTACCTGATAGGGCCACAGTTACACTTGGGCATGTGCATGCCACTTGTGTGTAGCAGACACGCGTGATCTTTAAAGCGTATGGCACTTCCCACCAGGCCCTTCACAAAACACGTTTGCTGACCTTGAGCTGTAAAGTTCAGCTACTTGCCAGGGATTCTAACAGAAGAGAGAGCCAGCGCCAGGGGCCAGAGCCGTTCAGTCTGATTTCAAAGGCGCAGTCTCAGTGTTGCACACTAGTGGGTTCGGGGGACATTTTTTACATGGTGGCTATTAAATGAAAAGTTGAGAAATATGTATTTTAATGAAATATTCTAGTTTTGTCATAAGGCATTCACAAGATAGTCCATCTAGATGTTTTAATGATGGCTATGTAGCTATCACCACCCTGTTCCAGAACTTTCACTATTCCAAAGGGAAACACCCAGTTCAACACCAATCCCCCAACTACCTTCCACCCCATTTGCCAACTGTTCAACCTTCTGCCTCCTCTGAGTGCAGGGAGCACTCTGCCTTGATCCATATTTATTAGCACACTGTTTTTAAGGCCCATAAATATTGAAGGTGTATCAGGATTTCTGTTTCCTGGTTGAGTAATATGCCAGTGTGTGTTAATAGAGAAAACAGACACAGAGTACAAAACTCGGATGAGCTGGGGGGCTGCGCAGCAGGTACACTTGTAAGCATAAGGACCAGAGTGTGACAGCAGAACCTATGTAGCAATGCTGGGTGTGTGCCACACACCTGCAATCCCAACACTGTGGAAGTAGAGGTCAAAGCTCTCCTGCCAGCCAGTCTAGCCTAATTGATAAGCTCCAAGCTGATGAGAGACAGTATCTCAGAGGAGATGGACACCTGAGATTTCTCTAGTCTCCACCTGTATATACATATGCGTACACATGCCTACACACACACACACACACACACACACACACAGAGAGAGAGAGAGAGATAGAGAGAGAGAGAGAGAGAGAGAGAGAGAGAGAGCAAAAACCAAGACAAGGCAGATGACCTAACTTGAAAAGCAAATCTCTCTGGGCGGTAGTGGCGCACGCCTTTAATCCCAGCACTTGGGAGGCAGAGGCAGGCAGATTTCTGAGTTTGAGGCCAGCCTGGTCTACAGAGTGAGTTCCAGGACAGCCAGGGCTACACAGAGAAACCCTGTCTCGAAAAACAAAACAAAAAAACAAAACAAAAAAAAAAAAAGAAAGAAAAGCAAATCTCTCTCCTCCTGCCTCTGTACCCCAGCTCCCCTCCATGACAGCAGCTGCTACAGGATTCTATGAGTCCTTCCTGAGTGGGTAAGTGCCCTGCAAACACATTTATGTAGCATCTGTGAACACAGTTCCATGCAGAGATGAATAAACCAGACATGTTCCGGCATCCTGCTGATATTCTGTGTTTTATTTTGTTTGTTTATTTGTTTGTTTGAGCCAGGGTTTCTCTATGTACCTCTGGCTGTCCTGGAACTCATATTGTAGATCAGGCTGGCCTTGAACTCCCAGAGATCCACCTACTCTTGCTTCCTGAGTGCTGGGACTAAAGGCGTGCGCCACCACCACCTGGCTTTGATAGTCTTCACAGTATCTTGAGGCTTGCTTTCCTACATTTGGGTCCACATTACTCTTTTCAACAATTGCAGATAATTCCAAGAGATGGATGTGCCATCGTTTATCCATCTTGCTCCTATTAATACACGTGGAGAAATTTTTGGTATTTTTCTTGGTCGTTCATGGTGTTGTAGTAAATGCCCTCAGCTACTCTTTTCCTTTGCTAGACTCTCAATATGTAACAAAAAAAAAAAAAAAAAAAAAAAAAAAAAAAAAAAAAAAAAGGCTTCAAAGTCACGGCCACTTTCCCCTTGCTTGTCTTACGGACTCTGTATAGTGTTTTTGTGGTTCATTGATGCTGTGCATCATACAGAAAGAAGTTAGTACTCAAGTGCCAAATTTCAGGTTTCCAGAAGAGGGCTGTAGGGTGGAAGGGGCTCTGAGTAAGGGCAATGTGAGGTGAAAATCTTAGTGTCAGATATGCACCCCTGTGGTTGTTGAGTGATGAGAGAGGCAAGGAAATGCTCCCTGCAGGCCCCAGTGAGAGAAGTCTGAGTCCCAGGATGCAACAGTACCTCCCGGGAGCTGTCGAGCCAAGCAAGTGCTTCCTCTCCTCATCCCACGCCATGACCCTATGCATTGGTTACATGTGTTGCTCTCACAGAGTCCCGATGGGAAGCTAGTATAGGGAATGAAGGGTTTACTTGGCTCGTGGTTCCAGGATACAGTCCGCCATGGCTGGAGGCAGCTGGTCACGTTGCATCCATAGTCAGGAAGTAAATGGAGATGCTGGTACCCGGATCGCCTCCCTTTTATTCAGTCTAGCAGTTAGGACGGGTCTCCCCACCAATTAACCTAATCTACACAATCTGCCAGATACGCTGAGATGCTAACCTGATCTACACAGTCCCTTACAGGTATGTTCAGAGGCTCACCTCTTAAGGTCAATCCATGGTCCTGTGAGGTTGACAATATTAATCATCATGACCCACAGGAACTATGGCTTTTGAAACGAGTGGGGTGACACAGATGAACAATAAACCAGCTTGTAGGATGGGGTAGCTGTCACATCTTTCCCAAGGCACACCTCACTTCTGATGCATGAGGAGGAGGGGATTCTTCAGGACAGGATTTGGGTAGGGTGGGTTAAAAATCTCCTGTAAAACAACCTTTCCAGAGCTCAACACCTTTTAAAGGGGACAGTTTGGATTATACATCAGTGTGTATTTCTACTTTGGATAGTCTTTCCCTGGGAGACTAAAATTGCTTCTCAAAGCTAATATTAATTCCATTCTTTGCAAATTGAGTTTTTGTTTGTTTGTTTTTTGGTTTTTTTTTTATGGTTTTTTCGAGACAAGGTTTCTCTGTGTAGCCCTGGAACTCACTCTGTAGACCAGGCTGGCCTCGAACTCAGAAACCCGACTGCCTCTGCCTCTGCCTCTGCCTCCCAAGTGCTGGGATTAAAGGCGTGCGCCACCACCGCCAGGCAGCAAATTGAGTTTTAAACAGCAGTAAAGTCTCACAGTGAGCCATCGGTCCTGGGAGGCTGTCTTCTTTAACCCTGGGGTCCTCACTACCTGGGCCCCCAAGGTTTCTCTCCCCGGTTGGAGGTATCTCTGCTTTTCATCATTTCTTTTCTTTGTCCCATTGAGGCCTTCGGAGCAATGAGAATGGGGTCCAGATCTTTCTGGAGAGGTGTGTCTGGGTGATCTATGTCAGGTTCACAGTATTGAGCTTAAAGAACGGAAGAAACTGAAGAAGCACACACAGAGAGCAAAACAGCAAGCGCTTTTGTCCAGAAACAGAGCAGAGGTAAACACTGCCAGAGGCTCTGAGCGAGCTGGGCGAGCATTGGTAACCTCTTAGACTCCCTTGTGAAGGGTCAGGACGGAGATGAGTTGGCTGCTAGGGGTGGGATAGAGGTGGTTTTCTGTTTTGATTGACAGACTTGGATTATATAAGCCTTTATTTCTTGCACATGTCCTTTCCCACAATATATCTGATTTGAAGCATAGGCAGACTTAACCATGCATAGGCATACAATGGTAAATGGGGAATCTCCCTGAAAGCTCTGGGGACCAAGGTTACCTTTCTGTGTGGTCACCTAAAAATAGCTCAGCCCAAATCCCATTTCCCTTGATTTCAGGATGTGTTTTAGAACATACTTGGTCACAGAAGGGGAGTTACAAAGGGAGAAGGCACACATTCCGGTGTTTGGAGCAGAGGGCACATGCAGCTTGATGCAGGTCGGGTGTCCAAGGTTGCTAAGCTATTCTGAGTGGTTTCTCTGCATCAGGTCCTGGGAAGATTCTACATCCTTCCTCCCTCCCTCCCTCCCTCTCTACTTCTCTCCCTCCCTCCCTTCCTCTCTCCTCCATACATCCCATTAATTGTGTTTAGCATTTGTGTGTGTGTGTGTGTGTGTGTGTGTGTGAGAGAGAGAGAGAGAGAGAGAGAGAGAGAGAGAGAGAGAGAGTTTATTTTGTAGCCAAAGCTAACCTGAAACTCACGATTCTTCTGCCTTCGTCCCCTGAGTAGTGGATTTAATTTGTTTTGAGACAAGGTCTCACTCTAGATCCTATATAGACTTCAAACTTGTAGGAATCCTCCTGCCTCAATCTATTGAATGCTAGGATTTTGGTTGCGTGTCACCGTGCTTTACCCACGTATAGTTCTTTTCTGCCCCATGGTGCTGGGGACTGAGCACAGGGTCTTGTGGGTGCTTGGCAAACGCTCCGCCTGGAAGGCCTTCAGCTTCCATCTCCAAGTGTCTGGGATCACAGGCCTAAGTCACAGTGCCGAGCGAGCACTGTTATATGCTAGACACACAACCTTGCTGTGCTCACTTTGAAAACAGAGACTGCTATCACTCTCCATGAAGCAAGGCTGTGGGTGGAAGCTCCAGAGACTAAGTAGCTCACTTGAGCCTGCACGGTTCCTGTGTAGCATCAATGTACTGAGACTGAGTTTTAATTCAGTCAACAATTTCTAGTGCCATGTTCTCTCGGGACAGAAGCAGCTGCATGGAGGTGGTGTGTGGCCTGAGGCTAGGAGGGACCGACCGCTGAGGCAGACACTGAGGTCCATTGCCTGCTTGTGTGTAGGCATCCCCAGGTCCTTAATGTCACTAAGGCAGCACCGCAGCACGGTGGGAAAGGACGGCAGGGTATTCTTGGCGCCCCGACTGCATTCTGTTGGAGGACATTTGCTTCACCTATTAGCTTCCGAGTTCCTGCCCTGTGCTAGGCAGCGGCTCTGCCCAGGCGTCCCACGTTGTACCCAGAATCACATCCGCCATCACCACGTGTCTGTGCCTCTGCTGCAGCTTTAGCAGCTCCTTCTCCCTGCTTCCCAGCTAGCTCTCTTGGAGGAGCTTGGAGGAGCGTCAAACCAGCCCCACAATCTCTAAGCTCCTGGGTGCCAGCAGCCCACGCAGTAGGGACAGTGCTGGCCAGAGTTGTTCTTCTGCTGCTCTGGGTCCAAGCCAGGGATGGCTCTGTCAGCTGGGTCTTCCCTGCCCCAAGCTCAGCTCCAGCATACAATGAGGTCATGAACCCTCAGTGAACTGGCCTGGTGAGCCCCAGATGAAATGGTAGAGCCTCTGTGAGTGAACTGTTGAGCCCTTAGAGTCTGGAGGGGTTGAGAAAGTGATGGCTAGTAACACAGGAATCTGTGCCAGCCACCACTCCCTGACTCCCACCCCACCCACCCACCCCTACCCACCCCCACCTAGTTAAAGCCATTAGAGGCTCCAGTAGTGCTATCCTTCCCTTGGTGTGTATGACAGTCCCAAAAACCCACAAAATGGATGACCCACTGAATGGGTAAATCAAGGCAGGTATAGTAGGTAAATCAAGGCAGGTATAATACTGGTTCTTTGGAAATTCTGGATGAGTTCAGTGGTGGGCATTTGATTCTACAGAAAATAATCTGTCTCCAAATATTTATTCAGATATTTGTAAATAGAAATGTTCAGGAGAAAAACACCAATGTCTTTGAAGCATAAATATAAATGTTTTGCAGAATTACAGCTATGTTTTCATTTGAAGTATCTCCCTGGGTAGAGGTGCTAAAGTATCTTCAGTGCTTAGAGTATTCAAGGTTAAGGTCCAGCCTGGAGAGCTAATCACAACCACCAAAGGATGGAGCGAGCAAGACCCAGAACTGAATCCCACACTCAGATCTGGACAACCCAGGTCAGTTCAGGCACCTCCTTCTGCTTTCTCGGTGGAGAAGTAGAGCTGGAAGGCGATGAGGAGGAGTGGAAACGGGTTGAAAAATCAGGCCATAGAGTTGCAGGCTCCTCCGGGCCTTACTGAATCCAAGGGCTACGAGCCTGTTGTCTGCGTTTCTCATGAAGGATTAGAACACTAAGAAGAAACGACATGAGAGCTTGTTTCCAAGACAGCATCTCTGCAAGGGAACCAGGAACAGCAGCCACCAGAACGTTATCATGCTGGTAACCTGATCTCGGACCTGCAGCCTCTGGACTGTGGGGAGTCAGTGTCTGTGGTTTGAGCCCACACATCTGTGGTTATCTGTGGTAGCAGCCTGAGAGCTAAGACAACAGGCTGCTCTGCCAACCAGGCTTTCTGCTGTCTATGCTTGCTGTCCACACACTCAGAGTTTCCTGTACACTTGGAAGCATAGAGGCCAGAAGTCAATTTTTGGTATCTTTGCCCCTTCACCTAATTTTTTGAGACAAGGTCTCAAGTCAACATTTAGGAAGAACCTCCTATTTGCCATCTCATGTGTGTGCATCTGAGAAAGGACATCATAACAAAGGACACAATAGGACCCAGGCTAGCAATGAGAACAGAAAGCCACCTTTACTATGGCCCTTAGACACCAGAGTCCTTTCTCTTGAGACCTACAACAGGAGTCCCAAACGACTGAGAGAGCCCTTGCGTATCTTCACTTATGTGGCTGCTGCACTGAGTTCTGGTCTTTCCCTTTGCTTTGCTACTTTCATGAATCTATGGGCTTTTAGTTCAGTTCCTTGATAGAGGGGCTCGCAATCTGGAAACACACAGCCCTGGCCACTGGGAACACCTAGGGCCAGGCAAATCCAACCAATTCCTCCGATTCACAGAAAGGTTCGCCACCTGTCTCGGTGCTCATTCCATGACTTTCCTAGAAGTCCAGATGTCCCAAGTCCAAATGCTGTAGACGGAATCGTGACTCCCCCAAATCCTGATGTTCAAGCTCTGACATCCTATGTGACTGCATTTTGAAACAGGGCCTTTAGGAGAGAATTAAGACATGACAGTTATAAGGGTGGGCTCTAATCTGGCATGATGGTGGTCAGGAGGCAGCTGTGTGTAATCAGAGGTCTCTCGCCAGACACAGGCTCTGCCAGTGCCTCATTAGTGGACTTCCTATGATTCAGACTGAGAGAAAATGTTTAAGCCATCCACCGTGTGGTATTTTGTTATGGCAGTCGAGGCTGACTGACATACCAAGGTCGTGGACTCTGTGCTAGGCTCCCCCAAGATAAGGTAAGCTTCTCTTACCTTCAGTCCACGCTGCTCCTCTGCACACGCAGCTCACCTGGTACCTAATAACTTGAATGAGTACATGAATGAGGAACAGAACAGGTAATAAATGCTACGGGAGAGAGACCAGAGGGCAAGAATCACCTGTGGGGCCTCAGTCAGGTGAGATTCCCATAGGGAACTTTTAGAAAAGAAGACTGTACAGGCACAAGAAGGAGACAGGAAGACCTAAGAAGTGGCATTATCAAGGCCCGTCAGGGACAATCAATCAGATAGCAACCAGACCAGAGCAGAGGCTCCCCGGAGAGACAGGAAATGGCCTGGAAAGAAGGATTTGGCTCTGCCAGTCACAAAGGCAGAAGAATGGTCTTAATGGCCTTTGGAGATAATGAACCTAGAGGGTCAATGCATGCACATTCTTTATCATTTGAAAGCTCCAGAGTAGTCTTTCAAAGTGAAGCTGGGGCCTGGAAAGGAAGGTGCTCATCCACCGTAATTATGTAATTATACTCACGCAGCTCATTAGCAAAGTGCTTGCCTTGTGCATTAGGCCCTGGATTCCATCCCTAGCACCACTGGAAATTAGTGATGCACAACTGTAACCCTAGCCTGAGGAAGGTGGAGGCAGGAGGACAAGAAATCCAAGGTCATCCCAGGCTGAATAGCAGGTTTGAAAGTATCAGTTACTTTTCTGTTGCTGTGATAAAACACCATGGCCAAGACAACTTACAGAAGGGTTTATCTGGGTCTTATGTTTCCAGACGGTTAGAAGGTTAGAGTCTGTGATGATAGAATAGTAGCTGAGAGCTCATGTCTCCAACCACAAACAGGAAGCAAAGAGAGTACACTGAAATGGCCTCTCAAACCCTACCCACAATGCACTCTTCTTTTAACAAGCCTGCACCTCCTAAGCTTCTCAAATAAGGTTGCCAACTGGAGACCAAGTATTCAAATGCACAAGAATGTGGAGAATATCCCATTCAAACTATCACACTGAGCCACATGAAAACTTGTATGGACACACACACACACACACACAGTGAAAGAGAAGGAGAGCTACCGGCAGAGATAGACACACAGGGAGATGAACTCACTTGTACTTTCTCGAGTAAGGACTTTGCTCAGTGAAGCCCTTGGTTCCACCCTCATTGCCATGTGAACCAGGCTTGGTGGTACATACCTGTGTGCTGGCACTCAGGAGGTGGAGACAGGAAGATCAGAAGTTCGAGGCCACTCTTAGCTAACTGAGCTACAAGAAACTTAAAACGAGCAAACCAAACATAGCAAAAAGGGAAGGAGAGCGAGAATGTTCAGAGAGAGCAGCTTCTGGGTATCCTCCCACAGAACTGCACAGTAACAAACTCCCCCAGGACGATGGGTACAACTCACTGAGTCTTGTCAGTCTTGGGCTCAATGCCAGAACAGAGGGAGTTGGAGCAGAAGCTTCATAAGTGCCCTTCAGCCCTGGCCACACTGGCTTAAAGGACATCTTGGGTAACTGGAAACCATTAGAGTCACACTATGGTTTGTTACAGGAAAGGATACAGATTAAATCATCCAGAGACCAAAAAAGCCCCAGGCATGGAGCTCCTCTTATCTTCTCCCCAGCTGCTCAAAGTGAGCACTCCCTTGGCCTCGATGGGCGGTTGTGATCGCCAACCAGGAAGGTTCCCGGGCCTCCACACAGCCACGCAGCAATCCAAAGCCCTATTCTACATTCATAGATTATCCTTTGGGACATTTGTTTCTCCCAAGAAACACAGATGCTTGCTGAGTCCAGCTTGACCATGTAAGGGACGGTAAGACACTGTTTCCTTTGTAAGACCAGTATGTTATCTGTCATGAGCAGGTTGTGATAAGGTTTTAAGGTCCCTGTGGGAAGAGGAGCGACAGGTCCTCTCCGCCCAGGAATCGTATACAGGATTGACTGTGAGATGGTCAGTTCCTCGAGAGGGGAGAGAGTACACCAGAGACAGAGGTTTGATATTTAATTGCTCTTTAATAATGCACAGCAAACAATGTATTATCACCAATGCTAAAGCTATTGTAACAATGAGGTATTGCCACATTTCCTATGCATTGACTCTATCAATATCAATACAATAAACACACATAATAAGTTGCTAATTACCAAAGAAATAAGTATAGCAATAAGTACAATTATTAATTGTGGGTTACAGGACTTGAGTCCTTATGACTGTAGTTTCCAGCAGCTCAGGTCCAGAGAGTGCTTGACCATGAAGAAAGGAGTGTCTCTCGGCTGCTGCTTTGATGATTCATGCTGTAGAGTGCTTGGTCTCTTGGCTGCAGAGGAGGCCTGAATGGAGGATCATGCTAGCCAGTCATGGCTACCAGTGTGATGGGATCATGCTAGGTAACCATGGCTACCAGTGTGCTGAAGTGCTCTGGCCAAGGGCTCCTTTTTTATGCTTGAATTAGGGTTACTTCTGACGTACACGGCAGATAACCAGATGTGTCTGATTATCTGCGGGGCTATGACTTCATTACAGCTGGTTATCACACTTATTCAAAACAACTTATTTTAATGTATACATATTTTGATACATAAGGTTTTCAAAACAACTTTTGATTATCAAAACAACTTCTGGTTATCACAGCACTTCAAAACAACTTCACTTCAAACTTGTTTTCTTTCCTATTACAAATATGGAGTCAGTCCTGTTAAGGGCCTGCTCCTTACAGACCCCAACCCTGGGCCAGTGGTACTTACTTCAAGATGTCTCCAAGTGAGACACCGAAATGCAGATCGATGCGAAAGCAAGAGGTTTATTTTCTGGCATGCCCGGCTCAACCTTCAACTAGTCCCTTAAGGCGAGTGACTAGAAGGCGACCCCAATGGCTATTACAAGGAGTTTTTGTACTTTTTAGGGGCACAGGTTACATCAGCAAGGTTACAATTTAAACTTATTGGCTAAGCATATTGAACTTTAAATCTATTGGCTAGCAAGCACGGGCAGATCATGACATGCATTTGAACTCTACCTGGGACTTTCCAGAGGAAAATGTATCAGTCAATACATTCTGCAGTTTTTCTGAGAATTGTTTACTCAAGAATGTTTCTGTGGGTGGAAAAATGGAACTTGACCTAGCCTTGACCCAGGCCAGAGGGGGAAGCTGTAAGGAGGGTGTGGGACTAGAAAAGGCCCTTAGGGTGCCTTACCTTCCCCTGGAACAGACCCAGCAGTGTGTTCATGGCTGCTGTGGGCATAAGGATTGTTTGTAGAATAGTGTACATATTTTCACATTCCTCCTTCAAGGAATGTCCACTCTGCCAAGGTTAATGCCTCCACGATAGAGACAGCATGAATCTGGGAGGCAAGGGTGTGGCTAATATCTCAGCAAAATGATAGAACACAGTGACCTTCTGGACAGCCCTTAAGGCTGTGGGAAAGAAGTCTAAAAATATGAATTCAAAATACATAATTTCGGGCCGGGCGTGGTGGCACACGCCTTTAATCCCAGCACTTGGGAGGCAGAGGCAGGTGGATTTCTGAGTTCGAGGCTAGCCTGGTCTACAGAGTGAGTTCCAGGACGGCCAGGACTACAAAGAGAAACCCTGTCTCGAAAAACCAAAAAAAAAAAAAAAAAACAAAAAAAACATAATTTCTCAACTATGCAAAATATAAGGATCTAGTATGAATTATATGAGGGGCTTTGAGGATCTAGAAAAGCAGGGGCAACTATACTATGAGCCATCTTGTCAGAAAGATACAAGGACAGGCAGATACAAAGGTAATAGAGTCCTGAGTTCAAGGCCAGTCTGGGACAAAGCAAATTTAGGTCCAGGAATGGTTGAAATGGTAATCTCAGGACAAGGTCCCACCCAGCTAAATTTATAAAGGCAGACAGATCTCTAAAATTCTTTTCTAATGTTTAAAAACAAAACAAAAAAAAAAACATGTACTTGCTGTCCTTTTCCTAAGAGTCAAGGGGCTAAGGTCATAGAAGACTTTGTGAGATGGTCAGAAGGAAACCTGAAATAAATGCCTGAATTAATATGTAAATAGAAACTGGGTTTTTGGTCTGTAGGAGATGAGCTAGCAGAAAGAGATAGCAGTTCTTTAGAATTTTTTTCTAGCTCTCTAGAGCTGAGCTATCTGGAGATCTCTGGAGAGCGAGCACAGCTCTTCAAGAATTTTTCTAACAGGTTTTCTGGTTTTGATCAGAAAATCCATGGAGAGTGAAAACAACTTTTTTAGATTTTTTTTTTTTTTTTTTTAGCAACAGGATTTCTGACCTTGGTTGTATAAGGGTCCAGAAATTGCTGAAGGAAGACCCCAGACTCAGTATGCAAAGACAGTATTCATTCTATAGAAACATCCAGCATTCAGAAGTCAACAATTCTCTAAAATGGTGACCACAGGCAAAAGCATGCAGGCCTTCTTATAGAGAATTGGGGGAACTCTCTAGAAGGATTAAGTAATCCAAAATTTCATTGGTGGATGCTAGGGGGTCACCGACAGTCAGTGGTCTGCATTCCAATGTCATGAACATTTAACCATGTGATGAAATAGGGCTTCCCAGCAGAGATGGCCCATTCTGAAATAAGATATTTCCCCATTTTGTGGTTATCCCCAGGCTGTTCTTTGGGAGGGAGTTTTATGATCTTGTTCTGGATTTTATGGTCTGTTCCTAGAGCTGGTGCCTTAAGGCCCCTTTTTGAAATCCCATCTGGTAATTAAATGGAGCAAATGAGGCCCTTAAATGGAGACAAACAGGGTATTTAAATGGGTAAATGGGGTTTATGTCGAGAATTTCGTAGAGAGCTGACACAGTTCTTTTAGAATGTTTTCTAGCAGCTATCCAGAGAAGGCTGTCCAAAGAGTGAACACAGCTCTTTTAGAAGTTTTTCTGGCTTTCTGATTTTGATCAGAAAACCCAAGAATTATTTTTAGAACTTTTAAAACAGGATTGATTTCTAACTTGGTGGGAAAATCCAAGAATTTTTTTTATAGCAGCTTTTCTGACTCTGGTCATGATCATAAAACCCATGAACTATCCAGAGAGCATTTAGACATGTCTCAAGCAGACAGCGCTGTCTCAAGCAGACTATAGAGCCAGGAGCTGTCTAGGGAGCCATCTCAAGCAGAACATAGACTGTCAGCCTGTAACCCATGATTTGACTTTGAGTCATTTGTGTTGCTACTTCCAGACACCCCTTCTCTCTGGAACACCTCTCCAAGCCGAGGCTGGTCCTTAGCAGATGTTTCAGTGAGGTGTCACATACTGGAGACTGTCTCCCAGGAACTGAGAACAAAGACCAGACCTTTTCAAAAACAACGATGTATGTTTTATTATACACCATGCCATTGCTTTGCTCTCCTTTCCACGTCATCAAAACAACTGTAACTGACCTGCTAGGAATGCTGTTGCTAACTCTCATTTCATAGATGAGGTAACTGAAGTTTGGAAAGGTTGCATGAGTGACATTTGACTCATACATTTCCATTCTTGGAGGGCCCTGTGTCCTGAGAAGATGGAAGTGAGGTGTATGTGTGTGTGTGTGGGGGGGGTGTTAGTGTCAATGTGGGTGTCACAGAGCATTGTCTGAGTCCTGTTAGTGTGTGTGTTTATAGTCTCAGGGAGACTACTAAAGTGAAAGAAATCTCTGTGATGGATCTTCTTGCATGTGGAAGAGAAGAAACCTAGAACTGAGAAGGAAAAAGACACAAAGCCCAGCATAATGAGGCAAACATATCTGATTAATAACAGTGAGACAGTGAACATACACATGCATGCAGGCACGCACACGTGTGTGCACACACACAAATGTACAACCCAAATATAAGTAAATCAAGTGTGAAGATAAGTGAGCAAGGATTAATTAATTCATTTATAAAGAAGTATAGAGGCAAGTGTGGTGGCATATGCCTGTGACTGCTGCAAGTGTGGTGGCATGTGCCTGTGACTGCTGCAAGTGCGGTGGCATGTGCCTGTGACTGCTGCAAGTGTGGTGGCATGTGCCTGTGACTGCTGCAAGTGTGGTGGCATAGGCCTGTGACTGCTGCAAGTGTGGTGGCATAGGCCTGTGACTGCTGCAAGTGTGGTGCCATACACCTGTGACTGCTGCAAGTGTGGTGGCACGTGCCTGTGACTGCTGCAAGTGTGGTGGCATAGGCCTGTGACTGCTGCAAGTGTGGTGGCATACACCTGTGACTGCTGCAAGTGTGGTGGCACGTGCCTGTGACTGCTGCAAGTGTGGTGGCACATGCCTGTGACTGCTGCAAGTGCGGTGGCACATGCCTGTGACTGCTGCAAGTGTGGTGGCATATGCCTGTGACTGCTGCAAGTGTGGTGGCATACGCCTGTGACTGCTGCAAGTATGGTGGCATACGCCTGTGACTGCTGCAAGTGTGGTGCCATATGCCTGTGACTGCTGCAAGTGTGGTGCCATATGCCTGTGACTGCTGCAAGTGTGGTGGCACATGCCTGTGACTGCTGCAAGTGTGGTGGCATGTGCCTGTGACTGCTGCAAGTGTGGTGGCACACGCCTGTGACTGCTGCAAGTGCGGTGGCACACGCCTGTGACTGCTGCAAGTGCGGTGGCACGTGCCTGTGACTGCTGCAAGTGCGGTGGCACGTGCCTGTGACTGCTGCAAGTGCGGTGGCACGTGCCTGTGACTGCTGCAAGTGCGGTGGCACGTGCCTGTGACTGCTGCAAGTGCGGTGGCACGTGCCTGTGACTGCTGCAAGTGCGGTGGCATACGCCTGTGACTGCTGCAAGTGCGGTGGCATATGCCTGTGACTGCTGCAAGTGTGGTGGCATACGCCTGTGACTGCTGCAAGTGCGGTGGCATGTGCCTGTGACTGCTGCAAGTGTGGTGGCACACGCCTGTGACTGCTGCAAGTGCGGTGGCACACGCCTGTGACTGCTGCAAGTGCGGTGGCACACGCCTGTGACTGCTGCAAGTGCGGTGGCACGTGCCTGTGACTGCTGCAAGTGCGGTGGCACGTGCCTGTGACTGCTGCAAGTGCGGTGGCACGTGCCTGTGACTGCTGCAAGTGCGGTGGCACGTGCCTGTGACTGCTGCAAGTGCGGTGGCACGTGCCTGTGACTGCTGCAAGTGCGGTGGCACGTGCCTGTGACTGCTGCAAGTGTGGTGGCACGTGCCTGTGACTGCTGCAAGTGTGGTGGCATAGGCCTGTGACTGCTGCAAGTGTGGTGGCATATGCCTGTGACTGCTGCAAGTGTGGTGGCATGTGCCTGTGACTGCCTGTGACTGCTGCAAGTGTGGTGGCATGTGCCTGTGACTGCTGCAAGTGTGGTGGCATATGCCTGTGACTGCTACAAGTGTGGTGGCATGTGCCTGTGACTGCTGCAAGTGTGGTGGCATGTGCCTGTGACTGCTGCAAGTGTGGTGGCATATGCCTGTGACTGCTACAAGTGTGGTGGCATGTGCCTGTGACTGCTGCAAGTGTGGTGGCATGTGCCTGTGACTGCTGCAAGTGTGGTGGCATAGGCCTGTGACTGCTGCAAGTGTGGTGGCATAGGCCTGTGACTGCTGCAAGTGTGGTGGCACATGCCTGTGACTGCTGCAAGTGTGGTGGCATACGCCTGTGACTGCTGCAGGGCGAAGGAAGGAGCGCAGTGTTTAAAGCCATTCGTGCTTTGGAGAGGGGTCCTGTATCAAAATAGAAAGAAAGAAATATATAAAAGTTAAGAGGCAGAATGAAATTTCAAGGTAATTTCATCTGGAACTGTGGACACACTGATAGACATACTTCAGAGTCTGTGAGAGGCCTCTGGGGAGTTGCACAGGTGGCTTGGTGGTTGACATTACTTGCTGCCCCTTTGAGGGATTCAGCATCCTCTTCTGGCCTCCATGAGCTCCCAAACAGCTGAAAAACACACAGATGAACATATACATAAACATTTAACTTCGTTTTGTTTTGTTTTGGGTTTTTTTTTGTTTGTTTTTTAAGACAAGAATTCTCTATGTAGCCCTGGCTGTCCTATCCTAGAACTTACTCTGTAGACCAGGCTAGCCTCAAACTCAGAGATCTGCTTACCTCTGCCTCCTGAGTGCTGGGATTAAAGGCACACACCACTACCATCCAGCTAACATTCACTTTAAAAAAAAAAAAAAAAAGAGCACATTCACTTTTTATCCTGTAGAAAGGAATCTGCATACACACTGATGAAGGACCATGGACCTGTGTCCTGAACCAGCCTAAATCTGGATGTTACCTAAATGGCCACTCAGGAGAACTGCAAGATCTGGTGACTTTGCTGTAAGCACCACCCTGTTCCCCTTCAGCAGAGTCAATAATGAAGGAACAGCAGAGTCTCAAAGCCAACCTCATGGCCAGAGAAGCAGGAGTAAGTTGGTTGCTTTTGTCCGCTCCTTAAGTCATCTGTCGGCTAAGGATGAGAAGGAAGACCTTCAGGAGCCTATTCTGGTCTCAGGTTGCTGGCTCTCAGATAAAGCTCAGTCGAAGAAATCATTTCCAAGGGCTGGTGGGAGGTCTCAGCAGGTAAAGATGCTTGCTGCTAAGCCTGATGATCTGAGTTCAAGCCCCAGGACCCACATACTGGAAGGAGAAAACTGGAGTGCTCAACACATGCACACACACACACACACACACACACACACACACACAAATAAAAAGTAATAAAGATTCACTTTCTTTTTTTCCCCCCTATATCTCAACACCAAAAAAATCTTTAATTCCATGTGTGATGGTTTGTATATGCTTGGCACAGGGAATGGCACTATTAGAAGGTATGGCCCTAAAAACAAAAATTATAAAAAAATTTTTTTTAAATAAATAAAGAAGGTATGGCCCTGTTCAAGTAGGTGTGGCCTTGTTGGAGTATGTGTGGCACTGTGGGCATGGGTTTTAATGCCCTTGTCCTAGGTGCCTAGAAGCCAGTATTCTGCTTGCAGTCTTCAGAAAAAAAATGTAGAACTCTCAGCTCCTCCTGCACCATGCCAGCCTGGATGCTGCCATGCTCCTGCCTTGATGATAATGGACTGAACCTCTGAACCTGTAAGCCAGCTCCAATTAAATATTGTCCTTATAAGAGTTGCCTTGGTTATGGCGTCTGCTCACAGCAGTAAAACTCTAACTCGGATACCATGCTAATGGCCAAAGCTCAAGATGGTCCCACTTGAAAAACGTTTTTCTTAAGCCTTCTGTACTAAAGTAGTATCTTCTCTTTCTCAACAAACTAGGAATCCACAACTGCCCCGTTGCTCCACAAAGGGGCAGGGAGAGTGTGAAGAGGCTTCACTGTGAGTTATTCCCATGGCTGAGCCCAGCTCCTCATAGAGGAGGGTGAAACGCAGCTTGGCACATTATAGTCTTGTCTGATTGCAGTCACGGGATAAGCAAATCATTTTTATTTAAAACCAAAGAGCCCTATAATTTATTCATGAATGCCACACATTAGATCTCCCATCTTGATTTAGTTGCCTTCTCTGAAGCAAATTTATAAGATCCGAATTATGCACAAAATGCTCCCAGGCTAATAGAAGAAAATACTGGAAATATCCCCAGTACAATACGGTGTGGTGGTGAAGGGCACAGGTTCTTAAATCAGACCACAGTGCTTTCAAATCCTGGCTTCACTACTCCGGGCAAGTTACCCTCTCTGTGCTTTTATTTCCCTGTCTGAGGAAGGATAGTGATATCACAGAGCTACTGAGAGGTTAAGTAACAAGCATGTGTATAAAACACCAGGAACCGTAATGACTGCCATGCAAGCATTTGCTATGGTTATCTCTGGTTATGATTATAACATTTCTGGTGTAAGCCTCTAACCAGTGAGATGCCTTGGCAGGTAAGGGCACTTGCTGCCAAGCCTGATGGCCTGAATTTGATCCCTAGGACCCACATGGTGGAAGGAGAGAACAGATTCCTACCTTTGTCCTCTGACCACCACACTTACCTGCACACACATACACACACACACACACACACACAAAGTAAGTAAATAACACATTATCTAAATGATAGGCATCTCCAACCTGATGTCACAACACACAGGAATTTCTTCCATTTCCTCCACCTATCCAAGGAAGAACCACCAAGGCAGGAGGAGGGATGTTGTCTAAGATTTGGGTAGTTTGGATTCTTGGGTTTATTGATGAGAAAAGTACAGCTCTCAGCTCAAAGGGAAGAAGACATAGTTTATTCAGATCATGGCCCGAGAAACATGGAGCAAAGTCACCCCAGGGGCCCAAGTTCCCAGGCAGAAGTGGTTTCATATAGAAGAACTGAGAAAATCAGAAATCAAGGTAAGTTGAAAATATATTGGTACATCAGAGAGGTGGTTACAGCAAGAAGAGGGAAGTCTGGTCTGTAGGCTTCAGATGCTGTCTGATAGCATTTTTATAGCTTTTGGGTTCTCAGGAGTTAGTGGTCTTCTTCTTTTTGTTTTTGTTTTGTTTGTTTGTTTGTTTGTTTGTTTTCAAGACAGGGTTTGTCTGTATAGCCCTGGCTGTCCTGGACTCACTCTGTAGACCAGGCTGGCCTCAAACTCAGAAATCCGCCTGCCTCTGCCTCCCAAGTGCTGGGATTAAAGGCGTGCGCCACCACTGCCCAGCGTTAGTGGTCTTCTAAGCTTGTAGATTCCAAAAGGTTTTTAAATATTAGTTGACAACATGTTAGCTCTGACATGGAAGTGCGTGAGGAATAGCTGTTCAGGGGGCTAAAGCTAGTCCACAGTAAAGTAATTAGCTCCTGGACCCGCAACATCCCAACCCCTCCACATCCAGTGTGGTTTATCTCACTCACGAGCATTCCACCTCATAATTTTGATACCAAAAGAGGGGCTCCCCCTTTGAAATTCTTATACTATTTAATAAAAGAACTTAGAAATGAAATCAGAAGAAGCTGGAGGATATTTTTATTAGAATTTGAGAGAAAATACCGAGATAGGCAAGCTGAAAGTCCTGCCTGCTGACAGGAGGAGGGAGATAGAGATGAGGAAAAGATGGAGCTCTTTAAGCCATGGCCCAAGGAACTAGCCAGGTTCAGCCACGGAGGCCAGCAGTCAGGGGAGTGCTCGGGGAGCGGCTCCCTGGGCGAGGGTGGGGGGCTCCCCTGGTGTCACAGGAAGCAGATGTAGGGTTTGGCCAGTATCCAAAGGAAAATGATAAGGGAAAAGGGAAATTCCAGTTTTCTGGGAAGTGAGAAGGTGAGTAGATGCTACAGTTCTGCATGAGGACACCTGGCAGGTGACCACACTGGTGGCAACGTTTTATTTCATGTTGTGTGAGTGTCCGTCTATGTGTATGTATGTGTATGCATGTATGGTCTCTTCAGAGACCAGCAGAAACCACCAGATCTAGTATTCTAGGGAGGATGAGTCCATGAGCTCGTTAAGGGGGTAATTAGTCCTCATGTGTCCTTAATATGTCTTTGGGTGAGTCAGCTTTCTTTTTTAGGGGGCCAGGTGATTGACAGGGCCAGGTGGATTAACTCTTTAAAGGAGGAGACCATAGTATGCAGTGCTTGTGTAACTTAGAGTGGCTGGTTACCACCCAGTGCCAGGGGCAGAATTGAGACTTCATTCTTTGCCTTAAGGGCCTCAAGAGGTCTGGACACTGCTACACTTTCACTTGGTAATTGTGAAGGGGATTCTTGAAAAGGGGGCTTCCCTTCCTAGAGTTACCTGGAAAGCACAAGGCAGGGTCTGTCCTCAGTGGCTTCTAAGGCTGATGGTGTTTGTAACATTCCCCCCTCAAGAACTGAGACCCTTAAATTAGTAAGGGATCAGACCAAGGACAGGAGCCCTCAAGTCCTTGTGGTATTTCTGGCTTCCATCCAGGAGAAGTCCTTTCTAGCTTCTGGCCAAGGACCTGAAGCAGGCCCCTAACCCTAACTGCACTGTATCTCTCTCCTGAAGCAGGCCCTAACCCTAGCTACACTGTATCTCTCTCCTACCCTCAGCAATGTGAGCATTTCCTGAACTTCAGGAAAGTTCTGAAGCCTTCAGAATCTAAAGGATTTATCTCCTAATTTCATCACATAGAGATTAAGGGTTTTTTTTTAAGATTATTTATTTTATGTATATGAGTACACTGTTACTGTCTTCAGACACACCAGAAAGGGTTATTGGATACCATTACAGATGGCTGTGAGCCACCATGTGGGTGCTGGGAATTGAACTCAGGACCTCTGGAAGAGCAATCAGTGCTCTTAACCACTGAGTCTTCTCTCCAGCCCTGGGATTAAGTTTTAATACAAATTTTAGACAATATAAACATTGAAATGATAGAAGAGATATTTTACTGAAAAGGAAAGGCGACAGAGCTGGGTGCAGTGGAACACTCCCGTGGTCCTAGCCCACTGAAGACTAAAGAACAAAGATTTTTAATTTTGAGGCCAACCTGAGCTACAAATTAAGTTTATCCTTAGACTACTTATCACTATCCAGTCTCAAACAACAAACACAGCAAAGAACCAAAAAAAAAAAGTCTAGTTTCTGAACTTACCCTTTCCTTGGATTTCATATGTTTATAGCCCGATTTTGTTGTTGCTGTTTGTCACCTGGTAGCGACCCTTAGGGTCCTTCTTAGATGAGAAGGATTTAGTCATTATGTTATTGAGATAAACCCACACTTCTAACTTAGATTTATGTTAGGACAGAAGTCCAAGGCCATTTGTAGCAGTGTATGACTGCCAGAGAGGTCATTATACAGCACAATCCAGCTATAAAGACAAGTATCAGGACAGGATGCTCCACTATAAAGACTCCTTCAGACAAATCCCTTGTTTGAATAGCAACGAAACATCTAAAAGTAGAAACGAGGAAAGTTTGAGCCCTTTCTGCTCTGGATGGATGTTTGTGGGCTATTAACTGAAGAGGGTTCAGAAACCAGGGATAAATGGCATGCTAATTCAGGGTTCAGTGGAATAATGGGGCACTCTTGGAAATTAAAGAATCGTTCCTAATGGGACTTGTGTATTTGCAATTCAGTGGACCAGTATGCTTAAATTCAGAGATGATGAGGGCACTCGGAACAAAATTACAGAAATAAATTTAGTAAGGAGGGTCAGAGGAGGTAGAAATTGAGATAAAGTCAACGTTCTGGCCTAACGTCCCTATTTCCTGACTCACTAGCAATCCTGACTGAGGAGCAGTGTTCTAACTAGAAGCTAAAAGCAGTCCTTGGACAAATGGTTAGACCCTAGAAGAAGCTGCAGACCCGTCATTGCAGAAGAAGCTGCAATGCCCGTCATTGCCAGGTCACCTTTGAAGACAGTGATGCTTGGGACGGAACATTGGATGTTTGTAAAGGAGAACAAAAGGTGACCGGAGGGTAGGTCGGGTCGGTAAGCATGTATTCTAGTGACAGGTGCAAATACGTTTACACCTGTTGTCCTGGAATTCTTAATAGTGCCCCTTTCCACTCACTAAAATATATAGATCTGTGCGCTTATCACATGATTGTCTTCCACAGATGAAACTGGCCAAAGGACCTGGGTTTTTGAATGAGTGTAGACTTACAGTCTACTTTCTGCAAACAGGCATCCGTCCAGCCAAGAGCTGAACACCCACCCCGGGCGGGGTCGGCCCCACCTCTACCCTGCCTCACTAGCCTCTCCCTGCTCCCTCTACCTCCCTTCATTGTCCTTCCCTGAGAGGGCTGGACTAGAGAGCCCAGCTTCCACGTTGTTCTAGTGCCACCTTCAGGACATATTGGGGAATCGCCTGTCCTGCCACAAGCCGTGGTTTTGGCTAACCTTGAGCGTGGGCCAAGCTCAGGTTTGGAGTGAGCTAGACCCAGCTGAAGCCAAGAAAACCAAGCTCTTTTTACCAATTTGTTTTTCAGAAAGGAAAAGAAGTCTATTTAATACACAGGGTTTTAATGCCCCTGCTGCAGCTCCAAGCAGCTAGCTGCCTCCAACTTGTCTCCCCATCCTTAGCAAAGATCTTAGAAGGGGAGGGAAGCCAGCAAGCTAAGGAGAGAAGGGTGGTCTACTAAATATTCTCTCTCTCTCTCTCTCTCTCTCTCTCTCTCTCTCTCTCTCTCTCTCTCTCTCTCTCTCTCTGTCTCTCTCTCTCTCTCTTCCTCCTTCCCTCCCCCTCTCTTTCTCCCTCCCTCTCTCTCTCCCTCTCTCCCTCCCTCCTTCCTTCCTTTCCCTCTCTCTCTCCCTCTCCCTCTCTCTCATTTGAACTTAGGCATTTTTCTGAAGCTGCTCTGATTTGAGCAATATTTCAAATTTACAAAAACAAAAGCCCCATAAAAATCTATTATATTGGCCCATGTGAGGCTGAGTTGTGAATAAAGACAATGCCTTTCCTTTGATCTGGAATTTATTAATATAGAAAATCTCCTAGGTCATTAAATGAACCCAGACAGTGACAATTCTTGATAAAATTTGTCAGAACAGATGTCAGGGGTCTCAAGGTTCTTGGGTGGTGCAGACAAGAGACTGCCGGGCTGGCCACTTCTCAAGATGTTCTTTACGAAATGCCTGGGTTTGCGAAGTTTTTATATCCACAGGAGGTTTTCTTACTGACATTTATCCTGCCTGGAAACCTGTCTCCCAAACTGCTTTTGGATTTATGCCTTGATAATAACTGTTACGTTGTGAGCACCAGTTCCACCTTAGTGAGAATCATCTCAAATTTCCCTTTCTTCCAAGATAGGTTCTAGTTGAGAGGGGGGAAGGTGACAAAGATGTCTTGCTCTTGAAATCACACTTGTCCTTCCAACTCCCTGGCATGGTGTGAATTTCAGTCTAAATACCCATGTAAGGCCCCTTAAGATAGATATTTTTGCCTGCACTAATTCACAAGACAGAGCTCTGGGAAGGACTGGGACAGTGGTGGAGGTAACAGGAAAAGGTTTGCCTTAAGTAAACACTGTATAGTCACATGCTGCCTGCTTGGAGCAGCAGGGATCCATGCAAGTCACCTCCATGGGTGCGACTCTGCCATCAAGAACTTCTCCACCACAGGGAGCTTTAGTGGTGTTCTGAGTAGATTTGATCAATTGCTATTTCCCTAGACTCTGGGTCTTTAAACCTGACATTTTCAGTTGTATACTCAGAAGCTATAGGTGTATTGGCTCAGAGCCCAGTAGGATTCCTTGCTTGTTTCCCCAGAGTTCCTGAGGGTAGGAGCCGAGGCAGCAGAGTAGCCCAGCCTGGGCAGCCTTGACAAGCATACCATTCTCAGTCCATGCCCCCAAACACCTTACTCTCCAGCTTGGACACCTGGAGGGGCACCAGTGGGAAAAGCTGTGCCCAGGGTCCCGTGCTAATTCTCTCAGTAGACAAGTCATTGCACCAGGTGCTTCCCTTCATGAAAACTGAACAAACCAAGGTCCATTTCCTAAAGGACAGGCTGAGACTGACCGACTTCCTGCTTCTAATGGAGGGTGCTCTCCCTGGTGGAACTGTACCAGCCTTTAGCCAAGATGATCCTTCTGAGTGCCACTGGATGGTGACAGGGATCATCTGAGGATTGTTTCCCCATACCAAACACAAACAGGAAGTTTAATTCAAATAATACCCAGAAGTTGAGCTGGGGATATGCTTCAGTGGGTAAAAGCACTCATACAAGAATGAGGCCCTGAGTTCAGATCCCAGCAACCACAGTGGGAAAAGCCAGGCACTGGCTTGTAACACTAATGCTGGCATGGGCAGAGATAGGAGGCTCACTTGGGTATCAGGGAAGACTACAGAACATGCTAGATCAGGGCACACAGTGGCACCCTCTGGCCTCTGTACACACACTTGCAGGCTCTTACATGTGCACATGTGTACCACATGTATGTGCACACACACAAACTATGCCCAGACTGCACAGGTATACCACATGCATACACACACATGCATACAAATCATGCCCAGAAGGAGCTGATAGTCCCATCTTGACGGCATGGAAATTGAGCCGTAGCTAGCTAGAAATTCCATTTTCACACACCGCCACACAGCCCAACAGACAGAGCAAGCTGCACACATATGGTACCAGCATGGCACCTTGGACTGTGTGCAAGTACACAAATGCATTAAGGGAAAATCTAGAAATAAGCAACTTTACTCTTAGCTGCCCTGTAGGGCTTTGCATCATTTTGCTAATGTTCGACTTAACTTATGTGGCCCTTGTGGTCACATTTTTAACTTACTTTTTTTGTGTGAAGAGGTGAGTGTGGAGGCCAAATGTCAGTGTGTGGAGGTCAGAGGTCAGTGTGTGTGAAGGTAACAGGACAGTATGTGGAGGTCAGAGGACAGTGTGGGGAGGTCAGAGGTCAGTGTGTGTGGAGGTCAGAGGTCAGTGTGTGGAGGCCAAAGGTCAGTGTGTGGAGGTCAGAGGACAGTGTGTGGAGGTCAGAAGACAGTGTGTGTGAAGGTCAGAGGTCAGTGTGTGGAGGTCAGAGGTCAGTGTGTGTGGAGGTCAGAAGACAGTGTGTGGAGACCAAAGGTCAGTGTGTGGAGGTCAGAGGTCAGTGTGTGTGAAGGTCAGAGGTCAGTGTGTGTGTAGGTCAGAGGACAGTGTATGGAGGTCAGAGGACAGTGTGTGAAGGTCAGAGGACAGTGTGTGGAAGTCAGAAGACAGTGTGTGTGAAGGTCAGAGGTCAGTGTGTGGAGGTCAGAGGTCAGTGTGTGTGGAGGTCAGAAGACAGTGTGTGGAGACCAAAGGTCAGTGTGTGAAGGTCAGAGGTCAGTGTGTGTAAAGGTCAGAGGTCAGTGTGTGTGGAGGTCAAAGGACAGTGTGTGGAGGTCAGAGGACAGTGTATGGAGGTCAGAGGTCAGTGTGTGTGAAGGTCAGAGGTCAGTGTGTGTGGAGGTTAGAGGACAGTGTGTGTGAAGGTCAGAGGACAGTGTGTGGAGGTCAGAGTCCAGTGTGTGTGTGAAGGTCAGATGACAGTGTGTGGAGGCCAAAGGTCAGTGTGTGGAGGTCAGAGGACAGTGTGTGGAGGTCAGAGGTCAATGTGTGGAGGCCAAAGGTCAGTGTGTGGAGGTCAAAGGACAGTGTGTGTGAAGGTCAGAAGTCAGTATGTGGAGGTCAGAGGTCAGTGTGTGTGTGAAGGTCAGAGGTCAGTGTGTGTGAAGGTCACAGGACAGTATGTGGAGGTCACAGGACAGTGTGTGTGGAGGTCAGAGGTCAGTGTGTGGAGGTCAGAGGTCAGTGTGTGGAGGCCAAAGGTCAATGTGTGTGAAGATCAGAGGACAGTGTCTGTGGAGGTCAGAGGTCAGCATGTGGAGGTCAGAGGTCAGTGTGTGAAGGTAACAGGACAGTATGTGGAAGTCACAGGACAGTGTGTGGATGTCAGAGGACAGTGTGTGTGGAGGTCAGAGGTCAGTGTATGGAAGTCAGAGGTAAGTGTGTGGTCAGAGGACAGTGTGTGAAGGTCACAGGACAGTATGTGGAGGTCACAGGACAGTGTATGTGGAGGTCAGAGGTCAGCGTGTGGAGGTCAGAGGTCAGAGTGTGGAGGTCAGAGGTCAGAGTGTGAAGGTAACAGGACAGTATGTGGAAGTCACAGGACAGTGTGTGGAGGTCACAGGACAGTGTGTGTCGAGGTCAGAGTATGATATAGAGGAGAGGTCAGTTCTCTCCTTCTGCCACTGTTGTTTTATAAAAACACAAACCCCAGACATTTGATTTTACCAAATGAAGACTCAGGAGGCAGCCTCTGTGGAGAAAGCCTGCTAGCTCAGAGAAGCAGAGGAAGCACCCAGCTTGCCCTTCTACTCCACCGACTTTCCAGAAGGAAAAAGCTCTTCTCCAAGCTCTCTTAAATCCGCTTCAACTCAGAGACCCTCCCTTCTGTTTACTTCCGTTCACTCTCCATCAGCTGGTGCTTGTTCTGCCTCCTGACCTAGAGTTGCCTTCATTTAGTTCTTGGATTAAAGGTGTGTGCTAGTGAGTCACACCACAACACGGTGCTTTTGTTTTTTTTCAGTAAGTAACACAATCTCGGGGTTCAGTGTGATCAAATATCCTGCAGTCCACCACGTAGGTCCTGAGGATTGAAGTCAGGTCATCGGGCTTGGCAGCGGATACCTTTACCCATGGAGACATCTTGCTGGTCCCACATTTTATTTAATTTTGTTTTTAGTTTGAACAGTTTAGGAGAAAGAGGTATAGACAGTCAGTTCCACAGTGTCTTGGGCCTCTGACACCCTTAGTTAGGACACAGACTCAGATAAAGCTACCATCCTGGGCAGGATTGCTCTAGATGCAGCACGGACACCTTTCTAGAGGCCTTCAGTAGGAGGGCCCAGAGGACAGTCTCAGGGGAGGGGCCCGGGCTCAGGCTGGATATTTGTTGGGAGGGAATGAATGACTCATGTCTGCTGTCACACCTCCTTAGGTTTGTTTTTTTTTTTTTTTTTTTTTTTTTTTAACTTAAACTTTCCCACGAGACAAGTTCCTGTTTGTCTTTCATTTACTAGCAGATCCCTGCAGCTTGGAGGCGTGCGAGGCACACCCTAGGAGCCATCTGCAGCAAGTGCACAGGATGTGCCGACTTTTGTCACCCGTGCAAATGTGACTTCAAACAGTTGGGCCACTTCTCCTCCGCCTAGCGTCTCTAGTGAAGCTGTGGATGTCATAAACTGGGGCTGAACCCCATGTTCCGTATCTGGGAGAGGGAAAAGCTACAGAGAGTGCAGCCTCAGATGCAGGGGTACAGGGTATCTGCTCTGTTCCACTCTGGTCAAGGCTCCTGGGCCCCAGGGATTGGCTGTGAGTCACCCTTCCAGGGCCTGCAACAGTCTCTGCAGGTGTGGAAGGCCACACTGCACACCCTTAGACTCAGTTGCTGTCATCTCTAACTGAACTACAATAGCAGTAGCATTGGGCTTGTAAATGAGAAAATGTAAAAATAAACCTATTACTTGCCAGCCTGAATCTATGGCAAGCGGGTTGGGGTGGCTGAGGGGGTTGAACATTCTAGTTCAACCCCTGGCTAACCTTAAGACTCAAGTGTGTCCCAAATATTTACCATATGACTTGGTGCTTATTCACCATTCTGATTTAGTTGGGCATCCTGTACCATGCTCAGTCTGCCAGCCTTCGTGTTTGGGCTTGCTCCAATTCTATAATGCTTGCTGCCAGGCTTAGCCTCCACTACATTACCCTGGGCCCTCTCAGCACAAAGAGGAATGAAGTGGGACCCTAGTCTGAAGGAATTTTCTGTCTGGTGCAGGAGGCAAGAGTGTGAGCAGAGATTTCCAAAAGTATGCAAACTGTTCCCGAGACTTTGGGGTCCCTGTTGAAACAGGGACAGCATGAGAAGTCAGAAAAGATTACAGGACCAGAGTAGCAAGTCCAGAAGCAAACCTGAGTCTGGAGAAGAATCTAGATTGATCGTAGATAAAACCTCTAAGAAGAGGGCGAGATAGGCCAGTCAGCAAAGTGCTCACTACCCAAGCACAGGACCTGAATTAGACCCAAAACACACAGGAAGCCTGCTGGGGTGGCACATGCTTGTAGTGGGCACGGCCCTAGGGCTCCCTGGCCAATCCACTTGCCTAATTGGTGAGCTCCTGGCCATCAAGAGACTCAAAATCCAAGATGGACTGCACCCAAGGAACATCATGCACAAGGTTGACCTCTGACCTCCACATACACACACAAACACATATGTACACGTACCCATATACACCATGCACAGATTCCCCCAAAAGATCCTTGAGAAGAGAAGAATTATTCAGTACATTCTACTTAAGTGATTCTTTAACTGCCTGGAAAGAAATCAAGCTAGAATCACCATTGCCTTAAGTTGCATACCCCAAATTAAGGGGTTTAGCTGACACAGAACTACAAACACACTACCAATCAACAGAAAGGGAAAACAAGTGTTTATGTAATCTTAGGGATGATAAGAGAAATTTTAAGCTAAATACTCAAAACAGGCATTATAAAGAAAGTTAAACCATTGCCACCTTGGTTTTTCTCAACATCTCTTCTGCCCTTTCTGGTGTTTTTGAAACATATAGAAGTTTTGACTTTTATATAATGAAATTTATCAAGGTGGATATTCTATAAAAATACTTATCAACCAATGGGAAAGACAGGTATATTAATGAAAAATGGATCAAGAAAAGGAACAAACAATTCAGCAAAGAAGACATTCATACATACACACACAATACTCACACGTGCATATACACACTTACGCATTCACACACACTCACATACACACACACACACACAGAGGCAATGAGGTGCAGTGGGTAGAAGCATTTGTTACACAAGTATGAGGACTTGAGTTTAAATCCCCAGGGCCAAAGAAAAGCCAGACATGTAATGTAAGTAAGTGTCAGCAACCCAGAGCTCCTGGGAAGATGGTGGGCAGAGAGCAAATGACAAGGAACTCATAGGCCAAGGAGTCTGGCATCTGTGGCAGCAAACAACATACAGGTCTGTCTCAAAGTGGGAGGTGAGGATGCACACTGAAGATTATGCTCTGACCTCATCATGTCCACTGTAGCGTGTGCTATACACATATACAAACACACACACAAAACACACACATGCCAATGTACATATAATACTCAATTTCACTAGTAATAAAAAAGGAAAGAAAAGGTGTCTTAGGTTTTCCATTGCTGAGAAGAGACTCCATGATCAAGGCAACTCTTACAAAGGACAATATTTAATTGGAGCTGGCTTATAGGTTTAGAGGTTTAACCATTATCGTCAAGGCAGGCATGGTGCTGGAGATAGCTATGAGAGTTCTATTTCTTGTTCTGAAGGCAACCAGAAGACTGGGTCACACTGACCAGACTTAGGCATATTTATGAGACCTCAAAGCCCTGCCTCCACAGGGACACACTTCCTCCAACAAGGCCACAGCCCATATAGTGCCACTCCCTAGGCCAAGCATATTCAAACACATGAATCTATAGGGGCCAAACCCTTTCAAACAACTACAAAAAGCAAGTTCAACGTTTAAGAGGGTTTGAGAAAAAGAACTCTCACCCCCTGTTATACAAATGTAAATAGTAGCAACCTATACTGGCTATACAGTCAAATATATGAACTAACTAGTAACTACTAATAATTGTTATATATCAGAGAGGACTTAAGTAGAGGACGTTTGTTACAGTGTAGTTAACAATAGTCTAAACAACAAAAACAATATATCCATCCACAAATAAGGTAACCATTGAGTGCATTGGGCATTCAGTTCACAAATTCCTGTCCTGTTCTAAACAGCCCCAGCTTAAAGTGTGGTTGTTCTGACCCTCAGTTCTCAGAGCATGCCCAGTTTCCTATATCCCACTAATCTGTACTAAGATATAAACAGTATACCTTTTACAAATAAGTATTTTGGGGGATGGTGAGATGGTTCAGTGTTTAAGAACACTCTCTTCTGAAATGAAATTTTAAAAAATACACAAATAATTTTTTTTTAATTTATTTTAAAAACACTGTCGCTGTTTTCAGAAACACCAGAAGAGGGCATCAGATCCCATTATGGTTGTGAGCCACCATGTGGTTGCTAGGAATTGAACTCAGGACCTCTGGAAGAACAGTCAGTGCTCTTAACTGCTGAGTCGCCCCACCAGCCCTAAATAAATTTAAAAAAAAATAAGTATTTGTTTAAAAAAATAGAATACAATGCCTTCTTTTCTGGACGATATAGATCAGAGAGCTAGATGTGATAGCTTATTATAGAATAATTTTATAAAAATAGCTACTGTCCGGTGGCTCAAGAACATTTTATTCTTCTAAGGGGGTTAGAAACCTCAGGAGTCAGGTGGAGGGGTGGCTTACATAATAGATTACTTGCTGTTGCACAGGCACAGGCACTGTCTGGAACTCCAGTTCCAGAGCATCTGATGTGCCCTTCTGGCCTTTGCAGGCCCTGCACACACATGATGCACATACACACATGCACACACACTCAAGAATACTCATACATGTAAAATAAGATCAAGTCTCCCATATCTATCTTCAAAAGTATTTACTTATTTGGGGTCTTCTCGAAAGTGTCCAGATACATTCCAACCTAAATTGGAGGTCCTTACAGATTCTATGGATGTGGCTTGGCTCTTTTGGCCAGGGGGTGATCTAAGAGAGTGTTAAGCAGGAACATCTAAGTCCTGAGGGCTAACCTGCAGTTGAATAGTGCAGCCAGCACCTACTAAGCCCACCTTAGACAAGCTACCTACTACTTCCAAGTCTCTACTTTACCATCCATTAAGTGGGTGCAATTGCCAAATTCTTTTTTAAATGATTTATTTATTTTGTGTGTATGTGTTTGGTCAAGCACACCAGAAGGCATCAGATCTCATGGGACTACAGTTAGAGATGGTTGGGGATAGTCATGCGGATGCTGGAAAATGAACTCAGGATCTCTGGAAGAACAGTCAGCTCTCTTAATCACTGAACATTTCTTCAGCCCCCCACCTCATTTCTTCTGACAGAAAGGGGAAATACCTACAAGACCAAGCACCATGTCACAACAGAGGCCGCTCATCTGTCCCAGGCCTTTCGTTTTCCAGCAGAAAACCCATTCCTTTTTATAGTGAACTGCAGTGAGTGTTCCCAATAGGCTAGCATTAGGTTGTATCCTCATGCTCTGAAGTATCTGTCTTGCCTGGGGGCACCTGAACCAGACCCGCTGACAGTTATGGGTGTTGAGGAAGAACTTAGACACACACCGGGTCTCTGACAACCTAAGTGCTGTGGCCAGTGTTACCTGAGACCTACTTCCTCTTGTGCAAAGAATGAGGCCAGACCAGTTTCTTCCCAAGCCTTCCTGGGGGCGCTTTCAAGAGAGGAATACTGTTTCCATTTGGAAGAGAGGCTGACCCTCCTGATGTTACACTGAATCTAGGCAGCTGGGCAGAGGTTGTGAGGTGTCCTCTCATTACTCAGGGAGGAGCAAGATGCTAGCCCGTGCCCACTCAGAGGTAACAGGCTGCTAGTGTGGGCACTAAAGCTGTTTAGTTGCTGTTGGCCATCCCCAGCTCTGGCTAGCATCCTCAATAAAGGCAGTCTCGGAAGGCACCAGATCTTCCCTTCAGCCTCCTCAGCGACTGCACACAAACTAGTTTACAGATTCCTGTAATTTGTAGTTCCTGACAACTTGGAGTTTGTAGGTTTGCCTCAAGAATACTGCCGTGACCATTTGTGGATGGGGATGATGGGAAGAACCAAATTAGGCAATCACATGAAAACTGCTCCGGGTCAGCAAAGGGACCTGGAGTTTATGAGGAGGTTCCTGCCCAGGTCTGATGGTGGTGGTGTACACCCTGCCCCAGGTCTGATGGTGGTGGTGTACACCCTGCCCCAAGTCTGATGGTGGTGGTGTACATTCTGAAACTGGCTGGATTGGGAGAAATGCCAGAAGACTTTCATGGCTGCTTCATCCCTTTGCTATGGAAGGCCTCAGCAGGAGCAGCAATCCTAACTGGAAAGAGAGTTGTCCACAGACAGGCTACACTGAGGAAGCTGAGTTCTGCTCACTGGGACAGCATGGCTGGCATTCCTGTGATAGTAAGAGTATCTGGTCTCTGTTAGAACTGTAGAGGAGAGGTGGACTCACGGATTCCATTGATACATTAATATTCTGTCAAATCATTATAAGCCATAACTCCCTATAAGAAGGAAACTTCTTATAGGTGCCAGAAAGCTCACTGAAACTGCCACAGGGGGATGTCCCTGGCTCAGGTTCTATCTGAACACTGGAAGGAGTAGACTCAAGGGGACTGGCTCCTAGAAGTCATGAAGGGAAATGCTGGCTCTTATGTGACCTTAGATAAGCCAGCCGCATGAAGGACAGGAAATAAGCAAACTTTTGCTTCTTTGTCTGCTTGCCCTTGATCTTGCCGGAAAGTTCATCTATCCTGCTGCTGAGCCATTCCTTTCTGGTTTTAGAGCCTACTTCTTTGGGATTCGAATGAATACTGAAGACCAGCCTCATGGACTGAACAATACTATATTCTTGGCCTTTCTATCAGGACACAGCACTGTTGGATTAGCCAGACCATAGCCTGTAAGCCACTCTAATAAATCCCCTTTTTATATATATAATATATATATATTATATATATTATATGTATAATATATATATTATTGTTAAGGTCATTATTGTTAAGGTCTGAAAATCCAAAACAACCAAGCAGGCACAAAGCAAAACCTTTACCTGAATTAGACAGCAAAGACTGACCAGTCAGGGGCAACAGCAAAGACTCGGGAGCTGAACTGTGACCCCTGAGCCACGATGTGCTTACAGAGTTTGTAAGCTCGAAATCCACAAACATCTGTGCCATGTTATAGTGACAATTTTTCATCAATCAGAAGCATTTGGTTTTTGTGTGTGTGTGTGTGTGGTTGGTAACAACCATTATGTTTTGGGGAACAAAAGAAGAATAAGGAGGAAAGTGAATAGCCATCTGAAAAGGTCCCTTAGAGTCTGGGAACTTGAACTTAATTTCATCTTATAATCAGAATGGAGTTTGAAAACAAAATGGCAGTACTTAGGACAAGTTTCATTTGTTTGATCTCAAATATATATATCACATATATTGTTGATATATATATGAGTTTATGTGTATATAAATTCTATCAATCTCTGTTCTTCCAGAGCAGTTGCTTTCAACCTTCCTAATGCTGTGACCCTTTGATACTTTTCTTTATTCTATGATGACTCCCCAAGCATAAAATTATCTTGCTGCTACTTCATAAGTGTAATTTTTCCACTGTTGGGAATCATAATATAAATATCTGATATGCAGGATATCTAATATGTGACCCCCAAGGGGATCACAGCCCACAGGTTGAGAACTACTGTTCTAGGGCATCCTGACTAAAACATAGAGGGTACAAATAAGGTTCATCTTGTGCTCTGATAGGATGGCTACATAAAGAGCCATGTTAGAAAGGATTCTAACATAGACCAGGCTTACTGGTGTGCTATTCTGTGATTGACTGATTGATTGATTGGAGACTAAGGGTATGCACCAAACATCTGCCAGTTCTGGAGAAAATACTTGTCTCCACTTCTCCAGTGCTGGCATTGCAGACATGTGCCACCTTGCCTAGCTTTTTTTGTGGATGCGGAGGGCCCAAACTCAGGTTTTCATGTTAGTGTGTTGAGTACTTTACCAGCAGAGCCAACTCCTTCCCAAACTAGGGAGCAAGTTTGTTTGTGTCTTTTAGGTGCCAGAAATCTCACTGAACTTGCAACAGGAGTTTTCCTGGCTTGGGTTCTATCCACAGCAGTTCTTGGAAGGGCTGTGTATTTGTTTGCTTGGTACTGAGGACTGAATAGGCTAAGTGTGTGCTCTGCCACCGAGTGATAGCTGCAGCCCCGGGAGGGCTCTTTAAATTGGAGCTTTCCTTGAACAAGGAAGACCAAAGTGTGGGTGCTTCGGTCCTTCTTTTTTGGGGGGGAGGGGGTTGGGTTTTTTGAGACAGGGTTTCTCTGTGTAGCCGTGGCTGTCCTGGAGCTCACTCTGTAGACCAGGCTGGCCTCGAACTCAGAAATCCGCCTGCCTCTGCCACCCAAGTGCTGGAATTAAAGGAGTGCGCCACCACTGCCCGGCTCTTCAGTCCTTCTTAGAAGGAGTAACAAAATACTCATGGGAGCAAATAATATGGAGACAAAGTGTGGGACAGAAACTGAAGGAGGGGGCCCGTCCACAGACTGTTCCACCTGGTTATCCATCCCACGTGCAGTCACCAAAGACAGACTCTGATGTGGATGCCAGGAAGTGCATGCTGACAGGAGCCTGATATAGCTGTCTCCTTAGAGGTCTGCCAGAGCCTGACATATACAGAGGCAGATGCTCATAGCTAACCATTAAATGCATCATGGGGTTCCCAATGGAGGAATGAGAGAGAAGACTGAAGGAGCTGAAAGGGTTTGGCCCCATGTAGAGAGCAACAATACCAACCAACCAGAGCTCCCAGGGTCTAAACTACCAGCCTGGGACCACATAGGGAGGGACCCATGGCTCCAGCTGTATATGTAGGGGAGGATGGCCTTGTCGGGCATAGCCCTTGGTCCAGTGAAGGCTGGATGCTCCAGTGTGGGGGAATTCGTGGGTGGGGAGGTGGGAGTGGGAAGGTGGGTGGGGGCACATCCTCATAGAAGCAGGAGGAGGGAGGATGGGATAGGGGGTTTCTGGGTTATGGGGGAATGGGGAAAGAGGATCACATCTGAAATATCCAATATAAATAAATAAATAAATAAATAAATAAATAAATAAATAAAAATAAATTGGAGCTTTCAGAAAGTAACAGGAGGAGACAGTTATTACAGTGATGTTTTCAGCTTTGCTGAAAATTCTAAAATAGTTTACAATTTCTGGCAGAGAACTTTGAAAGTGATTTTTTTCCCTCTTTACTAATGGAGAATTGGATTTATGTAATTACCTGGTTCATGATAGAATCTCATTACTGATACATACAGGCACATTTTCGTATATTCTGTGGTGGTTTGTATGAGAATGGACACCATAAGCTCCTGTTTGAATGTTTCCCAAAGGTTCATTATGTTAAAGACCTGGTCCCTTGTCTATGGTGGTTTTGGGAGACGTAGAATTCTAAGATGGGGGTGGGGAATGAGAGGAAGTTTAATCAGTGCAGATATATCCTTAAAGGAGATACGGGGACCCTGGTTTCTCATCCCTGACTCTTTTGCTTCCTGACTACCATGAGGTTTCCTGACTGAAACCTGCAAAACTATGAGGCAGTATAAACTTCCTGGTCTTTTTTTTTTTTTTTTTTTTTAAGGTGATCATCCTGGGTATTTTACTGTAACTTGAAAAGCTGGGATGGGAAGATGACTCAGTAAAGGGCCTGCTAGGCCAGCATTAGGGCCTGAATTTGGATATTTAGGACATGTGTAAAAAGCCAGGTATGGCAGGCAGCCCATGCCTGTAACCTCAGCCTTGAGGTAGGGTGACGTTGACGACAGACAGACCCCCTCAAGCTCATTGGTCAGCCAGCCTAGCCAAACTGATGAGTGTCAGGTTCCATGAGAGACCCTGTCTCAAAAATAAAGATAGAGAATGATATAGAAAGACACCCCGCCCTGGCCTTGGGCCTCCACATGCATGTGCAGATACAATCATTCCTTCCCCACCATGCACACAAATAAGTAGAGGAAGAAATCAGAAAGCTGACCATCGTACGGTCATGGCCATTTTCAAGTGTGCAGTTCAGTGGTATAAAGTATACTAAAGTGCTAGGCAAACAGTTTCTAGAATCATCTTCATGCAAAACTGAAACTACCTACAAAACAACTCCTGAGCCCTCTTCCCTGACCTGCCAGACATTCTACTGTTTTTCTGTGTTTGACTAAAGATCTCAGATAAGATGAGTCATACAGGATGTGGCTTTTTGTGAGGATTCTTGGTGTGCTATCCTCAAGGTCTGTCCCTGTTGTAGCATGTGTCACCATCTTTTTCCCTTTTATGGACAAATAACATCCCACTGTATGAAAGGATACCTTTTTTTTTATTATTATTATTCATCCATCATGGGTACCTAGGTTGCTTCCATCTTTTGGACATTTCAAACAAGCCTTTTGCATCAAGAGAAATTATAAGCATTAATGTGGAACTACAAGGTGCTCTGCCATGAGGGTGAGGGTGGGCGTGGCATGATCCCTCCTCCAGTCCTCGTGATACAGTTTTGTTTGTTTCATCTTTGTATAACCCCACAGTGTATCCATGCATCCCCTCTCCCCAGTTCTTTCCTGGGCTTTATTTTTTTTGTTGTTTGTTTGGTTGTTTGGGTTTTTGTTGTTGTTGTTGTTGTTTTTCAAGACAGGGTTTCTCTGTGTAGTCCTGGCTGTCCTGGAACTCACTCTGTAGACCAAACTGGCCTCAAATTTCCTGGGCTTTATAAAGAATGCTGTCCTTTTCTTTCTTGGGGAGTTTGCCTTTTTCACCTACTGCCATTGCTAAGGTTTATATTTCCCGCTATACCGGTTCTTTTTCATTGCTGTGTGACACCTCAGAGTGTGCAAGGCCAAGGCTGCCCACGCTGACATTTGGGTATGAATTGTGTGGCCACTTTGGAAAGCAGCTTGCCACTACTTCAAGAGGTCAATATTCCTGTACCTCGTACCCTGGCAGTGTCTCTCTTAATGGAGAAGTTCCTGTCTGGGTAAAACAAGAGATCTGTTTGCAGAATGCTCCCCAGTAGCTCTGGTGGCCGTATCAAAACCACCAAGCAAGAGCAACTGACTGGGTGGTCATTCAACATAAAGGGTTTCATCCCTGTGATGGTTTGTATATACTCAGCCCAGGGAGTGGCACTATTAGAAGGTGTGGCCTTGTTGGAGTAGGCATGACACTATGGGTATGGACTTAAGATCCTCATCCTAGCTGCCTGAAGCCAATATTCTGCCAGCAGCCTTTAGATGAAGATGTAAAACTCTCAGCTCTTCCTGCACCATGCCTGCCTGGATGCTACCATGTTCCCACCTTGATGTTAATGGACTGAACCCGTGAACCTGTAAGCCAGCCCCAATTAAATATTCTTTATAAGACTTGACTTGGTCATGGTGTCTGTTTGCAATAGTAAAACCCAAGACAATCCCATTGCCTTTCCTTCAGTCATGTGATGCCAGGGTTATTCCTGTAATTAGCTTGAAAGCAGGAGTCTTGTAGCCATTGATACTTTGGCGACAGCCCTACTCAGCTACAGAACAATTGTTACAGACTCAAACAAGACCAGGGAGGATGAGGATCCCCTGGGCACACTGAGCAAGTGGCCAGGTCCTGGGAAGGGGCAACAAAGATAGAGAGAAATTTGTGCCTGTGTGGGAAATAGACGCACTACAAGTCAGTCTTCACAAATACTTCAGTCACTCAGTGAATCCAAGTGGCACTTATCACCTCAAAATGCTGTTAAGTTTATTGGGGTAACTGTTTACCCAGCACCCTGACAGTGTGCTGTCATATGATTTTGTTATATCATCGCTGTGCTAGAGTTCATGACAGTGCACCACAATGTGCTGTTATCTCCATCCGTAGACGAGGGAGCCAAGACTCAGCATAGTCAAGCGACTTCTTTAAGAGTCTCACAGCTGGAGAATAGCTGACTCCAAAACTTGTCTACCAGTAAAAGCAGGCAATGTCTGCGGGCTCGGCTAGCTCTCTCTCCCAGAAAATCTTTCTTTACATTCTCTAAACATAGCAACCTCCCATTCTTCATACTGTGAACAAAACCAGCAGCTCTTCCTCTTCAGAGACATCTTTAAGGGCAGCGTCTATGGCAGTGCTCCAAGCCAAAGAACTTTCCTCCACATCAGTCTCTGCAGGCAGGTCCTGGAATGTCCATGTATGGAAGGATTCCCCAACGTGGCCTTCAGGCCTCCAGCACTGTCCTCAGATGTGGGTCAAAGGCAGCACAGCACAGCCTGTCCACAGCCACTGCAGGAGTCCACTTGGCCTTTCCACTAGTTATCCGCTGTTTTCAAAGACGCCCTAAGCAGCAGGCGATATGGAGATACAGTCTGTCTCCATCCAGCTCCTGACGTAGACGACCACTCCCAGCCTCCGAGCAGGAGCACGCCATCTGTACACGAAGCCCCAAGCCATCTCCCAGACTGTCTTCTGGTTAAACAGATGTTATCCTCTGCTTCCCTCTCACAGATGGCTGGAGCTGCTGGTGGTCCCTGAAGATGTGCAGCCTGGGCCTGTCTTAGTTTCATCACCCAAGAGGTGCCTGTGGGAAAAGAGGCTAGGTTAAGCCAACTCCAAAAGCTACTCCACTTCCTTTTCTTGGTTCAGTGACCCCCTTCAGTGTGTGTGTGTGTGTGTGTGTCTGAAGGAACAGGCACTGCTGGCTACAGGCTGATTATTAGCTTTCGGTCTTCTGGCAAAAGACGTTCACAAGAAAGCCGCGTGGTGCCTCATCTCTGGCAGTGTTACCATGTGGCTTAAGTTTTAAGTTTTTGAAAAATCATTAGGGTTTTGTTGTTGTTGTTCTCAATCTCAATCTAATCTCATTTCAATGGATTGTATAAGTAGAATTCTTCCAAACTCACAGTCACCTACTTTAGGCATAGTTGAAAACACACACCCTAATTTTGTATAGCTTGACTCTAGATTCTATAATGACCAAGGGCATAGGGTCTGGGCTCAGATGTGGGCTCTGCACACACAAGCTGTAAAATACACAACAGCTTATAGCCCGAGTTTCTTGATGTGTGTAGCAGGGATTATTAACTGAGACAGCTGTGAAAAGTTAGCCCATTCCCTGGTTCAGAAAGCCTCAAGCGTGATCACTATCATTCTGAGGACACATACATTAGTGAGACAGGAAAGTGCTTATAACCATAGCTGAATGTCTGTGTGTTTGTGTTAGGAGGAGTGTACATCCCCATGCTCTTGTCTTAGCTCAAAGCCCTTATGCCAGCAAGGCTCTTGAACTCAGTACTCAGTTTGCGTTACCGCACGGCTGCCACTTTGCCTGATGAATGAAGTAGATATAACACCCTGCTTTTTAAAATCATTTAATTCATTTACATTTCAAATAATATCCCCCTTCCCAGTTACCCCTCCACAACCCTTCCCCCATCCCATCCCCCCTCTTTCCCATCCCCCTTGCCTCTGTGAAGGTGCTTCTCCACTCACTCACCCACTCACCCACTCCCACTCCCGCCTCACCACCCTAGCATTCCCCTATGCTAGGACATCAAGCCTCCACAGGACCGAGGGCCTCCCCTCCCATTGATGCCAGATAAGACCATCCTCTGCTACATTTGTATCTGGAGCCATGGGTCCCTCCATATGTACTCTTACTTCCTATTTACTAGTTTCAGCAGCAACCATGTGTCTGGGTCAAGAACAGTCTGCTTCAAGGGCTGGGTACGTGGTTCCTTGGGTAGAGTACTTGCTATGTAAGCATAAGGGCCTGAGTATAGATCTCTGTCACTCAGTAAAGAGCTGGGTGTGGTGGTACTCACCTGGAACCCCAGCACTGGGGAGGTGAAAGGATGATCTCAGAGCCTCACTGCTCAGCCAGACTAACCAATTGTTGAGGTCCAAGTTCAGTGGGATACCCTATTCCCAAAACAAAGGTAGAGAGTGATAGAGGATGGTACCTGAAGTCAGCACAGGTGAGCACATCTGGATACACAGATGTACACACATGCATGGACGACCACACACACACAAAGAGCATGCCTCAATTGGTTGAAATGAACAATACAACTTGAGGAAGAATATTGAATTATCATGTTGAAATGTGGAACTGTGGAATGTTTGTGCAATCTATACAAGGCCAGTGGCTGTCCTGGGTTAAGAGATGAGCATTTCACCAGGTGGTGGCGATACATGCTGTTGGGATCCCAGCGCGTGGGAGGCAGGTCGACCTATGAGGTCAAGGTAAGTCTGGTTTATAGAGCAAGTTCCAGGACAGCCAGGGCTACACAGAGAAATCCTGTCTCAACACACACACACACACACACACACACACACACACACACACAGAAAATGAGGGAGGGGAACATTCACAAACAGAACAACTAGAAAAGCTTCATGTCATCAGAGCTTCAGAGCAAAGTGGTACCATCACCAAGAGGCCCACAATGGGAGAGATCAACTTTGAATCAGGTCATGAAGAAAGATAAGGAACTGAGGGCAAGATAACATGCTTTCAAAAATTCTCTTTGGCTCAGCAACTCGAGCAGGGACACAGGAGGCCAAGATGGCTGCCACCTGAGTTAACTCAGTGCCTTGAGCAGGGCTGTGGAAGGAGCCTGCCACCCGAATTCATGCCTCTGTCCCATTTCTTTCTTGAAATCTGGTCTCTATTATCTAATCCAAGATACAAAGTGAAAATGATTGAGGTTCCTCAATAGGGGCTGGAATCTGGTCTGTGGAACCGAGTTTGATGCTCAGAACCCAGGTACAGAAGCTGAGTGTGGATGGGCAAGATGGCCCAGCAGGTAAAGGCATTTGCTACAAACCCAACCACCTGAGTTTGATCCCTGGGTCCCATGTGGTACAAGGAGAGAACCAGCTCCTGCCGGTTGTCCTCTGACTTTAATATGCGTGACGTGGCTTGCACCGACCCCCCATAAACAAACAAACAAAAAATTTTTAAAAAAAACTTTAAAAGCAGGTATGATGGTTTGAGTGAGAACAGCCCCCATAAACTCATAGGGAGTGGCATTTCTGGAGGTGTGGGCTTTGAGGTTTCAGATTCTCAAGCCAGGCCCTGTCAGTCTTCCTGCTGCCTGCTGGTTCAGATGTAGAACTCTCAGCCCCTCCTGTACCACGTCTGCCTGCATGCCGCTATGCTTCCTGCCACGATGGCAATGGACTAGGCCTCTGAACTGTAAGCCAGCCCCAATGAAGTGTTTCCCTTTATAAGAGTTGCCTTGGTCATGGTGTCTCTTCACAGCAATGGAAACACTAAGGCACCAGGTTTGGTGAGAGGCTAGAACTAGGGAAGTAGAAACAGGCAGATTCCTAGTGTTAGCTGGTCTACCCAGTGAGCTCCAGGCCAGTGTGAGACCCTGTCAAGAAAACTAAGGTAGACACCTCCTCAGGAACAACACTGGAGGTTGTCCTCTGGCTTTCATGCAGAGAGAGGGAGAGAGAGAGAGAGAGAGAGAGAGAGAGAGAGAGAGAGAGAGAGAATGAATATATGGAGGTACTGAAAGACCCCTGAAGGGAGACCCTCACTCAAGTCCGGACCTGCACGCACCCAAAGACACATGAGAGACCTTGATGCAACAGCAGAGGCAGTTTAATGGTGAGGGCCTTCAGGTCGAAATGTATCTCACACAGGAGATAGAGGATTCGACCCAGACCCCCAAGAAGCTTGGGATATTTATAGGTAGAGGCTGGGGAGAGTGGGAAAGTTTGGCATGCTTACATGTGATTGGATATTTTAAACAACAGCAACTCGTGTAAGCAATCATTTGAGCTGGCAGGATAACTAGTTATTTTTAACTATTCATCTGTACTTGTCTGGGCATATCCTTGCATGCCTTTGTGACCATGAAACCTCGGACCTCCCAGAAAGGGAGGAAGAGGGAAGAAAACACCCATTACTCACTTGGGCTGGACCTGTCTGGGCATGTCCTTGCATGCCTTGCCATTTCTTGGTCACCCTGCCCCTGGGGGGACATGATATTTTTATTATGGCTATATTTAACAAGTTGTTGGTGGTCCTTGCTGACCATGAATTTGTTATTGTTTTAAGCTGTTTCCGAATTTTATTCTCACATCCCCTACTCCTGTTGTTTTGAATAATTTTAATCTTAAAATTAAAGATCAGTATCTTCTATTTCATCCTCCACAATCTTGTATTGTTGTCTCAACACCAGTAGCTAAACAGTATCTATCCTAGTCTTAACAAAAGTTACTAATCTATTTATCACACATGGGCCAAAAACCAAAAGCAGAAAGATTATTATTAAGGGCCCGGCCACTGTAGAGAGCAGTGTAGTCAACCAATGGGAATTGGTGAACCAGGACTCAAACCAACCTCGTTGGGCCTCTCTTTCTTTCTGTCTTTTATCTAACCTTTCTCTGAGTCTCTGCATTGAGTCTCAGACCACCCCGGTGTGATCAGCATAAAAGCAACAGTCTTCTTTGAGGGCTGCACACAGTCCTCCATCTTTTAAAAACAACAGGTCTAGTCCCCTTCTATTTTGAAGGACTACTTCTGATAGTGATGTCAAAGATTTTTCTAAATTAGTAATAGATTGTTCTAACATCTTTAAATCTTCACCAATGGTGGTACTAAGGGCACTGAGGCTCTGTTGTCCAGTAACTAGTGTGGCAGCTCCTGTCCCTATCCCAGCAGCAACACCGGCACCCAATAAAATGGCTAAAGTGATGTATACTGGCTCTCTTTTATATCTCTTGAGCCCATTATCAAAATAATCCTCAAAATTATCAGCAGTATAGTAAGAAATCCTGGGGACTAATTGTACAATCACACAAAAATCTGTAGCTGGTTCAAAGACACTCGTGGATACACAAGGGGTGAGCCCAGTATTGCAGGCCTACCATCGGTTGGGTCCAGGCACTAGATAAAAGGTAGTTGATGTTTTCGGATGAGATTCTGTCTGATTACACAAATGTTTATGAGAGTCGAGTGGGTTACCCAGACAAAAGCCAGTTTTTACCCCTGACACTTCAGTTAGAGTTAATTTCTGTTTTGTTCCCCAGGTGCAGGAATTATGGGAAGTGGTGTTGTTAAAAGTACCACTCACGGCGACCCCTTCATAATATGGGGGTGCTGCTGCCAAACACAGCCAACATGATCTAGTAGAATTAGGATCTGTACTATTTAAGGCCTGGAAGGCTCCAGTGATTAGATTGACTAGTCGTTGTCCTGTTGACAGCCCAAAAGGAGTGACAGATGTCTTAAAACCCTGTGTAGGGCTAAGACTCTGAGGGTCAGTGGTGGTTACTGGTATGGTTGGAACTGGGTTTAAGATAGGGGACTTTATAGGAGGACCTTGTTCCTGGAGAACCTTGTTGGGTCCTGTAGTACTCTCCATTTTAAGTCTAATGGTAAAGAGAAGCCCAGGGTCATATCCAGTGACATAAAGTTGGATGCCCCATTGGGCCCCTCTCCTCCATGAGGTAGTCTGCTTTTTCCTTATGTCGGAGAGCTGGATTTTCAGTGGCACGCACCAATTGGTCCTACATGAGGGAACATTATCTGGCGTTCCCTTTTGCTGCTATAGTTGGCAGTAAGTGTAATCTAATCAGTCTGGGAGGTGGGCCTCCAACCCACCGTTCCACTAGTCTCATATCCCCAAGACTTACAATAGAAATGTGTTTCTGCTCCACAGTACCTCTGTCCCTTAACTCTGTAACATCCCAGACAGACATAAAAAGATTTATGATATGTCTGAGACCTCCTAAAGTGGCTACAACATCCTGGATATCCATGCTCTGTCTGGCCCACACAACTAGGTGCTGATTGCCAAACCTCTTGCATCTCTGTATCCCACCTGGGGGCACCAATTGCTATCTAGCACAGGTCAGGAAATAAGTCTGGCCACCAGGTCCATGGGGGGCATGTGGTGGCAATTGACCAAACAGTGCTTTCCTCCAAATTAAGCACTTCCCAGATTTAATTCACTGGGGCACGAAGATTACTGTCCTTACTCAGGCTGGTGTCTGCGACATAGGCAGAGCTTAAGAGGATTATCAGTCTTTTCCAAAATCCACCCATCTTGGCTATCTTCTGGAGGGGCCTTCTTGACATGTTACGCGCGTGAACCCAGGTGGGGATCCCTTCCACCTTGACAGCGGTTGGGGTTGTCAACAGTACCAGATAAGGTCCTTTCCACTGTGGCTCAAGATTCCCGCAAATCCCGGACGAGCCCCCACATGAAAGACCCCCCAAAGGGAGACCCTCACTCAAGTCTGGACCTGCATGTGCCCAAAGACACACGAGAGACCTTCTTGATGCAACAGCAGAGGCAGTTTAATGGCGAGGGCCCTCGGGTCGAAATGTATCTCACATAGGAGATAGAGGATTCGACCCAGACCCCAAGAAGCTTGGGATATTTATAGGTAGAGGCTGGGGAGAGTGGGAAAGTTTGGCACGGTTACATGTGATTGGATATTTTAAACAACAGCAACTCGTGTAAGCAATCATTTGAGCTGGCAGGATAACTAGTTATTTTTAACTATTCATCTGTACTTGTCTGGGCATATCCTTGCATGCCTTTGTGACCATGAAATCTTGGACCTCCCAGAAAGGGAGGAAGAGGGAAGAAAACACCAGGTGGCCCATTACTCACTTGGACTGGACCTGTCTGGGCATGTCCTTGCATGCCTTGCCATTTCTTGGTCACCCTGCCCCTGGGGGGACATGATATTTTTATTATGGCTATATTTAACAAGTTGTTGGTGGTCCTTGCTCACCATGAATTTTCTTATTGTTTTAAGCTGTTTCCAAATTTTATTCTCACAGTACAACTGATTTGATTTGAAAGGGGCAACAGCCATGGTTTCTGGGTCCTTGAGCTCTCCATAGAGGAAACAGTAAGGACATCCAGTGTCAGCTTTACTCTCAGCCTCAGCCCTAGTCTTCTCCATCTGGCCTGCTTTGTGACCCCAAGCACAGATTCTGGAGCTAGACTGCCTAGGCTCCAAGCACAGTTACAGCTGGGTGAATATAGGCTGTTCCCCCAACCTCTCTGTGCCTCAGTTTACTCATATAAATTTGGAACAACAATATCTCTTCTGAAGCATTACTGGGAGTATTGAAGGACCAGTTTATATTAAGAGCTTCGGGTAGTGGGTAGCACTGAGAGAGCCCAAGCTTTCTGTGCTATAGTCACCACGGATACAGCATCCAGAGTGCTCTGGCCTTTGACTTTTCCTCTGGCTTTGTGATGTAGTCAAATCCTTCTCAGTTATTCCTTGTGTAGCTGGAATTTTATATTTGGTTAATTTTAGGATACAGTAAAACTTCAAGCCCCGAACTAAGCTGTCCCATGAATGGACCAGACTCTCGAGTCTTGCTTCACGTTTGCCTTCCTCATTCAGTCATTTGGCTTCTGTGCCTCTGTGTAGGCTACTCTCTTTGCTGACAGTCCTGCCCCCACTCTCCCCTGGCATGTCTCCCTTGCCATTGTTTCCCTTTCTTCCTCTATTAGCTCAGACATCACATTGCCTAGGACTTCACTGCACCCCTTACCACCCTGCCTGAAGGCCTGGCCTGGGGAGATAGGATTCCAGAACCCTAGCTGTCCTTTGTTTGGCACTGCCATCAGGTGGTCAAGTCTCCTGTTACCTACAAAACACTCAGCACCTTGGGACACTGGCTGTGGTTTTTGTCTTCAGTCTCTATGTCCTCTTATATGTGGCTTCTCCCATTCTTCTTCCTCTCCTCTCTCCTGGAGGCTGACCTACTTGTCTAGACTTCCTGGAATATATAACCAGAAGAAATATAACATAGAGAGAATGTAATTATCAAAATATGCATGTTACTCAGTGAAAGTGCACATGGTAATAACTGTGGGTACTTGCTGTCATTCTACAGTCACCTTCACACCAAAACATCATGAGGTTCTACAGTTGCTTATATTAAATGCTTGCATGTTCTCTAAAAAAGCAATGTGTGTTATCAATACTTTACATTTTAACAATTTTCATTTTGTTAATTTATCTAACCTAGGTTAGAGTGATAGAACTGATAACTAAAGGGTATACATGCATACATACATTCATACATAATTCATACATACACACATATACGTACATCCATACACACACATATATATACATACATATATACATATATATATACATATACACACATATATACAAACATACACATATATACATACACCCTCCCACATATATATATATATATATATATATATATACATCCATACATACATACATATATATACATACATATTCCGCGCCCCTTCCGAGTCCCCTTCGCCTGCGAAAGAGACACATGAGGCAGTGTTCAGGTAGTTACTACAGCGAGGCTTTATTCTTGTATCAGCAGAAGCAGAAGACCCCAAGCCCAGGAAAGGCACTGCTATATGTACCCTAGAGTGGTGTGTTCACTTCTGATTGGCTGTTTACTCATCACCCCATATTACACCCCGGGATGGGCAGTGACTTTGGAGCACTTTTGCCTTTTGCACCTGTGCAGTTAGTTGTTTACTTGTGGGAGCACAGGATGCCCGAGCCATCTTGTAATGGCGAATGTTGTCACGCTCACCGCGGCTCCCAACATCTCCCCCTTTCAATTTTATTAAGATGGAACAGCCTTTTGCCTATCAAGCGCGGCACCAACTCAGTGAGGGAAAGCAGAGGCCTGATCCCCTGTGCAAAATGAGATATTGTAATGGGTTTCTTCTCTTGTCGTCGTCGTGCAATGAGTAATATTTCCCATACCTATCTCGATGCCTTTTTGTTGGGGAAAGGGAGCCTCCACTCTGGAGCGCCCAGCAGCCGTCCGTGCGCGGAGAGGAGGTTTTGGCATCAAACCTTTGTGCAATCAGGCATACTTTTGGGAAATCTATCCACACTCGTGGAACATTCCCTGTCGAGTACCCACTCACAAACACCTCTAAATATTCAGGTACCACAGTTATTCAGGCAAGGGCTGGCTAGACTTAGACCTCTCATCGACCCAGTGCAATGGGCTGAACCCTTGGGGTGCATCGACTGAGTGTCTCAGTCATCAGATACTTTCTTAGCCTAGATAGCCAAATTTCAGGGGAAGATCCTTGCTCTTGGGCGATAGCGACCTTGTCACGTTTTTGTTGGGCTCTGAGCTTGCAGACCAAACATAACATGAACACTAATCCACAACATAGGGCTGCACCAAACAGACCTATCCTCACCCTTTAAGAAAGAAAGAAAAGGCAGAGGTAAGCCAAGAAGTAAAATCACCAGGGGTAACAGGGTCCACTCGTGTTCCATTAAGGCTCAAAATCCGGATATGCAATCGCTGCTGCATCTGGTCGAGCTCCTTAGTCCAATTCCCTTGTAAATTAGCAGAAAGATTATGGCTTTGAATAAATGTATCATTCATAAATCTCAGAGGGGTAATACATAGATGTGGGGTTGCTGACACGCAGCTCATTTGAACCACATCTGTGAGTTGTTCTACATGGGCTTGGAGCAAATCAACTCTCTGATTGACCAACAGAATGTCTGATGCCAAGTGTGCATCCACTTTCTGTAGAGTGGTCAAAGCCTCAGAAGTCTTTTCTGAAATTTGATTAACAACAGTAGCTGCTGTAACGTGATTAGCCAAGGCTATGCCGGTTGTCACAGCTGCAGCTGCAGAGATGGTAATAGCAGTGATAATGGCTGCAGTTATATCAAAATCTCTCTTCTGTCGAAATAAAGTCAAGGTCCCAGACATCTGAACGGGGATAGGGATCCATAGTGGTATAATGGCTATTAGGGCCTGCTTATAGACAAGAGCAGACCAGCACTGGGACATAAAGCAAGTTACATTGGTACAAGTATTAAAGGAGTTGTTGGATAAGATGAAAAGAAATGGAGGATATATACAAACTGGAGTGAGGCATTACAGTTAAGGGTACAGGAGAAATTCTGTTTAGCAGAAGCGGCGCCTTTTAAGAAGGCAAGGGCATAGGTTTTGGAAAAGCAGATAGGATAGCCATCTAAATTCACTATATATACTAGGAACTCAATTTAGGAGAGTCCAAATGAGAACTGAGAACGTCTGCAGATGAATCCTTTGGGGGGGGTCATTTTCAGGAACTGCGAGTTGCCGCGTCAGTCGCTCTGGCAGCCAAAATGGGTTGTCTTCTTCCTGTGGAAAAACACAAACCGCTCCCCTGGATCTTATTAAAATAGGATCCAGGCCTTTCCATTGACCAGTCAAAACTTCTTTCCATTTTATCATTTCTTTTGGCCTAGTTGGTTCCAGGCAATGGCGATCAGCCACCGTGTTGCCCTGACTGTCCAAATTCAAAAAGTTGAGAGTAAAAAGTGCCAGGGAAACAGTAACCCGTGGCACCGTGGGCAGAGCTTCCTCAACTTCTCCTTTTTGTTTTATCAAATAAGTTTTAAGGGTACAATGAGCACGCTCAATGATGCCCTGTCCCTGAGGGTTGTAAGGAAGACCCGTCAGGTGTGTCACCTCCATTTGGCAACAAAATTGTTGAAATTTTTGAGAAGTGTAGGCTGGTCCATTGTCAGTTTTAAGGATTTTAGGCTTTCCCCAGGCACTCCAAGCCTCGAGACAATGTTGAATAACATGGGCCGCCTTTTCTCCGGTCAATGGAGAGGCAAACATAACTCCAGAACAGGTATCAATGGAGACATGCAAATATTGTAATTTGCCAAAGGATGGGATGTGAGTAACATCCATTTGCCAGATTTGTAATGGCCTAATTCCCCGAGGGTTAATTCTGGTATGGGGAACAGGTAGGAATTGACAGCAGTTTTGGCATTGAGTCACTATATCTCTAGCCTCTTTTCGAGTGATGTTGAATCGGCATCGTAGCGTCTCAGCTGTCACATGAAACCTTTTATGAAAGGCTTTAGCCAAATCCAATTTTGGCGAAAGGGCAATTGCAATCAACTTTGTGGCTCGATCTGCTAGGTCATTTCCACGAGACATAGGTCCCAGTAAGCCTGAGTGAGCCCTAATATGAGTTATAAAGACAGGGAATCTTTGCTTAGCCAGGGTAAGCTGAATCTTTTGAAAAACTTCTACAAGTCTGCTAGATGTCTTAATTAACCCAGCAACTTCTAATGCTTTCACTGCATTAACCACATAGAAGGAATCTGAAACAATATTTAAGGGACCTGGAAAGATTTCCAGAACCTCTGACACGACTAGGCATTCCACAATTTGAGGTGAGGTTTCATGGTATTGTTTGGATGTAACCTTATCATTAACCACATAGGCACCCACTCCTGTTTTTGACCCGTCTGTATAAACTACCGTTCCATCTGGGAGTGGCTCCTGAGACACAATATGTGGAAATATGATAGCTTGAGTTAGGGCGAATTGTAAAATGGGGTGCTTAGGATAATGATTATCTATTTGACCATTGAAGGAAGTAACCAGCACTGCTCAAACATCAGAGGTTGCCGTTAATATTTGGACTTGATGGGCAGTATAAGGCACTATCAAAACCTTAGGCTCCCTTCCAAAATGGGTAATGGCTGCTTTTAGTCCACGAAGGGCAAGCTGAGCGACTGAATCTGGATACCTTTCAATAATCTTTGCGGGAGAAGCATTGGGATGAATCCATAACAAAGGCCCCTCTTGCCATAATACAGCAGTGGGTAAGCATCTAGTTTTGAAAACACATAAATCAAAGGTTTTGGTTTCATCTATGCGTTTCAACTGGGCATCTTGTAAAGCATTTTCTACTGCTTGTAGAGCACGGCTCGCAGCCGGTGTTAAGGCCCTCGGTGAGGAAATATGAGCATCCCCTTCCAAAATATCAAATAAAGGTTTCAGCTCGGCCGAGGGAACTTTTAAAAATGGTCTTAACCAGTTTATATCACCTAATAATTTCTGAAAATTATTCAAAGTATGTAAATGGTCTCTACGAATCTCCAATTTCTGAGGAATTATCTTTTCTGGATAGATAACTGTCCCTAAAAAGGAGCCAATTTCTGAAATTTGAACTTTCTCAGTAGCAACATGCAGACCCCACTGTTCCAAGGTGTTTAATAATAAGGGGTATGAGGTCTGTAAAGTAATTAAATCCTTATGACACAGAAGAAGGTCTTAACAGCAGCTGTCGCTATTTGTGCGTATACCTGCCAAGGGTGAGTGGTCTGGTCATTGGCATGTGCGCCAACTCCTGCCAGCATGTCAAAAGTCCATAATTGTTGACTCTCAATGCTTGCATTAGCTCTCCCTTGTGCTTGTAACTGCTCATGCCAGAGCGCTTTCCATTCCAAATATTGGCCCATATTGGTAAGTACCGCCTTCACTGTGTCCTGCCAGTCTCCTGGCGTCATAGCAGCTGTACTTAATCTCTCCTCTTGGGATACAGTAAAATTAGCCCCAATTCCATATGCGTGTACTACCTCAGCTAATTCTTTGACCTGCCTATACTCTACTGGGGCATGAACACGAGCGCCTTCTGCCCCTTCAAAGACTGGAAATGCCAGCTGTAGTTGTCTCCGATCTCCTGGGCTGAGAAATGAATTAGAGACGCTGCCCGGGGCATAGGCCAGAGGCAAGGGCGGGGCTGAGGGACTCAAGGTCTTTCTTAGTCTTATCTCAGAACGGTTATTTTTTGCATAGGTGGCTGCCTCCTTCTCTAGGCTTTCTTCTTCGGAGCTGCTAAGGTCTATGGCGGCAAGCTCCTTAATGGGTTATTTTGACCTCCACTCTCTCTTCACCAACCGGTGAAGGGTCCTTAACCTTAACAGGCCCTGCAGTGGCCCCTGTTCCTTTTGAGTACTCTTTTCTTTGACCAGGCTCCTTGGCCTGTCTCTGTTGCCCAGGCTTTTTTGCCTGCTTCTCCTTTCCAGGCTCCTTGGCCTTATCTTTTTCCCCAAGCTCCTTGGCCTGATGCCGGCTAACACTCTCTGTTTCTGATACCCTGGAGTGGACCTCTCTTGAAACCTCTTGACTTGCACTAATAGCTGTGCTGCGAGCTGGATCCCCACAACACAAATAAGCTAAAAACAAAAGCAACACAAGCAAGAGGCCAACTAGTGCAGTGGCAGCAATGGGTGAAAATCCGCCCTCAATGAAGGCTTCCACCCCAAACATATCTCTCAGAGACGTACCTCGATCCTGTAGTCTTTTAACCCACCCGAATCTCGGGGGGGGGGGGGGTCTCCGTGGCGCCTTGAAATTCCCGGGTTTCAGCACCAGATATTCCACGCCCCTTCCGAGTCCCCTTCGCCTGCGAAAGAGACACGTGAGGCAGTGTTCGGGTAGTTACTACAGCAAGGCTTTATTCTTGTATCAGCAGAAGCAGAAGACCCCAAGCCCGGGAAAGGCACTGCTATATGTACCCTAGAGTGGCGTGTTCACTTCTGATTGGCTGTTCACTCATCACCCCATAATACGCCCCGGGATGGGCAGTGACTTTGGCGCTTTTGCCTTTTGCACCTGCGCAGTTAGTTGTTTACTTGTGGGAGCACAGGATGCCCGCGCCATCTTGTAATGGCGAATGTTGTCACGCTCACTGTGTCTCCTAACACATACATACACATACACACACACACACACACACACACACACACACACACGTGTGTGTGTGTGATAAATGTAATATTTTAAAAAATTGTGCTCAGTGTTTAAGAAGGTATGCTGACCCTTTCCTGGTTAGTTTTTCAGTCAACTTGACAAAGCTAGACTTATCTGGGAAAAGAAAACTTCAACTGAGAAAACACCTCCAGCAGACTGGCCTGTTAGCTCTTGCCTCTGTTTTCCTGCCCTGGACACCTTCCCTGGCTTCCCTCAGTGACGGATTATAACCTGTAAGTGGAGATAAACCCTTTCCTCCCTAAGTGGCTTTTGGTCATGGTGTTTATCACAGCAACAGCTTGTAGAGGGTGGGTTAGCAGCATGACTTTCTCCGTGAAGGGGTCACGTGTCCACTTGTATTCTGCTGCGAGTCTCTTAGTCTCAGCCTATCATCTCTGCTGTATTATCAGACAACCTTCCCACATGAAACCCAGCTACACCAGCTGACAAGGCCATGTACTTTGATGTCTGACAATGGCCGACTACTTACTATGTTCTAAGTGTCTATTTTTATTGCCATTTACATCCAGTCACAGACTGGGGCAGCATGCATAGCTGCCCAGCTCTGCACAGCACCCTTTGGATGATGTCACTCTACCCGCCTCCCTTCCTTCTAGCTCCAGCATGCATGCTCTATGCCTCTCCTCTGTTCTCTCTAGGTCCCTGCTCGCTTCCTCATGTCATCCTCACAACCACAACAAAAGATACTTTGTTATCTTTTATTTACTTCTTTTTGAAGCAAGGTCTCATTATGTAGCCTTGGCTGGCCTATAACTCATTATGTAGATCAAGTTGGGCTCTAAATCGTAGAACTCTGCCAATCTCTGCTTTCCAAGTGTTGCGATTAAAAGTGTGTATCATCACATCTGGCTGTAAGGTATACACATCCATGTGCATGTGTGTGAAAGCCAGAGGTTGGCTTCAGATGTCTTCTTACACCACCACTACCACCACCACCACCACCACCACCATCATCATCATCATTTTGAGACACCCTCTCTTACTGAATCTGTAACTTGACAATTTGGCTAGACTGGCTGGCCAGCAAGGCCTTGGTGTTCCACCTCCCCAGTGTGCTAGGATTACAAGTGCACACTATCACACTCAGCTCTTCATGTGGGTGCTGGGGATCTGAACTCATGTCCTCATGTTTGTATGGTTTGCACTTTACCTACCTAGCTAGCTATTTCTCCAATTCTCCATAATTGTTATGTTAGCTTTTTAATAAAGATCTCCTTTGAATTATCCTAAGACTGGTGTCTTTGTTCTCTTTGAAAATGTCTTTGATAAAACCTCCCAGTGCAACAATTCAGTCATCACAGAGAAGACAGAAGATATGTGGATAAATAACCAGTTATATGTTTTGAAGGAGGCTGAATGAAGAAAGAGCAAGACAATCTAGGGCTCCCAAGATGTCCTGTTCACTCTGAACCTGGAGTCCTTGGCAGAGACATCACTACCTTGTGTAATGCTGTTGTGTAAGTTGGAATAAGGCACAGGCTTTGGAAGGACACAGCCCCTCCTAGTCTAGGACTTGAAGTACGGACCCCCGCCCTCTAATCCCGGCCTTCCTTGCTTAAACAATGCATGCAGTCTTGGGTCATTCCATCTTAGATGGTGATGCGTTACGTGTGATTCTGCCACTCAGAATTTGTGGGAATGTGTTATTCTTGTTTACAGGGTGATCTTTTCCCACACATTTCCTCTTTGGCTTCCTGAGTGGAAGAGGAGGGTCCTTACTGTCATTGTGAGCAAGTAATAATGTAGTTTGAAGGGCCACAGAAGTTCTGGTAGCAAATGCTTCTGTTCTGAATATAATTGTGTCATCTCTGGGAGGCCTGTAAGACCCCATGCTGCCTCTCTCTGACTGAGAGCAACCCTGTGGAGCAGAGGTGGGGCTCAGGGGGAGCAGGCACTGTGAACCAGTTCTTTCTGGCTGGAGCTCTGCATCACTCCCACAATGGTGTGCTGATCTCAGGAGTGGGCTACGGAGCCAGGAGGAGGAGTTCAGGAGAGTGGCGTGAGGAAACCAAACAACTGTCCTTGCCTTGTGATTCAGACCTTCCAGTTGTAGAGGGAGTGATTTGGGTTGACATGAATTCCCAGAATGTCTGACACACCCACAAGCAAGCGGGCCCCAACCCATCCCAGGGACCTTCTGTTAGCCAGCTGAGGGCTTGAGTGGCTTCTCTCAGCACCATGTTCTGCTCTACAACATCCTGTCCCCACGAGACCATCAGCCAGAGTTCATTCTTGTGGAAAATGGACAGGAGGCTTGTCTGAGTTTAACCCCTTAATTTTCAACGGGGAAGGTTATTTCAGGAGAATTGGTGTCCTGTCTTTGCCAGAAGCTCGGCATGCCTTAGCTTCTCTTATTTCTTAAATTGCTCAAGCAGATTGGTCAATGGTTGGCTTGGTGGTAATGACAGGAATATTTACTCTGTGAGCCTGGGAGGACACAGGAAGGTACTTCCAGAAACAGGTCAAGGCATTACCCTGAGGCCTGCAGAGAAACACCTTTCCTTCTATGCTGCTGCTGAAGTCAGCACTAGAAAGGAATACTCTCAGCATCTGGGAAACTAAAGAGTCCTAGAGCCTTTATGATTTAAAACCAGGACACTGAAACTCAAAGAAATGTATTACCGCTGATGATTACCCAGGAAATGATAAAGTCAGGGCTAGAGTCCAGGCTGGATGGCTGCTAGCCTGGTGTGACTTTTGGTACCCTCTGTGCCACACAACAGAGATTCCATTCATTCATGTGTTCATTCATTCATTCATTCATTCATTCACTCTAACTCCATATTTGTTGACACTGATATTAGTTGCCCCTATGATATGAATGTATAGATCTGGAGCCGTAAATGAGATAGACATGAAGTTTAAGTGCTGTAAGACACATTAATTAGGGAATTATCCAATAAACGATGGCAAATGTGTCTCCTTGCAAGAATCCGAGGGTGCCAAGCATACTAGCACGCTTACAAGCCTAACCTGGCCCTGGGAGAGGTGATCGTGATAGTATCCTGTTTTGTTTTGTTTTATTGAGGTGTTAAAAGCTAGTTATCTGGAAAGACAACCTCAATTGGGAAAATGCCTCCATAAGTTTGCCTGGAGACAAGTCTGTAGCGCATTTTCTTGAGTCCTGATAGATGTGGGAGGAGCCAGCCTGCTGGGGGTGGAGCCTGGGTTGTATAAGAATGCAGGCTGTTTTAGGGTATAGTGGCACACTCATAGTGGCACACTCAGGTCTTTAATCCCAGGAGGCAGGAGCAGGCAGATCTCTGTGAGTTCAAGAACAGCCTGGTATGCTAGCGAGTAGAAAAGCGAGTGCTAGGTAAATGTGGGACCTGTCTGAAAAAACCAAAAACAACAAAACATACACATACAGAGAGAGAGAGAGAGAGAGAGAGAGAGAGAGAGAGAGAGAGAGAGAGAGAGAGAGAGAACACAAGAGAGTGCGCGTGCACAAGAGAGAGCAGGCTGAACAAGTCATGGGGAACAAGGCAGGAAGCACTGCTGTTTCACGGCCTTGACTTCAGTTCTTGCCTCTAGGTTCCAGCCTTGAGCTCCTGCCTTGGCTTTCCCTGAGGATAGACTGTAACCTGTAAGCCAAAACAACAACAACAACAACAACAAAACCCTTCCCTCCCAGACGCTTTTGCTCATGGTATTTACCACAGCACTAGAAACTTAACTAAGACAGTGAAGTGAGATCCTGGAAGCTGTCCCAGGACAGTCATGTGATACACGAGCTGAGCCGTGGACAGCGAACGGACAATAGTGTGGCGAAAGGGCATGAGAAGCGAGTTTGGGGCAGAGAGACAGAATACGCAAAGGCCCGATGTAAAAGAGATGGTCTTGAGAAATGCAATGGGTTTAGAAGACAGAGGTCCGTAGGGCTGAGGACCAGCGGGGAAACCACCCGAGGGTTTTTAACGAGCCAAGTGTCGCGGCCAGAGCTTTAAAAGCTCACCGAGGGGGGTGCACTGTGGGAAGCAGAGGAGGATGCTGGGAGTTACAAGGTGATCGCAGCAGCTCACAGGAGAGAGGATGAGGGGACGCATCAGGTGGGGCTGGCAGATGGGGAGAAACAAAGGAGACAAAGATCTTTAGGACACAACTTGGTAATGAATGTGGAAATGGGGAGGAGGGGAGGCGACAGAGTAGCTCTCGGGGTTGCGAGGAGGGAAGACGATTCCTGAGACAAACTTCAGGGAGAAGTCTAGAGTGGGCAGGTTATTTCCAGAAGCCCTAGTGTCAAGGGAAGAAGCTCCAGAGAAGGCAGCTGGAGATGCAAGGTGGAGGCTCAGAGGAGAGGTCTGCTCTGGAAATAGCAAGTGGAGAATTGTGCATGAGGTCGTAACTGAAGCCATGGAAATAAAGTGGAAGTGGGGAGGGGAGGGCAAGGGAGGGGGAGTGAGAGAGGCAGGGAGGCAAGAAGGGAGGGGGAAAGAACAAGCCAAGAAGAAAGGAGGTGATTGAGGGCCTAGGGACACAGTTCATTTGGTGAGTGCTGGCCGAGCCAGCATGAGAATTGAAATTCGATCACGGTAGGGGTGTGTGCTTGATTGCAATCCCAGCACTGGGGAGGTAGAGACAAGATGGTCGCTGAGGTTTGCTGGTCAGCTGGTCTAGCCAGATTGGTGTGCTCAAGGTTCAGCAACAGATCTTGTCTCCATCAACAACGTGGAGAGCTCCTGAGGAACACACCGGATATCGACCTCTGGCTTCTCCATACATGCACACATGTTCAAGTGGATCCTGTACATATTCATGTACATAGAGATATAAATTAATAATCCAGTTGATTCTATTGCGGGGGGGGGGGAGGGGGGGAGACACGCACCTAAGAACCTGTCTTTGTTCTTAAGACCTGTCTGGCTTAAGGTTGTTTATTGATTTCAGACCTGTACTTCTATGCTTGCTTGGGGTGTTGGGCCACAGACCATCTTTTTCCTTTGCACATCAGGCAGTGGGGGATGCTAAAAGGATACTGGAAGGCCGGAGAAAGGAGAATGGGATCATCCCAGCAGTACCAGTTGGTTCAGGTAAGCAGCAGATGATTCCATTTGCAGCATGTGTGTACTCTCACACTTGGCTTACAGTATTCTCTAGAAACACCAGACTAGTTGCCCCCCACATTCTATCTCTACAGCTGTGCTTGCCTAAAGGCTGTTTCCCTGAGCCTAGCCTCTTCCTATGTTGCTGCTTTTCCTTTCCTGCAGGAGGAGAATGGAAACTTAGCTAAATGTCTTTTCCCTACCTGTAAGGGAGCCTGTGAATAAGAGAGGTGCGAGCTCTGGGAAGGTAAGACTTGGGGAGAGGGGTGGGGGGTGGGGGTGGGGGTGGGGGTGGGGGGGAGCTAGGCACTGCGGGAGCTCTTAGCCCTAAAGCTCCATTCTAACCCTTGCACTAGTGGGTTTAACTCCAGCTGAACCAGGTTTCTGCCAGCCTAAGAGAGAACCCTTGGAAAAGCCAGTCCTCTTCTAGCTTTCTTTAAAAAAAAAAAAAAAAGTGTATTTTTGTTGTTCTTGTTATTATTATTATTTTGAGACAGGGTCTCACTATTTTAGCCCTGATGGCCTGGGGCTCAGTATGTCGTCCCCAAACTCATAGACGCCTGCCTGCTTCTGCCTCCCAAGTGCTAGAATTAAACTCATGTGCCACCACACCTAGCCACCTTTGTTTTTTGAGACATGCTCTCATCATGGCCAGCAAGTTCCAGGACTCCAACTGTCTCTGTCTCCCCAGAGCTGGGCTTACAGGAGTCTGCCACCATACCTGGCTTGCTTGTTTGCTTGGTTGGTTGGTTTTTGCTTTTTTGATTTTGTTTTGTTTTTTTGAGACAAGGTTTCTCTGCATAGTCCTGGCTGTTCTAGAACTCGATTTGTAGACCAGCCTGGCCTCAGCTCACATATATCTGCCTGCCTCTGCCTCCCAAGTGCTGGAACTAAAGGCATGTGCCACCACACATGGGTGCTTGTATCAAACTCAGGTCTGCATGCTTTTATGGCTTTTATCAGGTCTACAAGCTTTTATCAGCCTTTACTGGCTGAGTTATTCTCCCAGCTCCTCCCATACCAGTCTTCTTCTGAGAGTTTTGTGTGGAACCGCTCAGAAGTCAAAAAAGAAACAGTGTAATCTGTTCTAGCCAATACCTGAGACAGGCCCCTGCCCTCCCTCCCTTTCTTAGGACATTTATTACAAACGGAAATATTTTCTATGTCTTTGGTGTGTGTGTGTGTGTGTGTGTGTGTGTGTGTGTGTGTGTGTGTGTATCCATCAACCCAGACTGTTTTGCTCAATGACCCAAAAACCATTACTTTGAAATGTATCCACCATGACGGACAGGAAAGAGCAGATCCTAACTTTGACAGTGGCCAGCTCCCAGACACAATCACACCTCTGCAGCCCTCAGCAAGTTCTTCCCTTAGAACCAGTTTTCTCCCTTACCCTCCTCTTCAATGTGCCTGGTCACCAGTGCACGCACTGGAATGGGGCTCAGCCTTCCCCTGTTGTCAGAAGTTACTGAATGAAATCTATTCTCCTCGATTTAACTGCTTACTGTCTGGCTTTATTTAATCACTGTCAGAACCTTCTCTAGATACAAAGATAATTTAAAGAATAGTTGGCAGCCGTGGGTGATGCAAACATCAATAACGGGTTTATTTGTTCTTTTCTTCATTTTTTTTTTTTTTCTCTTTGTGACTTGTCTCTTTCCAGTAAGGACACAGTCCAGAAAGAGTAATACAATAAGGCCCAAAGGAAAGCCAACTGTCCTGAGAGGGAGTATGTCGGTTAGGGAACATGCTGAGAACAAAGAACCCAAAATAGAGTGCTGACATTCGAGAGCTTCTTTCTCTCTTACATAGTAGGTAAGAAGTGAATTCACCAGGAGAACGGCAGCTGTGACCCTGCTCTGCCACCATGGGAGGACACCTCTTCCAGGTGTCCTCCCTTGTCCACATCTTAGCTACCGGGCCCCACTGACTTGCAAGGGATATTGAAAAAGAAAGCCTTTGGTTAGGTGTCCATATACCCAGTAAAAAACTCTGACTATAAAAATGGGAAATAACTGGGCAGTGGAGGCTCACACCTTTAACCCCAGCACTCAGGAGGCAGAGGTGGGCAGATCTCTGTGAGTTCGAGGCCAATGTGGTCTACAGAGTGAGTTCCTGGACAGCCAGGGCTACGCAGAGAAACCCTATCAAAAAAAAAAAAAAAAAAAAAAAACCAAAAAAAAAACAAAAAACAAACAAACAAAAAAAAAACAAAACCAACCAACCAACAAACAATCCCCTCAAAAGGGAAAACCAGATGGAATTGGATATCCAAAACAGAACAGAAGTACCCAGACTGAGGGAGCGAGAGAGAGAGAGAGAGAGAGAGAGAGAGAGAGAGAGAGAGAGAGAGAGAGAGAGAGAGAGAGAGAGAGAGAGGAGAGAGAGACAGGGAGAGAGGGAGGGAGAGAGGGAGAGGGGGGGTGAGAGAGAAAGAGAGAGAAAGAGGGAGAGAGGGAGGGAGAGAGAGGGGGAGAGGGAGAGAGGGAGGGAGAGAGAGGGGGGAGAGGGAGAGAGGGAGAGAGAGAGAGAAAAAGAGAGAGAGAGAGAATGAAATCAGCTTAGAGTTCAGATTTCTTTTGCATGGTTGGGTTCCTGAGGCATTCTAGAATGTTACCAGATTTATCAGAGAGGCCAAACTCTAGTTGTCTTTCTTCCTTCTTCCTGAGATCAACCCCAATATAAAATACTTACATTTGGAATCCTTGTTCAGTGGCTTACTTCTGGGACAGTGCCATCTAAGAAATCTGGGATCCTTTGAAATCCAGATGGAAACTAACCCACGTAACTGTTGCATTTAGACAGTAGAAGTCAGTTCTTCAACCAAGACAAAGTATTTCTCCTTGCCCTTCTCTATTCCACGCCAAGAAGCACTACTAACTGCCTTGCATTCCCTCTGTCCAGCTCGTTGAGGTACTTATGATTGCTCTGCTCTCACACCTATGGGCTCCTTGACCCTTCCGACCCTCTGAGCTAGCAAACTCCCTCACAAATTTTTGGAACTAAACATTTCTGGATGGTGGAAAATATGAACTCTGTCCAAGACCTCTTGACACACAAAGAAACCAAGTATCAGAGAATGTGACTGGCCACATGTTCCCGAGAGAGTAAGCCTGGAAGCCAGCTCAGTGCCATTCTGGTTTTCTGTCAGGAGCAGAGTTTGTTTTACCCTCTGAGTGGAGCTCCAGGCTTTTAGCTGGATCGTGGACTAGGCTGTCTGCCCTTGGCCATGAGGTCTGAAGGACTATGCTCTATCACTATTTAATTTTTTATACCTTGTAAGATGAGACCTAAATGTAACCAGGGAGATAATCTATTGATTTCAGCTATTCAGAATCCTATAATGCGCTCATTGATTATGGAAAATGGCAAACAGAATCAAGCTCTTGTTTCCATGAATTTCTCCTGGAAATCACACCCCTTGATGACTCGAATCTGGTCCCAGAGGAGGAAGACCCGTTAGGCCAAACCGAAAGCATCAAGACCTTTACTCAGCATGGTCTGGGGAGAAGGATTTTTTTTTTTCTTTCTGAAACAGGGTGAAATTTGTGAAGCATCAGTGAATTGGCTGTTTGTCTAGGAGCCTGAAGTTCAGGTATTTGTAATTCTACCTCGGAGTCACTTCTATTTCAAGTGTCCTTTTGTGATTAGAAAACAGATCGAATCAAAGCAGGAGCTGGGGAAGTAGCTCAGTGAGTCGAGTGTTCACAGTGTCAACGTGAGTTCCCAAATTCCATCTCCAGCAGTCACATAAAAGAGACACACGTAGTGGTTCAAGCCTATAACCCCAGAGCCGGGGAAGGGGAGGGGAGGGAGATGCGGGAAAATCTCCCAGCTTTGCTGGCCAGCCAGTCCAGCTCAATCTCCAAGCTTCAGGCTCAGTGAGAGACCTAAAATACAAACACACAAACAAAAATAAAACGTTGGGCCTGGGCCGGGTGGTGGTGGCACACGCCTTTGCCTTTAATCCCAGCACTTGGGAGGCAGAGGCAGGCGGATTTCTGAGTTCGAGGCCAGCCTGGTCTACAGAGTGAGTTCCAGGACAGCCAGGACTACATAGAGAAACCCTGTCTCGAAAAACCAAAATAAATAAATAAATTAATTAATTAATTAAAAAAAAAAAGTTGGGGCTGGGAGGTAGTACAGTGACAAAGTGCTTGCCTAGCAGCTTATGAGGCCCCAGGTTCAGACCCCAGCAAACCAAACAGATATGTACTGGCTCTTTAAATTTTCTTTTCATAATTCTTCCATGACTGACACCTCTCTATCTTACATATGTTAGAGACTAGTTTAAAATTATGTATTTAGGCTACTGACATGTATCTATTCAATACCAATATTTTGGAAAATATAAAGAAGCAGATAGAAAATTGAAGTAGTTTCAAGTCATTGCCAGGAAATGTTTGTTCATTATTGTGATGTTGCATCCTTCCAGGTATATATGCAACCTGGCTAAAGGCCTTCAGTTATTCCACTGTGTGTCCAAAATGTTTCAAATGTCCAGTCCTAAGACTCTGAATCTATTTTGAACCTATTTTGTCTTTTACAATGATAAAAGTGCCTTTCTCTGCACATACATACATATTTTGTGTGTTTTGTACACACAAAAAAGTCAACATTGGCTGTCTTGCTGAATTGCTCTCCACATTATGTTTTGCGACAGGGTGTCTCACTGATTCAGTTACCTTGGCTGGCCAGGGAGCCTGAGATCCTTCTATCTGCCTCTCCAGGTTGAGATTATAGTTTTATGTTAACAAGCCCAGTTTTTAATTTTTAAAAATATTCCTTGCCCTGACTTCTGTTACTAACTGCAGGCCTGAGATACAAAGTCTCTATCCTGAGCCCATGGACACATCACATTCAGCATCTCTTTAGGCTGTGTGGCATCACTACCTTCCTCCCCTGTCTTCTAGACTGTTCAGTGTTACTCTGAACAAAACTCTTTCTGGGCTATTATCATCTCTCAGATTCAGCAATTCTATTGCAGGCATGTCCCTAGGATTGGCAGGATACTTTTTTGTTTGTTGGTTTGTTTTTTGAGACAGGGTTTCTCTGTGTAACCCTGGCTGTCCTGGAACTCACTCTGTAGACCAGGCTGGCCTTGAACTCAGAAATCCGCCTGCCTCTGCCTCCCAAGTGCTGGGATTAAAGGCATGCACCACTAATCTCACTGCCGATTGCTCTGTTTCGGCTTTTCTCACTATTGACTTGGGCTGATCCAAAGTTTCTTAAAAAATTGTTTCACCATAGCATTTTCTCTCTGTCTTTCTGTGTGTGTGTGTGTGTGCGTGCGCGCGTAGAGGGCAGAGGATAACTGAAGGGTTCTTTGGAAAGTCAGCTGGATGATGTTTTGCTAGAGCAAACACATGAAGCAACATTTAGCTGACGAAGACACAAATGAAAGGATGTTCTGCTAAAGCAAGCATGTGAAAGGACATGGGGTGAAGGATTCTTTGCACACATGTATCGCTCCACCTTACACTGCGTAGTTGAGAGGCATTCGTCAGGACTCCATAGAGAGAAACACCAAAAACTGGTGGTGTGCTGCAATTTTGTGCCACTTCCACAGACTCGGGCTGATTGGCAGAGTGATGTCAGCTGAGACAGACACACATGTTGAGGCAAGGCATGTGGAGGACACCTGATGTTAGAGGGTCTAAATAGGACTCTATGACAGTGATGGAGGCTGGGCTAGGCTTGCTTACAGAGCTAGCTGTGCAACATTTATGGGTCTCAAGTCTTCGCTAATCCTTGCTTCCTTGAGAGAGGCACAGCTGAGAACTTCTCCTGGTGTTCCTCCTGGTCCTTCCTGCTGACCACTGCTGAGGCTGAGGCTGAGGCTGAGGCTGAGGCTGAGGCTGAGGCTGAGGCTGAGGCTGAGGCTGAGGCTGAGGCTGAGGCTGAGGCTGAGGCTGAGGCTGAGGCTGAGGCTGAGGCTGAGGCTGAGGCTGAGGCTGAGGCTGAGGCTGAGGTCTCACTGGCTCTGCTAGTTAGTGGCATGGCTGCTGATTTGTGTTTGCTATCCCAGCTCTAACAACTTGGACTGCTGGTATATCCATGAAGTGTTTGGGAGTGGATCAAGCTGCCGCTGCCTGCTAGCCTGTGAACTGAACTGCTGATTTCCAGACAACACAGACAGGAGTTGCTCCAAAGAACTTTTCTAAACAGGTCCACTTCCCCTGTATCCTTTTCTACTACTTCTGGTGGGTGGTGGGCTATGAGTGAGGTTAAAGCATTTAAGAACCCTCATTAAAATTAAAGTTTGAAAAAGTTACGATACAGACAAACTTGAGTGTTGTTCATCAGGAGTTGCCACTATTTTTTTATAGTTTTTCACTGGCCAGTGGCTGGCCGGTGACCCCAGATATCTGCTTGCCCTGTTCCCTTAGTGACAAGGTTACAGGCATATGATACTATACTTGGCGTTTTGTTTTGTTTTTTGAGACAGGGTTTCTCTATGTAGTCCTGGCTGTCCTGGAGCTCACTCTGTAGACCAGGCTGGCCTTGAACTCAGAAATCCGCCTGCCTCTGCCTCCCAAATGCTGGGATTAAAATCGTGCGCTGCCACCACCACCCAGCTATACTTGGCTTTTAATTATTTAAAAAAATATACTGTTTTTTTTTTTTTGGGGGGGGGTATCCTGGTTAGCTTTTTACTGCCATGATAAAACACTATGACTAAAAGCAACTTGGGGAGGAAAGGGTTTACTTCAGTTTACAATTTCTAGTCCATCACCCATGGAAGTCAGGGGAGGAAGTCAAGGCAGAATCCTGGAGGCAAGAACTGATGCAGAGGCCATGGAAGAGTGCTGCTTACTGGTTGTTCCTCATGGCTTGCTCCTCCTGCTTTCTTATACCACTTAGGACCACCACCCTAGGGGTGGCACCATCCCTAGTGAGCTGGGCCCTCCCATATCAGTCCTTACTAAAGAAAATGCCCCACAGGTTAGCCCACAGGCCAACTTAGTGAGAATATTTTCTCAAATGAAGTTCCCTCTTCTCAAAGGACACTTGCCTGTATAAAGTTGACAAAGCAAGCAAGCAAGCAAACAAACAAACAAACAAAACAAAACTAACCAGGACAGGGGGATCTGCACATGGCACTGCATTTGTGCTGAGGACGGGGAAGGCAGCTTTCTCTTTCTAGTTTTACACGGGTTCCAGGAACTGAACTTGGTTTTTCTGGCTACAAGTCCAGTGGGTGCTTTTACTTGCTGAGCCACCTTGCTGGCCTATACCTGGTATTTTCCTCTGAGGGGTTCTAGGTATCAGACTCAGGTCCTCATGCTTGCCAGGAGAGCAAGTGAGCTGTCTCCCCAGCCCCCATTATGACATTTTCATTCATGTGCCATTATAGTTTGTGCTCCTTCCTAGCTCCCATGGTCCCCTCCCCTCCCCCTGTACTTTCACAGCACATATTCTATTACCCCATTCCCCATTTTAGGATTCCTTCCTTTCCTTCCACAATCTTCCTTCTACTTTTTTTGTTTTGTTTTGTTTTTCGAGACAGGGTTTCTCTGTGTAGACCAGGCTGGCCTTGAACTCAGAAATCCGCCTGCCTCTGCCTCCCAAGTGCTGGGATTAAAGGCGTGTGTTTTTAATTTTTTTTTTTTTTCTGGTGGTGCACACCTTTAATCCCAGCACTTGGGAGGCAGAGGCAGGCGGATTTCTGAGTTCGAGGCCAGCCTGGTCTACAGAGTGAGTTCCAGGACAGCTAGAGCTACACAGAGAAAGAAACCCTGTTTCAAAAAAAACCAATAAATAAATAAATAAACAAATAAATAAGGGGCAGGCCAGATTTAGAGAATCTGGGTTTATTGCCTCCCCTTGGTAGCTGTTTTGTTTTCTTAAACCAGGATTCATCCTTTTTTTGTAGTAATGCCAGTTGTAAAAGTTGTGACCCTCACCAGATGAAACTATATAGTTCCTGCCATGTATGCCAGGGCTCTAAAATCTAGTCATAAATGACATCTCAGCTTGATCTTTCTCCTGGCCCCTGACTGTACTGAACACAGGAGAGATGTCTACTGGGACGGATCTTGAAAAGGTTTCTAAGTCTTGTAAGGAGAAATGGGCTAATGTATCTTTTCTATCTCTGGATACCATGTCTAGATACAATCTGCTTACTTTCAGCTTGACAAGCTCCTTTTAGATAATCTGAGTTTTTGATGACATTATTAAGTACCAACCAATCCTGGAGATGGTTTTGCTTTTGGATATCTCATGCCATGAAGCAATATATTTCTTTATTGTTTATGCTATTTTCAAACTCTATCCTGTTATTTGCAGCATGATACACAAGGGGACAGTTTTTTTTTTTTTTCTGTGATAGATTAAACTTCTTTAATTCAGATAATCTCATCTTTTTATGACTGTTAGGGCTTGGTCCATACTGATGTATTCAACAGATTAAAACTTGTATATATCTCTAAGATATAATAAGTAAGATCAATCACAATACAGGAACTTTTTTTTTTTTTTTATCATCTATAGCACTTATAGATAATCAAGTGAAACCTGTTTAGTGATACCCAGTTCTGACCAGAATGGACCCCTTTGTTGCGAATCCTTGCTTATAGTTGCTATGTCTGTTAGGATCCTGAGTACCAGAGACTGAAAGAGAAAAAGGAGATGACTGGTCCCATCTGTGCTCAGAGCAGCAGTTACGCCGGTGCAGTATCTTACTTCTAGCTCCAAGCCCAGGTGTAGGGTGCTGCAACCATAAATCTCCACTAAATACAAGGTTTATTGGTGAAAGTATTTTTCTGGAAAGATAAGTTGCAACTTTTCTTGGGTTCTCAGTGGGATCTGGGTCCCTTCTGAAAGCTAAGAAGAAGCACCATAACATGGTACCTCAGAAATTAAAAAAAAAAAAACCCAAAACAAACAAAAATACCCCAAATAATGTCTTCCTGTGTTGTTCTGTTGTAATTTAAGGAAGTCAGAAGCACGAGACAAGCAACAAACAGTAAGAAGCATCAAGCTAACCTAGGGATGGGATACAAGGTTACTTTAGCTTAGTTGGACAGGAAGGATCAGTCTGACACATTGAGTTGCGACTTCAACAAACATGGTCCAGCCTGGGAAGTACAGCAGAAACTCAGGAAGCAGAAGTATCCACCTTAGAGCGAGCACAGAGATGTTTACGGGAAAGATCGAAATGATGGGAAGAAGCCGGCAGGCTCCATCATCGCCGTCGGCAAACGGGAGCGAAGGAGTGAGCACAAGTCTGGTGAGAAGGACCTTTCGGGAGCCACACTTAGAAAAGTGGTGGGTGGTTCAGCGCAGAGCGAGAGCAACAGAGGGGAAGCTGCTCGGCGCACACTCCTCACCGCCCCATCCCGGCCGCGCCCAGGCCAGGTGAGTGGGTGGCCCGCGGACAACCACGCGGAGGAGCTACCTCCAGGGGCCCGCGCGCTTTCTACCGGAGCCGACGTGGCCGGCGCGACAGGCCGTGCACGTGTCTGGCCAGAGGCCCCGGCGCAGAGACGCGCAAGGGGCTCAGGTCCGTCCTCGAGCGGTGCCGCCCGCCCAAATCCTCCGGGCGGCGGGTGCTGGGCGCCGAGCCCCGGCGCGGGGCGGAAGGGGGCTGGGTCATGAGAGGAGGGGGCGGGCGGGAGCGCGCACGGAGCTCGCGGGCGCGCGCCGGGGCGGGGGCAGCCCTCTCCCAGGCGGCGGTGGGGGCGGCGTCTCTGTTGCCCTTTTAAGCCGCGGGGCCACCGCCTCCTGCGGGTGGAGTCGGTTACAAAGGCAGCAGCCGGCCGGGCTCCCGCACGCCCGCACGCTCGCTCGCTCGCTCGCTGAGGCCTCGCGCTCCTCGCCATTTTTCCAGCCGCGCTCGGACGCGGGTCGCGGCGGCGGGAAGAGGCGGAGCCGCGAGAGCGCGGCCCGGGCCGGCCCCGCGGGGCGGTCGCGGCCGTGACGGCGGCTCCCGGCCCCGGCTCCTTTCCTCACCCCTCCTGCCGGAGATGAGGGGAAGATGTCCGTGTCAGGGCTCAAGGCCGAGCTGAAGTTCCTGGCGTCCATCTTCGACAAGAACCACGAGCGATTCCGCATCGTCAGCTGGAAGCTGGACGAGCTGCACTGCCAGTTCCTGGTGCCGCCGCTGCCGCCACCACCGCCGGGCAGCTCGCATTCGCCGCCGTCGCCGCTCACACTCCACTGCAACATCACGGTGAGGCGCCGGGTCGTAGCCCCTCGGGGCCGGGCGGGGACGGACGGACGGGGGCGCCGCAGTCCCGGGACAAAGGGTGCCTGCCCGGGAGACCCCCGGCGTCCCGGGCGCGGCCGGTTGGCGGCTGGGCCCTGGGCCCGGCCGGGAGCTCGGGCTGCCTGGCCGGGAGGAGGCGGAGGCGCGTCGCAGCACGGCGCGGGCCGGCTTTGCTCTGTTGGCCCCTCGCGGCCCCCGTCGGGCCCCGAGGTCGCCATGGCCGCCCGCAGCCGGCCTGCCCTGGGGACCGCGGCTCGTCCGTGGGCTCCTCCTGTCAGCCTCCCAGGTGGAAAGGCTCTCAAGTATTTGTTTTAGCTACTCGTTTTTCCACCAGGTTTCAAAACCCTCGTCCTTGCTTGTTCAACCAGTTCTCATTTGTGCTTTGGTCTCTGAGGACAAATGAACACTGAAAGACTACGTATTTAAAGGCAAAAGTTTAGGACGCAACCCCGGGGATGGTGTGAACCATCGTTTAGCCGTGACCTGGCTTTGCGCTAACGTGTTTTGGGAAAGCTCATGGAACCTTCCACGCGGCAGGTGGTGTGGTGAGTGTGCAAGCTGTCCCACCTGTGCCTTGTGCGGAAGCCTGGAGGGGAATGCTTTCCAGTTTAGCATCCGGGAAGAAGAGGTGGGAGTAGAAAGCCGGGGAAACACGTGGAAAGTTACTTTTCTGTTTAAGGGAAAAGCTCATTAGAAACATTCAGTTGGTAAAAGATCAGATTGTAAGTGAACTCTCCCGCCACATCCTATTCAAGTGCATTATGAGGCTGGCTGTTCATTGTGGAATTGCTCTCATGTGCAGAATGCACCTTATTACAACAGGAGTTAAGGTGGTAGTTTTTACATGGCTAAAATTCTTTCTGTTAAGTCACCCAATAGATAACCCCAAATGTGGTGGGAGTTTGCAAAGGGATTAACATTATGATAATTGACCTTAGCATAGTTCCAAACTCTACAGGGGAAGATGGGTAGTGTTAGATGGGTATGGGTACTGCTATATCTGACAAAAGAAAAAACTGCTGCAGTGTACTTTAGTGAGGAGAGAATTCACTTTCTGAATATCCTGTTAAGCTGTTGTGGGTACTAGTGTTTGAGAACTTGGCAGACCAGTGCCAGAGAACTCCAACTTCTTGGAGTGTTTTATACAGCTGTAACAACTACTTTGATGCTATGAAATCTAAAGGGAGCGTCAAATTTTGAATAGGGAACTGTGTTGACTAGTTTTCTGTCAACTTGACAAAGGTAGAGAAATAAGAGAGGGAACCTCAATTGAGAAAAATTCCGCCTCAAGATTGGCCTGTAGAGCTGGCCAGTGCTGTCGCACGCCTTTAATCCCAGCACTCGGGAGGCAGAGGCAGGTGGATTTCTGAGTTCGAGGCCAGCCTGGTCTACCGAGTGAGTTCCAGGACAGCCAGGACTACACAGAGAAGCCCTGTCTCGAAAAACAATCAATCAATCAAACAAACAAACAAAAAACAACAAAAAAAAGATTGGCCTGTAGGCCAGCCTGTGGGGGGCATTTTCTTCATTAATGATTGAGGAAGGGCTCAGCCCATTGTGGTGGTTTACCCCTGGGTAATTGGTTTTGTGCTGGGTTTGGGTTTTCAATCCAGCACTATAGAGGCAGAGGCAGGAGGATCTCTGAGGCCAGCCTCGTCTACAGAGTGATTTCCAGGACAGCCAGAGCTACACAGAGAAACTCTGTCTTGGAAAACAAGACCAAACAAACAAACAAACAAAACCAAACTAAGAAGTGCTCCCTTGTGACTTATGCTTCAATTCCTGCTTGCCCTGACTTACCTCAGTAATGGAGTTGTAAGCTGAAGTTACTACTCTCCCCCTCCCCCGCCCCATCCCTGAACCCCTTTCCCAGTTTGTTTTCAGTCATGGTGTTTATGGTGTTTTATCATAGCAATAGAAGCCCTAAGACAGGAACTGAAGGTGTGTCTCAGAGAAAGCTTTGAGTAATTGAACAGGTGAGTACACATTTGGAAGGCTAGCATAAGTAAGGGTGTTCCAGACAGAGGAAACTCCACCCAAATGAAACACTTGAGAAAGATGATTTTGTAGGAGTGGACAGTTAATGCTAAGACATGAAAAGTCCAGGGTTGTAGGCTGGTAAAGATTTTCCAAGTGTGGAAGGCAGAAAGTAGTAGTCAGTATAAAGTGACTGTAGGTAGACTGGCCTGGACAATTGGAGGGTTATTATTCAAGTAGAACTTGAAGGTATGGGAAGGAAAGGAACAACTGATCTAAGTGATAGTCTACTCAATTTGTAGACTGTGGAGCTACACCCTTAAGTTGGTGAGAAACTGCTTTCAGAACTCCAATTCTTTACAGTGGTGTGGTATTTGAAAATGCATGAGTATATGGTTTTGGTTTTTCCAGCAAAGGTTGGGTGATGCTGTTGGCGTGCTGGCATTTACTACCAGGGGATGCTAATGTTTGTAATGTTAGGGCAGTCTGCCCTGTCCAAGAATTATCTGACCTAAAGTGTCAGCAGCATCCCATGGAGAAAGGATGATGATGATCTGGATTAGGTGGTGGCAGTGGGGGTGGAGTGAGAAAGACTGATAAACTGGGCGAAAGGATGCGTTGACGTGGACCAGTGTGGTGGTGTTGCTAGGAGACATTACAGTTGACTTACTAATGAGTGATGACCAGACGTTATCAGAAGACCATTACAGATTCTCAATAGGAGTGTATGTTAGCTTTTTTTGTGGAAGTGTAGTCCAGACATAGTTTTTCTATAAAGATTTCAATATGTGAGTATAAAAGTACACATTTAAAATATGTTTTGATAATGTATAGGGCCTGCTTTTATAGGTGTAATTTGCTCAGAAGGGAAATGGCAAGGGGAAAATGTTGGAATTCAAATACAAGTACCCCATCTACTGGGTTTGTGATTTGTTATTTTGCAAAAAGTTGTAGTGAGCATGACCTGTTCTTTAACTTTCTTCTTTACACAGCAGTATTTATTGAGCACTCTATACACCAGGTTACCAAGCTACCAAGAAGCATCTGAGTGACATTGTACTTGGGAACCAGTTGTGAATAATCCTCTGAGGACACTGTGCCTACTTTTCTTCTTACCCTTCTTTATCAGCAGGAATGAGCTCCTGCTTCTCGCCTTTGCCCTGTCCCAGCCTGCCTTTTCCATGGTTGATTGCCCATCAAGACTTTCTGGGTCATCCACAGTTCATGATAACATTTCCCCTTCCTCCTTTTAGTTCTGGTGATTTGCTGCTTTTTTTTTTTTCTTTCATGTTCACTCATAATTCTGATTATCTTTTCTCCAAGTTAGTTGTAATGGTGGCAGAATATTGTGTAATTATAAATTTGTGCCTTGTATTTTGTTCATACTTGTTCTGTTGGCTCTATGGCCACTGTTACAGTTCTATTAGAAGAGAATTTTTCCTACCTTGAAAGATAGCTGGTAAGAATTTCTCAAAGAATCATGGGCAGTAAAGAAATGCTTAAAAGGTCACTGAAGATTGATAGGACATCTGTATGTAGTTTAGGTATGTGAGAAGGCTCATGTCAGAGGCAGAACTACAACTTAAGTGCTCGCCTTCCTAGGCCAGGGAAGTTGGGCTTTTTCCCCCTCCCCCCCCATTCCTGTTTTTATAAATTTGTCATACTCTCAAATATGAACCTCGCTGAGTCTTTATTTCTTGTTTTCTGTGGACTCATGAAAGATTATCTGTTATATTTTTTGTTTTCTGTGGACTCATGAAAGATCTGTTATGTAAACTTATGTATTGTTTTTTTCATTTCAGTAAACAGGCCTGGCTGCCAGTCCTCACTAACATCCACTTATAATCACACTCCAAAGCAAAGCAGCTTCTTTTAATAACCAGAATGGCCATTTTGGGAGCTAATATGTGGCTTTCTTTTAGTCATTTAAAAAGACTTAATGATGGCAGTTCCATTACTCCTTTTTTGGGGGAGTAAAGGGATGTTGCGATAGGATCTCTCTATATTGCCTTGGCTGGCTTGAAACTTACTATGTAGACCAAGCTGGCCTTGAAACTTCATCACTGTCTGAAGAGCGCTGGGATCATAGTCCACTGTGTCTGGCTCCATTCCTTCTTGTATAGACTTGTTGGAATTTCAAGAGAGAGAGTATGTGTGCATGTTCATGTGGGTACATGTGTTTGTGGGTACAGGTAAAGATCAGAAGTCAGCTTTAGGTGGTCTTTTTCAGGAGTCATCTACTTTTTTTTTCTTTGAGAGAAGGTGTTTCATTGGCCTGGGGCTCATCAATTAGGTAGCCAGCCAGTGGGCCCAGGCATCTACCTGCCATTACCTCTTTGGTGCTTGACTTAATAGAATGTGCCACCATGCCTGGCTTGCTTTCTTTTTAAATGTGGATTCTGAAAAACTCAGGTTGTCAGGCTTGTGTAGTAAGTACTTTATAGTCGGAGCCATCTCCCTAGTCCTTGTACACACAAAAACTCACTCTCACTTTCTCTCCTTGTACACACAAAAACTCTCTCTCTGTGTGATGTGTGAGTATGTGTGCGTGCTGCCTTGGGTTTTAGGATTTTTATTTATTTTTATGTTGGCATGTGTACATGTTCTTTATATGGTTAGCATCAGCCATGATGTGTGTGTATAGGTCAGAGGTCAATCTCCACTATTCTTGTCTTCTGCCTTTTTTGAGGCAAGGTCTTATTTTTCTGCTGCAATAAGTATACCAGGGTAGCTTAGTCTCCTGTTTTTACCTCCCATTTTGCCAGAAGAATACTGGGCTTGGATTATATAGACAATGAGCTGACTTGAATTTTGGAGGTCTAAACTCAGGTGGTTAGACATGCATGACAAACAGGTCTACCTCCTGGTCTTTTACCTTTTTTTTTTTTTTTTTTTTTTTTTTTGAGTTTTTTCACTACTGTGAGGCCAGATAATTGGCCTTGGTAGCTGGCTAGTTGCTGTCTCCCCAGCACTGGTACTACATGAATGTACTGCTGCATGGCTTTTTGTGGATTCTGAGACTCAAATTCAGGCTCTCTGGCTTTGCTTGCAGACTTCACCAACTGAGCTGTTCATCCCCCTGAGTCTTCCCCACTTCTTTATTGAGGGTCTCATGTAGTAGTAGTTCAGGCTGGCCTTGAACTTGCTTTGTAAATGAAACTCCTATTCCTCCTGTCTCCCCTCTGTGTGTACCACATAACCAGGAACATCTGGGAACTCTTGGTACTAAATTGCTGTTTTAGAGAAAAAAACCAAAAACAAACTCCACAGAAAGTGAAAGTATAAATTGGTATTAAATTGAAACTTTATTCTTTGCTACTTGTATACATAAATATTTCTGAATGAATGATTGTCAGGCTAGTTTTGATGAAGTGCTTTTTTTTTTTTTTTTTTTTTGGTTTTTTTTGAGACAGGGTTTCTCTCGCTGTCCCAGAACTCACTCTGTAGACCAGGCTGGCCTCAAACTCAGAGATCCACCTGCCTCTGCCTCCCAAGTGCTGGGATTAAAGGCGTGTGCCACCACCGCCCAGCAATGAAGTGCTTTTTGTTTAGCTAATTTCTATTCTTCATTACTAAAAACACCTCCTTCAACAGCAAGCTATTAAATTAATTTAAGTTTATATTAATTTAATATTAATTAAATTTAAGCAATTTAAATTAATATTAAATATTAGCACTGAATCTGGGAGGGAGAGCTTTAAGCATTACTTAATATTTAGGATCTTAAGTCATTTCTTTTATTCTCCATAAAACAGTCCCCTTTTGCCCTGGAATGTTATTGGAAAGCTTCTTATCAACACTATTGTACTATACTGTACAAATGGGAAAGTGATAACCTTTAAAAATACTTTGAGCTAGAGAATTCAGTGGTAGAGTACTCCATCTTGCCTAGTATATGCAAGAGCCAGCTACAAAGGAAGGAAATAATCTGCTTTGTAACATCTTTTCATGGCAAATAAGGCAATACTGTTAACTTCATGTTTTGTTTTTCTAGTCTGTATACTGATACAAAGTCATTCAGCTGAAGTTGTACAAAGGAAATAATGAACAAAGTAACCACAAAGCCTAAGGACCTTTGTTTAGCTTATTCTCCTGTGACAGATTACCTTTCCAAATTGAATTCATGGAGAAGCTGTTGGAAATATCAGCGCTGTTGTGTTAGGCTCCTGAATGGTACTTTCAGATCAGAAAGACTCATTGTTTTCATTTATTTGACCAGCTAATAAAGGGTCAGATTCCTTGAGGTTATCTGTCCTTCTCCGTCTCCATTTTAATGCACTTTCTTGAGAGAAATAGAACTATGAAGAGGCTTGGGTTTCCTTTTTATGAATGATGTTATATCTTAGTAAGTTTTGGGGGGTGACTGCAGGGTGGGAGTGTTAAGCTTAGACCTGGGAAGGGGTAATGTTAAATAAGTGTCAGGTAATTGAGGGAGGGGGTAGAGACAGAATGCCAAATATAAAACATGACAGGGGAGAAACAGAACAAGGCTTACCCCTACCCCAAGGCTTTTGTAATAGTGGTCTCTAATAGCTTCTAAAGAGAATTATGAAAAACAATGGCTAATCAGAACTACTGAAATCATCCAGGGGAATTTGCAGCCTAGTTGATTCAGATCAGTTTCATTATTTTATCTGCCTCAGTTCATTTAGAAAAATGTTCTCAGTAGAACTTGTTTTCTACCTTGGATATTTAAACAACTTTTAGAACGTGATGCAGACTTTGTGTTGAAGGTTTTTCCAGGGGTGGTGGTAGGTGTTTTGTAATATGGAAAACAAAACATTGTTGCAAGGAATTTATAAACCAGAGAAGCAAAACAAAACAACAAAACCTCTTTAATTCTTCTACTCACTGCTATAAATTTTGGTTTAGTACCTTTCTGGTTATTTTTTCCCTCTATTTTATGCTTTTCCTTTTTTGGGACAGGATCTTTCTATGTAGTCCTGGAACTCTTATATAGACCAGGCTGGCCTTAAATTGACAGTCATCCTCTGCCTCTTGAGTTTTGAGATTAAAGGCATATGCTATCACATCTGGCTACTATTTTGAAAAATGATAAATGGGGTTGTTTTGTCACATTGTTCTCACTTAGCAGTGTTGTGGATCTGTATCTTCAGGTCCTTCCCCAGAGTCTCCAGTTGTTTGCTCTTCTGTGATATAATAATTCCTGTTTCCTAATATTGACCATGCAGGTGGCTGTTGCATCCATTTTCTTATTTCAAGTAGCACTTTGAGCATCAGTAGATGGAATCCTAGTGCATATAGGAAATGTCCTTGGAAATTTTCTTATAGGTGGTTCCTTTTCATTCTTCTTGTTGCTGATTTGGTTTCTGAAGGTAGAACAAATTATATTGTACTATATAGAAACTTTTCCATTCAGCTTCCAGCTTTATCAGATGGGTAAAAATGTTAGCATTGTGTAATGGATGAGCATCACCACAGTAATGGCAGGAGGTATAGTTATCTACAGCCCTCTGAGCAGAAGTTTGACCTTATGAATTCTCCCTGTTAGGGTTAAGGTGAATGCTGATTATTCCACGATAGCCAGAATTATACCTGTGACCCCAATTGTTCCCCAACAAGACAGTCAGAGAGAAGACCCAGATCTTTGTGGCTTCCCCCACCTGACAGCTCATCATCAGGAAGGGTTAGAATGTGTTCTGGTTAGTTTGACACAGGGTAGAGTCATCTGGGGAGGAAACCTCAGTTGAGTAAATGGCAACATAAGATCCAGCTGTAGGCAAGCAAGCCTCTAGGGCACATGCTCAGGGATTGATTGAGAAGGGCCCAGCCCATTGTGGATGCTACCATCCTGGGCTGGTGGTCCTCCTATAAGGAAGCAGACTGAGCAAGCCAGTATGCAGCAACCCTCCATATCCTCTGCCTCAGCTCCTGCTCCCAGGTTCTTGTCCTGTCTGAGGTCCTGCCTTGGCTTCCTTCAGTGAACTGTGACTCAGGGTATGTAATCCATTCAAAACCTTCCTCCCCAAGTTGCTTTTGGTCATGGTGTTCCATCACAGTTCTTGGTCAGGCTTTGTGTCAAGAGAGGGAGGTATCAAAACCAGTCCCAATAGAGCATGTAGGTTAATGTAGAATGGAGAAAAGGAGGTGTTTTTCCAAAGAAGAAAGGCTAGGGGATTTGTTTGGCAGGAGAGAAGTTGGAAAGTAGCAGTTCTCAATATTTTTGGAATCAAGACTTAAACTCTTAAATATATCACAGGCCTAAGGAAACTTCCTTTTTATCAGTTATACCTTTGATATTTATGATTAAAAATTAAAACATTTAAAACAATAATACTGCATGTTTCTTTTTCTTTGATACTTGTTCTGTCATTTGCTTCTGCACTTTTAAATATGTATTTAAATATATGTATAAATAGTATCAAATAATTTAATATATTTTATTTTTATATTATATGGATTATAAAAATATATTTTAAAATGTATTTTATGTATATGTTTTGTCTCTTATATATGTCTGTACCATGTGCATGCCTGGTGCCTATGGAGTCTGGAAGAGAGGGTATTATACTTGCTGGAACTGGAGATAGAGATATTTATGAACCACCTTGTGGGTTCTGGGAAATGAACCCAGGTCCTCTGCAAGAGTAGTCATGCCCTTAACCTCAGAGCCATCCCTCTAGCCCAGTTGTTTGATGCTTTAATTGAAGTAATGTGAACAAAACCCATCTTTGTGTCTGATTGAAAAAAAATATTTTAATAGCAGTCGCCACTTTCGATAACTGGACTCTCCATGCCCTTTAGTGTTGGGAACTGAACATAGGGCCTCAATCACGGTAGGCAAGTGTTCTTACCACTGAGAAATGTACTATTTTTTTTGAAAATGACACGCTGTCTCTTATTTTTGAGAAAACATCTTCCAGAAACTCATGTTGGAATTAAGCATTGCAGTCATCCGTTCATGTCAGTTCATTTCACTGACGAGTCACACATGCCTACTCTCAAGTGTGCTACAGGGGCTCCTGTGTATTCCCTGCTTCATTACCATCTATTAAGAAAGGCTTATAAGGTGTAAGGGGCAGCACATCACCAGGCATCCTGAAGGAAAGCCTGGTTTTTATTCACAGCTTTGTCCATCTAAACACTAGCAGGGCAAGACTGCAGCAGACCACTGTTAAGACCTTCACTTGTGGGAAGGTAGCAGCACTTTCAAGTAGAGTAATTAAGTAGGATTAAAAGAATTAAGTAGAGTGAAAAAGATCATGACCATTTTAGTCTTGTACTGAGGGGTGCAAGGCCTTTGAGAAACATAGAAATGAGTGCTTAGACTTGCTGCCTATCCTGCCCTTTTATGTACAGGATTTAAAATACATACAGCTCTCAGGGGGAACTGATTTCCTTTCCCTACATTTCTTTTAACATGGTGTAAGGCATTTGATTCCACATTAAGCTCATGTGTTTCTTTATGCAGATATTTACTAGATAAACACTAATCTGTACAATGAGCTTCTAGATCTATTTTTATTTTTTTTTTTAAAGCTAAAGCAAATGCAAAGCCCAGTCAATAAGTCCCTAAGCTAGGATGAAGAATGTGAAGATGCAGACACCCTACTAAATGCCTTTATTTAAGAATGGGGTTAATTCTGAAGACCTTTACCTTTTAGCCTGTGAAGAGACTTGGAGCCATTAAGAAAGAAAAAGTAAACCAGCCAGTGCTGGACAGGTGCACCACTCCTGACCACTAGCCTCTCTTAAGATTTGAGTTTCTGTGTGTGTATGGTATATATGTACCATATATGTATAAAATGAGGTTATATATAGCATTACAGAACATTGTTCTTCAAAACTATTTGTGTAGTGCAGTTTTCTACTACTTAAATATATTCAGTAGCTAGTATCTACTAATAATGTCTTTTCCCAGATTTTTAGTAAAAATTAGAAGGACCCCTCCCATGCCTGTTAGTATAAGTAATATAAATATAAATAATATCTAAAGGGAGGACTAATCCATTTGTTTTTCCATCCCTTCTTAGACTGTAACAATGAATGTAGTTTCTTTCGATTTTTTTCTTTTGTTTTTTTAAGACATGGTCTCAATCTGTAGACTCAAATTTGCACATCCTCCTACCTCAGCCTCCTAAGTGCTAAAATTACTGGCTGGCTTCAGAATATAATTTCATAGAAAACAGACACATTAAATAAAATTACCTTCATTTGATCTTGCCTAATCATTTTCTCAATGACGATAGTTTCTTCTACCTGTTTTGTTTTGGGGGATCTGAGGATCAAACATAAGATCATGCCCAGATACACGCTCTACCACTGAACTATATCAGAAATCCTTAAAGACTGCTTTTTAAATATAACAGGTGCTAAAGCAAAATGAAACAGCAGCACAGGGCTACCACAATCTTTATTCAGATTTCACCTGCCACAGAGGCTGTGGGCTTCTGAGTTAGCCTTTCTCCTACTACAGATGTTTACGACATTTATTTGAAGACATTATCAACAGCATTCTCAAACATTCTACCAGGAAACCTCTAAATTGGGCCCAGTTAATTCTCATGTCTTGGTATCACACCCTTGTAAAAATCCCTTCCTTAGACTAAGCCACTCATGTCTAAATGCAGCAAAAGTACCAACATCACTTCAGAAATTAAGTTACAAAAAAGTTAACATCTGTCTTGCAATTAATCCTGGTGATGAAAATCAGCTGCCACCTATGGAGAGCTCTGCATGTCAAGAAGTTGAAAAGGAACTCTAAAAATTAAACCAAGGTTCTCAGATTAGGCCAACATCCTGAGAAGGATCCTGGCAACAACTATGAGAGACCCTCTCCCTTTCCATCCTTCTGACCACTGTAGCCTCCACCAACACTTTCCTGCACTGGGAAAGACCATAGGTCAGAGAAATCAAGGTACGTAACTGGTACACAGACTCTGATCCACAGAAACCAAGAGTATGTATGTGTATTATACACAATGAGTGCAGGTCTAGAGGTGCCATAGCCCCTAAAGCTGGAGTTAAGTTGGGAGCCAGCTGACATGGGTGCTGTGGTAAATTAAACTCAGGTTCTCTGAAAGTACATGTTCTTAACCACCGATCATCTTTCCAGCCCACTTACAGCCTACTTTTTGAGATAGGGACTTTATGTATGTCCTAGACTGGCCTCAAACTCATGGGCTTCCTACGCAGCCTTTGAGGTGGCCACCCCCAAGCCTGGCTTAATGTAGTAAATTTTATACAGGTGAAGGAAAAGAAAACCTTGAAGAAGTCTCTGTAATTATTTGACATTGAAGGCCAGAACACTCTGAGTAGAGGGTCTTGAAAAGTAGTGTTTAGCATATGTGAAGATTTGGAGACATGTTCCTTGGATTAGTTTTATAATTCAGAACTAGGTATCCAGTTAGAAATGTAACATTAAAAGGCAGAGCTACTGTTCCAAATCTGTAGATTGAATTTTAAAGTTGAGATTTTCTTTTTAATTTGCCTTTTCACTTTGAGAGATTATCATGATTCCATATTTTAAAGCTCTGAAAAAGGTAAAAGCTAGAAAATTCAGGTCATGATAGATGTGTTGTTGCAAGTCTTCAGTGGCACTTGAATACATTTTCTCCCCTTAGATCAAAGCAACTCTTAAGGTGTATTTGGTTTTAATCATTTTGCTCATTGGGTAAAAGTTCTGTTGTCTGGTTTTAAACTTACAGATTGTATAACATGGACTATGCAAGATTAAGTTGTTAAACTTAGCAATTTTAATTTTTAAATTCCACAGAGGACTCTGGTCATTTTTCATGAATTTCAATGTCGCCTTTCTTCCTTTGGTGAATTTTGTGTGGATCATAATCACCTGCCCCTTAGTGGTACGGTTTTAATTGCATCTTTGGGTTGGTCTATTTGTAAATATGTTTCACCTAGCTGTCTCTGTAACAGGAATCTTACCCATCTTCTTCACCAATATGGTTTGTGGACTCTGATGACCCAAATCTGACATCAGTTCTGGAACGCTTAGAAGATACTAAGAACAACAGTTCGGTAAGGAGATGAACCACACTTTCTTTTTTCCTTCTCATGGTCTTATACAGAAGAATTAAATATTAAGCAGTAATACGATAAGAAATTTATCATACTAAAATTTATTTTCTTTTCCTGATAATTTTCCATCCCTTCTTAGATTGTAATATAGGTTGTTACAGCATGTTTAATAATGACAGTTTTGGCAAGGTTAGAGACTGTGACGTCCATTGCCCTCTTTCTACATGTACATTCTATTTACGTTAGGAATTGAGGTTCTCTTTTTTCCTTCATTCTAACCATTAAACAAAGCAAACATTTTTGATAAGACTGGGTGAGGTGAGAAAGGACAAAGGGGAGAGAAAGGCCAGTGTAGATGTTAAGGGAGGTAACATAGGGATAGCATCAGGATTTTTTTTTTTTAAGATTTTTTTAAAAGAGACTTATTTTATTTATATGAGTATACTGTCTTCAGACACACCAAAAGAGGGCATCAGACCCCATTACAGATGGTTGTGAGCTACCATGTGGTTGCTGGGAATTGAACTCAGGACCTCTGGAAGAACAGTCAGTACTCTTAACCACTGAACCATCTCTCCAACCTAACATCAGTGTTTGTGTTAGGGAATTCCTTTGCTGTTAAGGACCCACAAGTCTGCAGTAAAAGCCAAATTTATTTTTAAAAAGGTTGGTTTGTTGGTTTGTTTTGGATCCCTAGTCATCCCCCTTGTGCATACATTCCAAGGCTCCCTGTAGAAGCCTACCTAGATCTGTGGATAGCTCTGAACTCTATATAATAAACATGTTTCTTCAGGACATTGCACACTAAGAGATGAATAGTAACTAGTAAAGTAGAACCCGTGACAATGGGCTCCATGTTAAATAACTGTAAACATTGTTTACTTCCAGTTTGTATATGTGGACCTTGATTAACCCTGGAAAACAGTGTTTATCTCTTTGTTAAAGGGGGGCTGCTGTGTAAAGAGATGTATCTTTCCAGGCTGGAGAGATGGCTCAGAAGTTTAGAACACTTGCTGCTCTTACAGAGGACCTGAGGTCAGTTTCCAGCACCCAAGTTCCAACAGCTTATGAGTGCCTGTGACTATAGCACTGGGATTTGATGTCTCTGTCCCTATAGGCACTGTACTCAGGTGTACAAACTACACACAGTTAAAAATAAAAATCTTGTAAAAAGTATTCATTCTTTTTTTTTAAATATTAAAATGTTTGATTCTTTGATTGTAAACTCCATTGTGAGAAAATTAGTAAGTTGTAGAAAAACAAGAGGACATCTAACTTTCCTATAATTTTCTGTCTAATATAACCACTGTGGACATAATGGATGTTTTCTGCAGTTTTTTCTTTGTTAGCAAAATACATACACTGTTTCATATGTTTTTAAATAGTTGGGGTCATAGTCTTATATCCCTTTTGAACTTACTGTATTTTTCCATGTTATTAAATTCTTATGGAAAATAATTGTTCTTTGTAGATGTCATCTTCTTAAAAAATACTCCTCTTAAACTCCTATAAACTGCAAAGGAATGAGCTGGAGAAAAACAATTAAATTGATCTGTTGAAGTACATTTTATAAAGATCTATAGTACCTCAAATGCTGCTTATTACCAAATAGAGGATACAATGATTAGTTTATTCATGAGTGCAACAAATTAAACACTTAGGAATAAATTCAAATGTGGGAGACTTATATGAAGAAAACAACAGAATTTTGCCTCACAGAATTTAAAGACTTAGATATTATGGACAGATAGATGTGAGATGTTACAAATGCCACTTATCTCCATGTCCTTATATTTATAAGTCCAGTGCAGTGTCACAGAAAATGTTCTATTTATTTTGGCTTTTAAAGACAGGGTCTTGCTGTGTAGTTCAGGCTGTCCTGGAACTTGCAAGCCTCTTGCCTCAGCCTTTGCAGTACTGGAATTACAGGCTGTGTCACCATGCCTGACAACCAACACATTTGTTTTTGGTATTTTCAGAATGACTCAAGAATAAATAATAAAATCAAAAATTTAAAAAGGTAAAAAGTTTACCCCAATAGTAGATGATATAAAATAGTAACTATTGGAACTAGACCAGCAGGCAATAAAAATTTAGAAACAGCCATGTAAATGACAACTTAGAGTAAGTAAAGCTGGTGTTTTAACCCAAGAAGGAAGACTCTTTCTATAGATAATTTTAGAACTGACCATTTAGGGAAGTTAGAATCATTGACTCTTTGTCTTGTCAATATAAATTTTAGATGGTTAAAGCATGTTCTTAAAATTAAGAACACTGAGGCTGTTGAAATGGCTCAGCAGATGAAGGCAGTTGGCTACAAAATTGACCCAGTTCAATCTCCAGGACCCACATAGAAGGAGAGAACTACCTCCTACAGTTGTCCTCTGACCACCACACCGTGTCATGGCACACGTCATCCCCACTTTCCCAACCTCCATAAGTGTAAAAAATTTCTAAAACAATGAAGAATATAAGTTTCAAAAGTTTGTAAAAGAGTCCAGATCTTAAGAACCATGAAAGTCGGAGATAATTAAAAGCCAGACAGGTTCATGTTTCATCTGCAGCAGACTGGTGATGGAGAAGAGAGACAGACATAGCCTCTAGCTAGCTGTTTCTTCTTAAATTGCTTATGAGTTAGGCCTGCTGGCACAGGCCCATAATCCTGCTCTTTGGGGTTAGGAGTTAAGGCACAGAGATTGCAAGGCCAAGGCCAAGGCCAAGTCTGGTCAACAGATTGAGATTCTGTCTCAGAAGTGAAGAGACTGTTAACTATTAACTCAGTGGGAGAATGCTCATCTACCTTGTGCAGAGCCCTAGGCATAATCCCTGATACTATGAAAAAACAAAAACAAACAAAATCCAACCTGTGTCAAGTTAAAGGGAATAGAACTTATATTGGACCTAATTATATAAAGTAAGTCCATTTACATGAAGGAAAGACATGGTTTCACTGTTGTCAATAGCCTCTGCCAATTTCTCATAATCTGGTTCTAGAGAGAATAGTTGTTGTTTTGACTTTTCAATTTACTTACTATAGTAGAGAATCTGCTGTTGTATAGACATTCCTTAGCTGTCTAGTCCACTGGCTCCTTTTTAGTACTCAAAGGAAGATTTTTCCATGGCTGAAATATTGTTCCATCAACATGTATTACTTAATGCCCATAATAAAGAGCTGGTTAAACTTTTAAAAATGTAATGTATAGTTGAATACTCCAGTGAAGTAAAAAAAAGAATTGCAACCAACCTTTTCCCATAGTACACATAGGACATTGCAAGATACTTACTTGTATCTTGTAACGAGGCATAGAATATTGTTTAATCTGCCCTCTTCTGTATACAGTATTGTACGATGCATATTAGTGATGGCTTAACTGTGCTTGCATCCTCCTTCCCATAAATATGGGAAGCTGTTAACAGAACACAGAAAAATACTGATTGGCTTCTCTGAAGCTCTGTGATAAGTGATGTGTATTCAAAGCCAAGGTGTGTCTGTCCTGTGCTAATTGATAACCATGTGGGGACATCTATGAGACCGCCATTCCCTGGCTCTCTTACTGTCTCATCTTGGTCTCCTCTGACATGCTCTTCCTTGGTATGTTTCTTTTTTATCTTTTTATTCTGTATTTTCTCTGTGCAAGCTCTTTTACTCTCATTACTTACGTCATTATTTATTGTAGAGATCCCTAAATCTATATCTCTAGCCAAAATTTATCTTCAGAGTTTGAAACCCATATACTTAGATTACTGGTCCTCTCTAGGGGATCTTGATTAGATGTGCCATGGATGTGCATATCAGTTACATTTGTCTCCATTGTGTTTTCCCTCACTAACTCTCTCTCTGTGAAAATGAAACGATGGTACTGGTCGTCTGTGCCTGGCCCTGGGAACTTGAGTTCTTTTTTATACTTCTGTTCCCAAAACCATAAACTCTAGTAAGTGCCAAGGACGTGTCCATTTACCTTCTAAATAGTGTAGACCCTCCCTGTGATCTTAGTTTCTTCCACAGTCCCTGAAGAGGAGGGGAGTGTTAAAAGTTAAACTTCTGGAACTCCCTGTTTTTCCCTTTGCTTAGTATGGAGCCATCAGACTGCTATCACCTATAGCACTCCTGCAAGGTACTGTGGCAGGATCCGAGGTCAGGGCTGTGTCCTGGTCACCCTGTCTCATCCCATGATGTACCTACACACATCCATAGAGGTGGGCCCTTTGCTTCCCTTTGAGCATGAGGACATTTGTTTGATCTAGTTTAGTGCTTAGCCTTCCTCATGTCCACTTGGTCCTTCATCCACTTTGGAAGGGCTTGTTCTTGGCTGGATTTAACCCATTCTAATCCTGATTGTGTTTTCTTAGTCCTCCATAAACCTGCTTCTTCTTAATGTCTTTTCTTGATTAGAGACACTGAGCTAACTGTTCCTGCCCAGGGAAGTCAGTTGCCTTATCAGCTCCCATCTGAGCCTTAAGTATTGCTTCTCTTCTGTGTTGAGGAAAACTCCTAAAAAATGAAAAGTATGTTTGCACAGTTTTCCTTGTTTACTTCCTTAAAGTAAATATACCTACAAACATTTAGAATGGAAATTTAAAGAGCTATTCTAATATGGCAGTTTTGCTAATTTTTTTTTTTAATTTTGGAGAGGCTTAATTTTAAGTTACTCCTTACTGTCATGAGACAGCCTTCATTTTCCTGTTTTGCAGATGGCAGAGACTAAAGCCAGGGTTTAGATGTACAAGGTTATCTATTCCAGGCTAAGTCTACTAGGTCACACTTGCCTTATAGTTTTAAACAAATTAACTGTTGTGAATGTAATTCTATAATCCATACGCAACACTTTCTTTAGTTCTTCTCCCCCCAATGCATTAATGTTGTGTTGTCTAAAGCTGCCAGTTTCTTAGTTAGCAACTAGATACCTTGTTGTCAGGACATAATACGCTGTAGTAACTTTTTAAAATAGCGATTCCCTTAGACCAGCAGCTCTACCTTGTATCAGAGATTGTTAACTCCATCCTAGGCTGCAGTTGAGCAGGAGCACGGTTCCCTTTCCTCCTGGATTGATGAACAGTAGTTGAAGTGTTATTCAATGTCTTCTAAGGGCTCTTTAACATGATGCTGATTTACTGAAATGTGTTTTGTAGCTCCGTCAGCAGTTGAAGTGGTTGATATGTGACCTCTGCAGACTATATAACCTTCCTAAGCACCTGGATGTTGAGATGCTAGATCAGCCACTACCCACGGGTCAGGTAAAGTAAACATTCTCTAGTGTTGAAGAGCTGAAATCGTCTTAATTGAAAGTTAAACTAGGATAATTTAAAATTATTATACAGCCTATTTGGAAGTTAGTTTTGTGTTCCTAGTAAATTGCCTAGCTTTAGGTGCTAACAGCCTTTTCATTTCTTGGAGTTGTTTGTATTTTACTGTGATAGGTGAGTGCTGCTCCCCGACCCCTCCGTTTTGATTTTTGTTAAAATTTCTGATACCTGTGTTTCTTTTTTGTTTGGTTGTTTAGTTAATTACCTTCCTTTGGCATACCATGTCCATAAGTCTGTTTGTGCTTCTTAAGATCTAATGCAAAGTTAGCTCTCCCTAAGCCATGGAAATTTCCACCAATTCAGCAATCACTCATAACTTTTAGACTTGCCTAATTAGCTATTTATTTTATGACTTTATTTTATTTTACTTTATGACTTTTTATTACAATAAATGAGGGTTTAGCTCTTATAGAAACTACCTACTTAAACCACTGCTTCTAAAGCATTGTTTAGTCATGAGCAACCAGTTTGCTACGAGGACTTTGGAGAGCCATGTTTTCTGTTACGGCATTTCCATGCCTGTGCAGTCTTTTACTTCTCAGGGTCCTTTTTATAGTAATACTTCTCAGTTTGTTTCTAAATGTCAGGTTCTCTTTCTGGGACCATCTGTCTTTGGGGTCCCTGGCTCTTCTGCATTAGTCTTTTTGAGTTCTCTGGACTGTGTGCAGTTGTCACCTCGAGATTTTTTTTTCTGCTATCCTAGGGTGAATCTATTGATTCCTGGGTCTCATGCCATCTCTTTTCTTGTTTTTCTCTATTTATTACACTATCAGATAAAAGCCAAGGCATGAAGGAATGGCATGTTTTCTGAGTTAGCTTTTGAAAAATCTGGTTCAGAGTTGTCGTTAGAACAAGCCCACACTGGTTTCAAAATGTGGTTCTTGTTGCCATCCTCCTAGTCTCTGACCACTTCTCACTTTTGTACCAAGTAACCAGAGTGGTTTGGCAGTACCACAGGTATTCTAAAAGCAGTGCGCAGTGCCGTACATGGGAGTTGTGGGGCCTCAGTATCAGCTGCTGTTGTGTTCTGTGTTTGAATAATAAATCTAGGCTGACATTTTTGCCTAAGATTTCAAATACTATGCTATTGTCTTCTAGTCAATGGTGTTGCTGAAGCTGATGCCGCCCAGAATCTTATTTATGCATGAGTTTCTTTGGAAGCTTCAGGGAATTTGTTTGGTATAATGAACTGCAACAGTGGCCTGAGCTTAGGGTCTTCTTCCATTGTGCTGGATGTTCAGGAAGGACATCCCTTTTCAAATTTAAGTCTTGAATTTTGGTATATATTTTTGTGTGTTAGCTTTGCTTTTCCATTTGATTTGTTTTGGAGTTTATTAATTGGGCTTTTCAATTTTGTTTTTACTTTTTGGAGACAAGGTCTTGTATACTTTGGCGCTGACCTCCAAAACCATGTGTAGATGAGGCTGTTGGTTCTCTTGTCTCTATGTCCTGAATGCTAGAATTACAGGTTGTATCGTCATGCCTGGCTGCTTTTAGATTTTAGGCCTCGTAGTTTGAGTCTTTATATCTGTTTTATTATATTCTTTTCTTAATTTTATTATTTCTTTATTTGTATGTGTGTATGTGTTGGTATGCACATTGATGGCACTTCTATGAAGTCAGAGAACAACTTGGAGGAATTGGTTCTCTCTACCATCTGAGTCCCAGGATCAAACCCAGGAGGTCAGGCTTGGCAGCAGGCATCTTTGTCCACTGAGCCATTTTACTTTTTCTTTTAAAATATTGCTGTTCTGTCAACTTTTTGCTATTTCACATGGGCAATAATAACTTTTAAGGTTTTAAAAAAACATGTGTATGAGTGTATTGCCTACATGTATGTGTACCACATGCATATAATAGAAAATCTGTTGGGATTCCCTGAAAATGGATGGTTGTTAGCTGCCATTAGGTGCTAGCAATCAAACCCTAGTCTCCTGCAGGAGCAGCAAGTGCTCTTAACCACTGAGCCATCTCTTTAGCCCCAAAGTTTTGTTTTCATTATATGTTTACCCCATTTCTCAGAACTTAATGGCTTAGAGCTGGATGTGGTGGCACATGTTTTAATCTCAGCACCCAGGAGGCTGAGGCAGGATGCATGTGAGGCAAGCCTGTCCTACAAATGAAGACCCAGTCTTAGAACCCCACAAGCTTGCCTTTAAGTAGATACTTGACAAGTAGAGACAGGCAGAGCTCTTGAGTTACAGTGAGACCCTGTCTCAAAAATCTTAATGCCTTAAAATACTAATTCTTGCTATTGGATGGATTAGTTAGGCTTAGCTGAGTAGTGTCTGTTGGTTTCATTTGGTGGCTGTTATGTGCAGTCAGGTGGTGGCACATTCAAGATAGTATGGCCGTAGACAACTAGTGTGATCTTTATCCTAAACAACTCTCAAGTGTCCAAGGATGGCTGCTGCTGCTTCCCCCCCCCACCCCTTCCTTATGTATCTGGCATCTTTAGCATTTCTTTACATGGCTTTTTTTCTGTACATGTACATCCTCTAGGGCTGCTTCATAAGGCTTCTGTTTCCTTAGAGGTCAGTCAGAACTCTTAAAGAATAAAAGAGGGAAGTTGCTGGGCATTTTTGTTTTTCTTCCAAGACAGAGTTTTGCTAAGTAAAGTAGCCCTGGCTGTTGGCAACTCACTCTGTAGATCAGGTTGGCCTTGAACTCAGATAGCCACTGATATCCAGCTTAAGTTGCTGGTCATTCTTAAGGCTTAAACCTGGAGCAGGTCCGCTGGTTTGTGACCTGAAGCATTCTCCAAGCCAGCTCAGGTTAATTGTGGGCTGTGACATTATCCTAGGCTTTAAGCCTGGTGGAGGAGGGAATCATCTCCAGTATCTGAATGTGAACCTGAGTGAGCTTAAGAGCTTTTTCTGATTCTCCCTTTACAGCACTCTGTACAGGTCGTGTAGATGTGATAGAATCATAAAGCAGCTTATTTTGGCACTTTGCCCTCTTTAGCATCTGTATTTTTTATTTGCTATGTATTTTCTCAGTTTTACCATGCCTTGTATATATTGTAAAGTCTGTCCTCAAGTATTTTGTGTTTTATCTTTACTCATTCATATTTTGATTTTTCTTTTTAAGCATACCTTTCTTTTGTGCCAAATAAATGATTTGGAGTTCCTTGTAGCCAAGACTTTTCACCTGTTAGATAGCTTTGGGGGTGTGTGTGTGTGTTGGGGGGGGGGTTCACATTTGAGAGCTGCGTGGTGTGTTTTGGTTAGTCTGTGGGTTCTGTCCTGCTTGCTGTCCCTGTTGTACTGTATCTGGTGTCTGAGTCTGGAGCCTCTGAATTCAGGTACTCTTTGCAGATCTCCTGGGTCACTGCTGTCCTCTGACCTGCACCTTTACTTGTGTGCTTCATTGATCACAGCTCCTGTTCACAGTTATCTCATGAGAATGGTGATTGATTACTCCTCATAAGCCTGTTCCTTTTGTTTTTCAAATTTTTATACTTACACAGTGTTCATTCTTTCGTAATTTAGTGGAGCCTAAAGAAAGATGATGAGAAAATGTTTAATTTTTCTATCTGTTCAGGTTTTATTTTCTAGAATGTCTATGGTTTTGTTTTTTACTTACAGTATATCCTGAACTTGAAGTCTGTCTTGTTTTTCCTGGGTGTAGATTGGGCAACAGTGTAGATACTCAAGATAATTTGTGAATTCTGTAACAAAAGTCCATAGGAACCTATATGTTGCTGTCTTCCAGGTCCCTTGAATGCTCTTATTTGTATTTCCTCAGGCTTTCCATCTCCTTTCTTTATAGCTGTGTCTCATTTTGGTTGTCCTCATTATAAATGCTTTGTTCAGAGGAAACAGGTTCTTTTCTCCTTTTACTGTTTTTCTTCAAATGTTTCTTATTTCCTGGAACTGTCTTGTCCTTTGTATAGTTACTTATTCTTGTTTTGTGGGTGCAGTAGCTTCTCAACAGTGCCAGTGAATCCAGTTAGAGTTTAGTTCTGTCTTCTTTACTAGTTGTGCTTCAGGCCACTTGTGTGGCTTTTCTGTGTGGCACCCTCAGGGTCTGTTTTCTGTTCATGCTACTTGGTCATTTGCTTGTTTGTAGGAAAGGTGTGACACCAGTCAGTACCAGTTTTTGACAGAGATGTCTGTAGGATACTTTTTTCTGCTGTCCAGAGTGTGGACCTGTGTTCTGCTGAAGTTGGAGGCTGGAGCTTATGGTGTTTCCAACTCCAGAGTGTGTTAGGAAATTCTGCTCTTGTGTTGAGTTATAATAAAAAGGCTTTTCCTTCTCTCTTTGGTTCTAGAACCCATCAGGGTGCTAGATTCAGAGGCCATCAGGGAAGAGAGAGTTCCTATAGAATAGAGTGGTCCTTAAAATAATTAGGACTTTACAGCAGTTCATCCTTTTATTCTCCTGTGGTTTTTCCTAAACATTTTTTGCAACCATAGGATCCATCTACTCTGTGTCTGTTGCTGCAGGCGTCTTTAGTGCTAGGATCACAGGCATGAGCCACTGTGCCTGCTTTCAGTGAGCTTTGGGAAAGAACAACCTGCTTATTGAAACGAAGTCCTTAGGATTTCATGAGTCTAATTGGCTTTGTGTTTTTGTCAAATAACTTATCCTTTGGAGAAGGGTAAACTTTTAAAAATTAAAATATATTGTTACCCTTCTCCATCAAATACCTCTGAAGTACTGGTCTTGCTGTCTTTCAGATTCATGGCCTCTATTTCTTCAGTTGTTTAATACAGACTCCCTCCCTCCCTCCCTCCCTCCCCGCCTCCGTCTTCAGTCCATATAACATGTGTATATGTTTTTCAGGGCTGACCATGTGAACTTGGTTAACCTGCTGGTGTGCTCTCCCTTGGGGAGGACTATTTCTCCTGACTCTTGCCCAGCTCCCTTCTGTGTTAGCATTCTTACTGGTGTCATTCTTGTTCACATCTTATTTAGATAACCGTGGTGAGACTTCATGGGTGCAGTGCAGTGGCTGTGATATTTCTAGGAGACCAAAGTCTCCCAGCGGACTTCCTTTTCCTTGCTCTGGCTCTAAAGTCTCACTGCCCGTCTGCTGTGACCCTGAGCCTTGGATGGAGGAGTCAGTCGTATTGTATCAGTTGGGGCTGGACACTACCGGCCCACTTATTCTTTGTGTTATGATTGGTTGTGATTTTCTGTAATGGTCTCTAACTCTTGAATTAAAATGCATTTGAAGAGAGATTCTCTGGGGTAGGTTCTGAAATTAGCATTTTGACAATGCTTTTCACCCTTTCACCCCACTCAGACTTGTATTTGGGACCTTGGGACTGGTTGGTAGCTGTTTACTTTCTGTTTTTGAAAAGATATAAAAAAATAACCTGCTGTAGAAATGCAGAAAAGGGTGAACCACAATAATTTTGGGAACTGCTTCCTTCTCTTATTTTGTCTCCAGGAAAGGAGTAAGTGTTTAAAGAGATTCAGATTTTAAAACAAGCCTAAGCTTATGTTATATGTGTCTGCACAGGTTTTCCAGCTCACTGATGGTGAGGAGTTAATGATTGCATTTTGTTTTGTTATTAAGACTTGTGATCTCAGAGCATCTAAGAACAGATGCCTTGAGACTACTGAGATCCTGGTGGTCTGATTTGATCTCTGAGTCCTAGTTTCTTGATATTTTAGATATTCTGGTCCCAAACTAAACCTGTCTTTATGAATACAGATACATTTCCATATTGAGAGATGGCAAACTTTGCTCTGGCAAGAGACTATATATGAAGACCCTTCCTAAAATCTCACATGACTGCTGTGTGGATGAAGTAAACCCTGCCTTAGGAGAGACGTTCCCTAAGATAGACTGGCTCCTCAGTCACTCTCACGTATCTATTTCTTTATAACATCTCTCCATTTAAAATGCAAGGCAGGTGAATTTATAGAAAAATTAAGGGGTTTTTTGGGAGGGTCATTAAATGGGTAGATAAGGAAAGAATAGTTTGGAGCGTTTATGAGCAGAAGATAGAAGTAAAAGTAAAAATTTAAAATTAGGTTATCTTTAGCTTTTACGTTTCCTTTATATTTGATTGCTTTTGTTTATCCTTAAGGTATCTGCTACATTGGATTGACTTGAAATTCTTTAATAAGCTCTGCTTATGGGACTGTAGGAACAGTGGCTAATAGTGGCCAGCTGTCTGGTGTGCTCTGTATAGTGTTGGCACATTCTTTCTCTGTTTCAGAATGGGACAACTGAAGAAGTAACTTCAGAAGAAGAGGAAGAGGAGGAGATGGCTGAAGTAGGTATTTATGTAAGAATGGTACTTTATGAATAGCTAATGGAGTTTTCTCCACTTAATTTTATTTATTTGTGTGCGTGTGTGTGCGTGCATGTGTGTAGGTGTTTGTGGCATGTGGAAGTCAGAAGGCAACATTTAAGAGTCCATTCTCTGTTTCTGCCATATGGGTTCAAGGATTGGACTCAAGTCCTTAGACTTGGGGGAACTTCCTTTTATTGGCTGAGTGGTCTGTCTCACTGGTTCACATCTTATCAATATCTCAATATTTGAACATTTTTGTAATTCTTTAATCTTGTTTTTGAAGTAATATTAGTGTTCAATAACAGCACCTGCTCTTTCAAATGAAATATACTCTGTAAACTCTGGTTTTGCTTCTAATTAACAGTATGCCTTTGAACAAACTTTTATCTGAGGGCAGTAAAAATTGTTTACATTTAATAATAGTATTTAGCTTATAATTTGGTTATTTTTTTGAAAAACTACTAAATTTAGAGTTTTGTGTTCACAGCCGGGTAGAAGGCTCAGTCAGTCTAGTGCTTGCTGTGAAAGTGTGAGGGCTGAGTGCAGACCCCAGCACTTACGTCTAAAAGAAGGAAAGAGTCGAGGTGCCGCAGCTTGATCTGTACCCCCAGCTCTGGGGAGGCAGGGACAGAAGGCTTCCTGTGACTCTTCTTATTTAGCCAGGTTCAGTAAGAGTCCCTGTCTGAAAAATTAAGGTAGTGAGTGAGGAAGACTCGTTTGGCCTCTTTTAGTTTTTCAAGACAGGGTTTCTCTGTGTAGCTCTGGTTGTCCTGGAACTCCCTCTGTAGACCAGGCTAGCCTCGAACTCAGAAATCCGCTGCCTCTGCCTCCCAAGTGCTGGGATTAAAGGCGTGCGCCACCACCGCTCAGCTTCGTTTGGCCTCCATGTACACATGAACCTAACATAAGCAGACAGACAGAGAATTATATTTGAATGAAAGGAAAGTTTGTGGACATCACAGGGACTGCTTGCTAGAAGCAGTGACATTATCTCTTATTGAAAGAATATTTAAGGGCTTTCTGTTAGTCTGCATTGTGCTGCTGGAATTAGAATACCCAGGACTGGGTAATTTATGTTTGTACGGTTTTGAGAGCTAGGAAGTTTAGAATTAGGGTATCCTGTGAGGATTTTCATTCTGTGACCTCAAACAGTAGAAAGCAAAAGGGCAGAAGAACTTAGACATAAAACCTTTTAAGCTTCCTTTATAAAGGACTTGATTTCATTATCAAGGAAGGGGGGGAGGGTCATGCCTTATCATCTGTTAAAGGCCCTATTTCTTTTCATTTGTGGTGTTTTACTTGAGCTAGGATTTCCTTTGTGTAGCTCTGGCTGTCCTGAAAGGTTGCTCTGTAGACCAGGCTGGCCTCAAACTCAAAAATCCACCTGCCTCCTGAGTACTGGAGATTACAGGCATAAGCCACCAGTGCCTTTTAATATTTTTAATTTTTATATTTTAATGTTTTAAATTGAAATAGAATAATAATCACTTTTCTTTCCCTAACTCTTCCCAGCTACCTTCCCTTGAACCCTTCCACTCCTAAGTTGATAGCCTCTTTTTCTTCATTGTTAGGTATGTTAAATATGAATGAGTGCGTGTGCGCGTGCGTGTATGTAACATGCTGAGCCTGGTATTGTTTGTGTATTTGGTTTCAGTGGTATCTGACCATTCTGCATTCTGCAACCAATAAGGGGCTCATCCCTTATTATTGGAGAGACTATTTTTTCCTAATTTTTTTGAAGTCCATGAACACACTCACTAGTTCTAGAAAAGCTGCCTAGCTTTCCAGTCCCAGGCATGGTTTCCCTCCTGCTGAGTCGGTCCTTAGTCCAATTTAACTGCTGTTGACCGCCACCAACATGTGAGTGCCACTTACTGCACCTGTATGTGTATCTTGCCATGATGGACATTGTGGTTCATAAGTGTTGCACCTGGGGAGGGCTGCACCCTTCCTTAGCAGGGACTGTGGAGGTTAGACAGGACAGAAGCCTTCAGGACAGAGCCACAGACAAGACTGAGGCTTTCAAGACAGAAAGGCTCAGGTCATCAGAGTCCTCTGTTGTAAGTGTGGTGACATTAGCAATAGGGAAGGTCCCTGTCTTAATATGTCATAATGCCATACCTGATTTTTGGAGGGGACATTTAAATAAGTTTTGTAGCAACTTTCTAAGGCATTAAGATAATTAATTGTCAGTCACCAATAGATCTTTAGGCTTTTGAACCTTTGAATTTAAATTCAGGTTTAAAAAAAGATCCAAAGCTTCATTGACCAGATAAAATGCATATGAACTTCATAATCTTTAGCTTCAAGAAAATTGGTTTTTGTTTTGAATCTTATAATTTATTCAGACTTTTACCTTTATTTGAAAAAAAATCTGTTTAAAATGTACTTTGAGAATGGGTCAAAGCAAAAGAAGGAGTCATTTGTTTTGTGTCCAGGAGTAGAATAATTCTTACAATTATTTAATTAGAGTGACTTTTGGTGGATAGGCTGTTTGCTTTACTGTTTTCATGGAATTTAATTTAGGTGGAACAAATTGTATGAGAACATTAAGCTCTCCCCCGGACTGGTATGCAGTGAAATAGACTGCACTCAGAGTTTCTTTTCCTTCTCATAAGATTGACATGGGACAGTGATACTTGGGGAAATCTAGAAACGTAGGGATAACACGGAAGGCATTTCAACTTTACTAGAACTAATGTGATTGGTAGACCTGAATGTGGTGTGTTTCAGGCACTGGCTGCTGTCGTTTAAGGGAAGGAGAGGTGGCTCTGAGAATACAGGACTGGATGGGAGACACATGCTTGCTGGATAAGGCTGTTGATCAGGAAACCATAAGCAAAAAAGTCGTATGCTGTGGATATTGTTTTAGGAAGATGAGTTATATTTAGGATTTGCTGACTAAAATGCAGCTAAAGTGTGTGGATGGAAATGACCTGAGGTTGGAGGAGGAGATACAGATTAAGGAGACATTATTGAAATTCTAAAGAAAACAAATACAGGACAAGAGAGAAGTCTTCATAACATGAAGCCCTGTGTAGAATCTGATTAAGAACAAAATGTCATGGGTGGAAGGAGACCCATTGAGTTCATTTTGGATTGAAGGTAGTCACTGACCTTCAATTCAGATTGCATGAAAAGTGGAGGTAACAGATCTTGGTAAATGAAGCTTAATGCAGTACTGAGATACTTGGAAAAGTTAGGACCAGAAACTTGGGCATAGATTTGTGTGTATGATACTGGAAAGAAAATGGGCTGTGAAAGATGTTGGTCTGCAGGTATTTTTCAAATTCTTTTTCTAAAAACTTTGCCCTAAAGTTGTTTAAAAAAAAAACAAAAAACAAAAAACTCAAGTCTAAACTTTCTGTTTTAGTTCTTATTCTGAAAGCATGGAGATTCTGTATTTCCATGTTTTTCATTTCAGGGTTTTTATTGATAGAAAGAAATAATTATGTTGGCTGTGTCTGTAGCTTGGTTGGTAATGTGCTTGCCAAAGCATGCACAGGGTCCTGGCCTTGATCCCCAATCACCATATAAAAGTGAACATAGTAGTACTTGCCACCTATCCTAGCACCACAGGTAGGAGTAACAAAAGATCAGGGTCAGCCTTAGCTACATAGGGAGCTTGAGCCAGCCCAAGGCTATATAAAACCTTGTCTCAAAAAAAAAAAAAAAAAAAAAAAAAAAGAAGGAAAAATTTAGTATTCTAATGACCCCATAATGGATAATGGATGATCCATTGAATTAACTGGCTTTTGGTTTGTTTTTGTATGTGTAGATTTTGTTTTTGTAATTATCAGAATGAGATGGGTATAATTATGCCTAAATTAGTGTTTATATTTCTTAGAATAAAACTCTAAAGTCAGATTTCTAGAATAATGTATGAGTAATTAAAGGATCACTAAATAGTTTGAAAAAGTTCCTCATAATTGGAGATTTTTAAAGATGGCATATTTGATAATAGTCACACATTTATGCAACTATGGCATCTGCTGTAATCAATCCAGCCTCTCCACAGACCATGAGGTATTAAAGGGGAAAACCTCCTGAATGGAATCTGGGGCTTTCCCTCTCCTCCTAGAATGGATGCATCCTTTCTTTCTTGTACTTTTAAATTTTTATTCAAATTTTTTTTTCTGACATAAGAAACTAGTGAAGAAGAGAGACATTAATAAGCCTTTTTATCCTCTTTGTAGGATATAGAAGACTTGGATCACTATGAGATGAAGGAAGAAGAGCCTGTTAGTGGGAAAAAGTCAGAGGACGAAGGGATTGAGAAAGAAAATTTGGCAATATTGGAGAAAATCAGGAAGACTCAAAGGCAAGACCATTTAAATGTAAGTGTGAGTAAGTATCTAGAACATGAATTTCGTGATTACATAATTACAGATTGGGTAACGCATTTAATTCATTAAGATACCAATCTCACCTGCCCTTCAATCCTTGACTTAGTGATAGATTCGGTCTTTTCCTTTGTTGATCTATGCTGCTTTTCCTGATTGTTGACAGCCACTTTCTACCCTGTTCATCTATCTGTTCTTCACATCTTGAAAACAAACTGCTATCTCTGTATAATCCTGTGGTGGTTAGTTATAATTGTCAACTTGACATAACCTTAGAATTAACATGAGAAGACTATCTCAGTGAGGGATCATCTACATTGGATTGGCCTATGGCCAGGGCTGTCAAGAACTGTCTTATTCACTTAGCTGATGCAGGAAGACTCAGCCCACTGTGGGTGACACCAATCCCTAGGTAGGTAGTCTTGAATTCTGTAGAGAAGACAGAAGCTGAACTGCAAGCAAGCAAGTGGGTGAGAATGTACTTGTTCTGTCTCTGCTCTTGACTGTGGATGTGGTATGACTATCTATTTGAAGTTATTTCGTTAACTTCTCCATAGTGATGGTCTGTATATTGCCATTGTAGGAAATAGACATTCTTCATATTTTATAGATATAAAATCTAGGGCATAAAACCACTTCAAGGGCCGTGAGATGGTACAGTGGTTAAAGTGGTTGCCTCTCAAGAAGCAAGTATTAGGATTGGTATTTGAGTCTCTAGAAGCCATATAAACACTGAGTAACAACTCAGTAGGAGGAGACAGGATCCTCTGAGCAAGCTGGCTAATTAAACTAAACTGTTGTTCAGTTAAGAGCCCTTACATCAGTGAATAAGGTGGAAAGCAACCAAGGATAATAAATAATCCACTGCACACATCAGTCCTGGGCCTGTACACGCATGGGTACACATGGACACTTGACTGTACGTGAGTGAGTATACAGCTATGCAAATACACAGGTATATCACACATTAAGTACATTTAAAAAATCTAACTAGTTCAAGCAAGGCCTCATGGCGAGGAAATAGATCTTTGAAACCTTTAAACTCAGAATAAGTATAACTTTCAAGCTTTTTGATATTTAAGAAAAAGTATTGTATTTGTGTGCATGTGTGTGTGGAGGAGAGGGGTGCTTGTCACAGCACACATGTGGAGGTCAGAGGACACCTTGAGCTGACATTACTGCTAAAATGTTACAGTGAGGGATTTGGAGCATTTTTAGAAGTTGTAGTTTGGAGTAGAGTCATATTGAACTCTAAACTGTCACATAGTCCATGGGGTTCTGGGCGTTCTGGAAGGTCTTCCCTCGTGATCGGAACAAACAAGACTTGTCTTCAGTTTCCTGTTTTTCTTAACATTTCATAATCCTTTATTCAGTCGCACTTCTTGACTTCTTAATACTGAGTGGTAGTCATTTTTACAATGTTACTGTAAAGTTTTACATCAGGTTTTGATACCTTAAGCCTTTAATTATTAACTGTTTCAGGGTGCAGTGTCTGGGTCAGTACAAGCATCAGATAGACTCATGAAGGAACTCAGGGATGTCTACAGATCACAGAGCTACAAGACAGGTGAGGCCCTGGCTCTGCTGGCCGTTTGCTTCTTTACATGGAGTGTTTCTCTTTTGCTTTGCTTTCCTTTGGGGAGTGATGGGGGACCATTTAGCGCAAACTGTTTTTGAACTCATTATTTTTCTGTTTGGTCATGATGGGGTTAGATATGTGTGCCATGACACCAAATTTGTGTCAAATTTGTGTAATATAGATAGAGTTGGACTTTTTGGTTTTTCGAGACAGGGTTTCTCTGTGTAGTGCTGGCTGTCCTGGAACTCACTCTATAGACCAGGCTGGCCTCAAACTCAGAAATCCACCTGTCTCTGCCTCCCAAGTGCTGAGATTAAAGGCGTGTGCCATCACTGCCCGGCAGAGTTGGACATTTTTATTGATGTTATTTTAGAGATGTGAAACTCAGATTTAATGAATTCTAAATGAGAAAAGAGATAAAATGAGTTTATCCTTTTGTTTGTATTTTTGCTTTTTGAAACAGGGTTTTTCTGTGTATCTCTGGCTGTTTTGGAATTTATTCTGGCCTCAAACTCAGGCTGGCCTTGAACTCAGAGGTCCACCTGCCTTTGCCTTCCAAGTACTGAAATTAAAGATGTATGTCCCCCTTGCCCAGTGAGTTTATTTTTTGTATTTAAAAAAAAAAATTTCAGAGGCTAAAGAGATGGTTCAGTGGTTAAGAGCATTGACTGCTCTTCCAGAGGTCCTGAGTTCAATTCCTAGCAACCGCATGGTGGCTCACAACCATCTGTAATGGGATCTGATGCCCTCTTCTGGTGTGTCTGAAGACATTGACAGTGTACTCACTGCATAAAATAAATAAATCTAAAAAGAAATATTTTTTTTTTTTGCCTTTTTTTTCCTGATGGAGATATAACGTATGATTTTTATTTTCTGGTGAGTTCAAAAAAAGCATGAGTAGTACTACTTTTAAAAATAAGTAAGATTAATGTATTTTATTGTACAAGGAAAACTTGCTCGATTTGTTTTCATACTTATTTTGAAACAACTTACGATAGAGGTGGTATTCTTTTTAAAATTGATGGATTTCATTCATTTCATAATTCCATGAAAAAATATTCTTTTTCAGGGCTATAGCTGTAGCTCTTTGGTAGAATACTTGCCCAGTTGACATGGGGCCCTGGGATTCAATCTTCAAAAGCAGGAATTTTTTTAAACTGATAGTAAGATTTGTGTATCGCAGAGCCTGAGGGAAAAATGTATTGCTGCTGTGTTAATAAAATAATAACTAATTTAGGAATAATTTGTTCGGTTATTTTGGATTTATTATAGTATAGAGTTGTTTAGAAGATTGCTATTAAGACCTAAGAGAGTACTGAAGAGCACTTCATGCTTTTGGAGAGGACCCAAGTCCAGTTCCCAGACCACGTGTCAGGTGACTCACAGTTGCCTCTAACTCCCACTCTAGGGTATCTGACACCTATGGCCTCCACAGGCACGTACACAGGTGGCATATATACATTGACACAGACACATAATACAAATACTAAAAAAAAAAAACCAAATTGCTCTAAAAAGGTCAACAGAAAAAAGATGTCTCATAAAAGTGAAGATTAAAGTAATATATATAGAAAGACTTGATTTTCTTAGAAGTGTCTATATACGTAGAACTATTACTTGCATAATGTATGTTTTTCAGTGAAAGTGAGTACTAAGCAGTTTTTTAAAATTGATTTAAGTATCTTTTAGTTGATAGCTTTAGTTATTTTGATAGTGAAAATTTGCTGTTATTGACTAGTATATTTAGAGTTAACTTACACTAGAGTAATGGAAATGAAGAGTAACCAGTGTGCCCTATGTCCCCACAGGGATTTACTCAGTGGAGCTAATAAATGACAGCTTATATGACTGGCATGTCAAACTACATAAGTAAGTACCTTTTGTCAGTTTCATAGTATTGTGCATCTGCCTGGACAGCACTGCTGTGGAAGTGGTTGTTAAATTACTAAAGTAAGCCTGTTCTCAGGCTCATTGGGAGAGTCAGACAATGGGGAATAATAGGCAGGAAATGTTTGACAAGTTTATGAGATTGTGACAGTTTACAAACAAAATGTGTTCAAATAGCATGAGCCTGTCATTCTGTTTATGTTTGAAATAAGGAGATTTAGGCAGTACATAGAAAAGAGTTATAGGAAAAAATGCTTTTATAGTGATTTACTTTTGGTGGTTTTATTGGTGGTAAATTTCTTTCCTTAAACTTCTTAGTTAAAAATACAATTTTAGGAAAGAATATTGCCAAAATGTTTTTTAGTTGTTTGAGAAGTTCTGTGTATCTAACTGCTATTCTTTGGAATAACTGTTAATTTCAGATTCCCTTGGTTCCCAAGGAGCTAGAGCCCATAGTGGGTAATTTTTTTCTGGTACTGTGGAGCACTTTAGAGCTTCTGTTTAGAATTTACCTTGGAGGCTCTGTTGTCCCTTTTGGACTGGTTCAGTTAGAGCTTAGTAAGAAAGGTTTCTCTAATCTTGTTTGAACTGGCTTTTGTTTTGTTATTCTTAGGGTTGACTCTGATAGTCCTTTGCACAGTGATCTTCAGATCTTAAAAGAAAAAGAAGGCATAGAATATATTTTGCTTAACTTCTCTTTTAAGGTAAGAACATTACAATGGGATTCCATGGTTTTCTAATGGGAGTATGTAAGTGGCTCAGCTGTCTTGGAGAGCCATTTGGTAAAGTAGAAGATATTCATACCATATAGTTCAGGATTTTTTTTTTTTTTTTTTTCTTTTGGAGACAGGGTCTCACTGTGTAGCCTCAAACTTGCTCTCTAGGCTAGAGAGCCTCAGACTCAAAGAGGTCTGCCTGCTTCCCTCTAACTCCCAAGCATTGGAATTAAATGTAGCTACTGACTTTGGCTAGTTAAGGAGTTGTCAAGGCATAAACTCCACAAGAGATGAACACTTAGACACCAGGAAACACACAAGAATGTGTAGAGCAACATTGTTTGTCATAATCGCAACCAAAATAATCCAGCTACAGTAAATTGTAGAATGTGGCATCCATAAGATTGACAAGATAGGTCAGTCTTCTATATAGTATATATAAGAAGAAATTAGACTTGGACCCCTAGCCATTTTGTGTAGTTCCATTTATATAGAATTCAAAAATTGTAAACTTAGTATTGTATAGGGCATGCATTGTCAGTGCAGGCAAGGGAAAACTGGTTCTGTAAATGAAATATTCTTAGGCATTAGAATGGGCTTTTAGCCACAAAACATATTTCTCTTGTGCTAAAATCCCATGGGGCTGGGAACCCTGGTAAAACTAGAAAAAACATTTCTAGGAAGACTTTTTAGGTACGCAATAGTGAGAAAAGCAAGCTCAAAAATGCTGAAGTCGTCGGGGTTCATACCTGGGTAGCAGAACCAGAGAGCAAAGGTGTGATCATCACAGAGAGTTGCCGAGTAGACAGAGACTATGTGGGCTTCCTGTTTACAGTAATTCCTAAAGGTTTCCCTGTATATTTATGTTCCTTTTGGAAATACTTAGTAATTTTGAAGATGTTAAAAAGAATAGTAATGGGCTCTAGATAAAACGTTAGTGACATTAGTGTATAATATGGTAAAATCTAGTGATTGAAAATCTCTGCTAGATGGAGGTGTTTTTGAGGATTTATGTTGAAGTGATTTAGGGCTGTTGTGAGTTGAAGAGAATTAGTGCAGCAGTTGTCTCAGTTGTCTCGCAGTTACAGTGTTTGTCCACAGTACTTGATCCAAGTGACTTTGAATTCCCTCATGCTGATTAAGGGTTTGGCTTTGCAGTTCTCTCTGGGGAAAAGGGGTTGTCAGACTTTCAAGAACATACTGAAAAGCCTACAGTCTCTGAGACATGCTCTTCGTGCTGTAAACCAGCCACAGGAGGCTTTTTATTTGAGGGCCTAGTTGGTCTGTTCAGCTTCTTGTTTTACCTAACAGTTAGCTCCCTTTCATTTGCACTGGTGGATAGACAGTAGACAGTTGATCTCTGGCAGACTAGTTGGAAGCTTTTACTTAATCTAGAGATGATGCAGAGCATATGTATGATATTGGTGCTAGAGGTGACACAGGTGGATTTAGGATGTTTTGGAGGAAGAAAACATAGACATTAAAGAGTATTTTCTTTACACTTAGAATTTGTAAAAAGGAATCCCAGAGCACAGTTTATGTAGAAGCTTCTAGGCTCTGAAATAGAATTACTTTCTGAAATTTCTGAAACTGAAGGTAGTTCTGTCAGTCAAAAAGAGGTTTTATAGTTACTCATTTGTATTATGTATCATGTATTTAAAGAAGGATCTACTCTAATAATAGTTTTGTTTTTCTAAGCTTTGTATCTATGTTTTTATTATACTGTTGAATTATAGGTAGATTTAAAAGTAGATAACTCACTGAGTTGGCCTCTTATATGGACAGGTGTCTTCATTTTCTAACTTGCAGGAGAAATGTAGGGTGATCCATGTGAGCCACTCGATACCTGTCCTCTGAGGGTTGCAGAGTGTGCACGTCATTCTCCACTTGTTTTCTGGAAGTGATTGCATGAGACATGTTTGTTCCTATCTTGCCTCAAAATGAGCTTTTTAAAAAGCATTACTTCATGTTGTTTGAGCATAAAACTTGGATGTAATTTTGTTAGACTCCCTTGGCCTGCCTTCATCAGGAGCAGGAAGCCATTTCCCTATCCAGCTGCTGTAGGAAGTTAGAGACGGCTTTGCTGTCCTGGACATCAGGGAACTAACTTCTAACTTCTGTCTGTGTACTATCAGATGACTCTCACCATTTTAGGGCTGGAGTGGGGCAGGGTCTCTGACCTGGAGTTCTCCAGTGTGTCTACACTGGCTGGCCAGTGAGCTCAAGAGATCCCCTGTACATGTGTCCTCAGTGCTGGAAACACAGGCTTGTGCCAGCATCCCTGACTATCGTCTTTGGTTCTGAGGCTGGAGCTCAGGTCCTTGTGCATGCACAGCCATCTTCTTAGCACCACGGCTGACTGTTTGAAGCAGCTTATTCATTGTTTTGAAAGTTGCTATTGCTAGTTAGCGTATTATAGGTGATTTTCTACTTCTCTTTCTTGTTTTGTATCTTCCTCCCCCTGCCTCATTCTCTATTGGATTTTCTTAGGACTCCTGTTTCCTACCTTTTAACTTAGTATAGTTATATGTTCTCTTACTCATCCCGTATATATCCTTGAATTGTCAAAGTCCGGCATTCGTTTTTTTCTGTTGTTGTTTTGTTTTTTGTTTGTTTGTTTGTTTGTTTGTTTTTTGCCTTTCTAATCTCCTAGCCTTTGAGCAGTGGTTCTCAGACTTCCTAATACTGCGACCCTTTAATACAGTTTTTCATGTTGTGGTGACCCCTAACCATAAATTTTTTTGTTATTACTTCATAGCTGATTTAGCTAAGTTATGAAACATAATGTGTCTGATATGTAGGGTATCTATTACGTGAGATAGGTTGAGAGGCACTGCCTTAGAGTGTTTGAGTTCATGTTCTCAGTACATGCATTTACATTCTTTCCTTGGATTCTGAGTGTTAGTTGTTTTAAGAAGTCCAGCCGCAGTTCAGAACAGACCACTCCAGACCACACGGTTCCAAGGGGGAAGAGGTTTATTCAGGAGATAGGGCAAAGGTGGGGAGAAGAAGGTGGAAAGATAAGAGAGAAGAGAAGTAGAGGCTGGCCATGACCACATGGAGAGAGAGGAAGGTGGGGAGGGGACAGAGAGGCAAGAGGGTAAGAGAGTAAGAGAGTGAGGAGGGGGCAAGCAGCCCCTTTTATAGTGGATCAGGCCTACCTGGCGGTTGCCAGGTAACTGTGGGGAGGAGCATACCTGGCTGTTGCCAGGTAACTGTGGAGGTGGAGTTTAGACAGAATACTAACACTGAGACCAACCAGATTTGGAATTTTCATGGTCTTTATTCTCAGGTTATATCTAGCATTATCTTTTTTTTTTTTTTTTTTTTTTTCTGCCTAAAAATGTTAAGTGTTTCTTTTTAGTATGGCTTTACATGGGAAAGTGCATCTGTTTTATTTCTTAGTCTTTGAGACAAGGTCTTATGAGTCACAGACTGGTCTCACACTTGTTAACCTCACTTGTTAACCTGCTTTTGATTGCTGGGGTTACAGGTATATGCTCCTTTGTCTGGCTTTAATTGCATTTTTGGGGAATATAGATTTTTAGGTTGACAAGTTGTCAACTCCTTTCAGCCCCTTGAAGATAACCTTTCTTATCATTGAAGATTCTAGTCTTTCCTGAAAGTGCTTACAGAGGCCAAGCATTGAAAAGTCTTTGAAAACGTCTCATCCATTTTTTTTCTTATCCAATTCTCTCTCCTAAGACTCAAACATGTGATAAACATTGTGTCATTAATTTCTGCATTTTCTACCTCTTGTACCTTTTTGGGTCTTTTCCTAACTTCATTCTGGATGTTTGTTATCTGTTTTCCTGTTTACTGAATCGCTTTTTGGCAGTTAGTCACCCATTGGGTTGTTAGTTCCTGCTGCTGTGGCTCCAGATTCCAGAATCTTTATGGGTTCTGTTGTAATGGTACACACCACAGTTCTGCTGTGGTTTGGTTTCATCTTCTCTTCCTTCCAGATGTTCAGCAGTTACTGTAATATGTGCCTGTTGACTCTATCTCATTGTGTTGTCCTTATGTCTAAGTCTTAGCAGTGATGAACATTATGTGTGAAAGATTGCAGAGGAGGGTTGCAGTGTTGTGTTCTTCCCCAGGACGGAGTAACATTTGCCCTGTCAGGGCCACAGATAGTGGGGTACCTAGACAATCAGTGGTAGAGATTGCTGAGAGCCAGATTTGACTCCCTGTGAGGGAAGTTGGCTTTTAATCCCTCAGGGACCATCCTGACAAACAGAAGGCCCCCAGGCCTCTCTTTGGTGTGCTGAAGCTCCAGCTTTTGCTTTCCTGGCTGCAAGTCTGCATCCGTTGTTTGCTGATCTCTTCCATTCTTCTTCTGTACTGGGGGAGAAAGGCCTCTCCCAGGGCTGACCACACCATGCTGCTTAATGAATGGCTGGGTTGGTGCAGCTCTGCTCTGTTCTGTCCTGACCCGAGTCTCTTATTTGATGGCTTTGTTGATGTTACTTGTTCTCATCTGTCCTGTGCTACTAATTTCACTTTCATGACCAGGTCATAAGAGGATACGTTTCTTTATTGATTATTTGAAAACCTTCTAAATAATGCATGTTAAAAATGTTCTTAAAATTGATTAAACTTACACTTTTTTTAGGATAATTTTCCATTTGATCCTCCGTTTGTTCGAGTGGTGTTACCTGTTCTCTCAGGAGGGTAAGTTTACATACTTACTTTTTTGAGATAGTATGTGTCAGAGTCCTTTGCAGAACTAGCTGGAGCCTGGGAAGTCAGAATTGCAGGACTTGACAGGATTCTGTGTCAGGTAGGGTGAAGGGACTTGAGAACTTACATGTCTAAGAAGTTCTCAAATGAAACTAATAGCACATTCAGAACCATAGGTACAAATTAGTTACTTACAAGCAGACATCTTAATGGTGTTTATTTATCGGTATTGACCCTTTAGAAATGGGTTTTATCTGAGTATACCTGCCTGTAATCTCATTCTGTCAGAAACTGATGCAGGATTGTGAGTTCCAAGCCAGCCTTAGCAATGAGGTAGGTCTGAGCCTGCCAGAGAGATCCATCCAAATCTATATCTGGATATTAGTTAATATTGTCAATATATATCGAGATCCTGTCTTTAAAAATGTTTTTCAAATATAAAATATGCTTGAGGATTTCAGGAAAGTTAAAGTTACTGTGGTTCTCACAGGCCTGTGATGCTGAGTGCAGTCACAATGATAATTGGGTAACCTGCTGTGGGGCTGATGTCTGCATAAACAGTTATTACTTAATACAGTTGACCAGTGACTGTCATACAGCCATACTGAATTTTGTAGTTAGGAAGATATGGGAGGCATGAAAAAGATCAAGTTAATTATGAAATGTTATGCAATCCCCCATATGGGCGTCATTAAACTATTTGTGGGGAGCAGGAGAGATGGCTCGGTTGCTCAGAGTAGTTGTTTCTCTTGCAAAGGGCCCAAAGTCAGTTTCTAGCATCCATGTGAAGTGACTTACAGCTACCTGTTACTTTAGCTCCAAGGGATTTAATACCCCTCCTGGCCTCTGCAGTCGGATATATATACACACACATGAATGAAAATAAATCCTTTGAGATTTTTCAAGTCCTCAGCTAATTATACTTTGTGAGATGATTTCTATTGTAGTAATAAAATCTTAAAACATTGCTCATAAGCTGATAATTTCTGTATCTGAGACAGTAGTAGTGACTCTTAAAGATAGAGTTCAGATCTTCTCAGAAATAGTCTCTTGTGATATATAGATGTGCAAAACAGATAAAATTTTTTTTTTGTTTTTGAGATCACATCCTGGTAAAATTTGTCAGTATAGTCAGAATATGTGTGACCTGATATTGGATGTATAATACTGCACAACTGGTCGTGTGTCTGTAAAGCCATTTAAATGTCTACAATACAGTCAAGGGGTATTGACATAAGACATCTTTTGAAAGATGTCTTAGGTGATGCCCATGCCTGCTCCTTCGCTACATCTCCCAGAAAGTTCTGTGGTATATTAGGCATTTTGAACATCAGGCTCAATTATTCCAAATGGACTTGTTAAAGACTTGGTGTGATTTTTTTTCACAAAGTCACTAAATAACAGCTCCTAAATCTGTTTTCCACAAAATCACTGAATAACTTCTTTTTTTTTTTTTTTTTGGCCTGTTGGCATCTCTGGTTTGCTATTTGTGAAATGTTGCTCTTTAGAGACCCAGAGTTCTGAGTGATGCATAGCAAGGCTGGCATAATCCCTTAGATGTCTCGCGGCTGCTTCTGACAAACTGTTACAGTGCTGATCACAAAATACCGTTAAGATGAGTGGAGAGCACCCTAAGAGGGTACAGACATTCCCCGCATGCTTCTGGATTAGGCAGTGAAGGTAGTTTTTCTACCAGAAAGTCCATGACTATTTTTGGAAGGAGAATATTAGGTAACCGAGCCAAATATTTACATATACAAAATAAACATAGGGTGGAAATATCTCTTGCTCAGAACACCAGCCCCTTCCTAGCCAAGTATAGCAACATTAAATATTTTTACAGTTTAGTGTTGCTATAACATGGTAAATTCTTTAACAAGTCTTTTTTTTTTTCCCCCCTCTTTCCTCTGGTAGCATATTTAACTGTGAATAGTGGATTCATCTGTCATTAACTGGTATACAGGAAAAAGGAAATAATAATTTTTAAAAGTGTTCTAGGAATGGAAGAGGTGGCTCAGTTGGTAAAATGTTTGCTGAGAAATTAGGACCTGAGTTGACATCACTAGACATCCACACACAGTCTGTGCATGATGGCTTACTCCAGTAACCCTAGCACTGGGGAGGCGGGGAAAGGAGAATCCTTGAAGCTGGCTGGCTAGCCATGCTAGCCAAATTAGTGAGAAGTTCATTGAGAAACCCTGTCTTAAATTGTATGGTGGATAGCTGGAGTTTTATCTAGCCTCCATAGTGTATAACACACAGACACACACAGAGACACACACACACACACACACACACACACACAGAAAAGCACCTAGAGTGATGGGTCTGACATAAAGACTGTAACTGAAATCCCACTGTCACAGGATCAAGTGACAGAAGACCTGATAGGAAGAGGAGTGAGGTAGGAAAGCCAAGTGAAGGAAAATCAAAAAGTGGCTTCTTTCATAGTGCAGCTACTTAAAGAAGAAAAAATATTGGTTGATCTAAAACAACAATCTCAGAATCTCATAATCTTAAATTTTGTATGAATCTCTAGAAATGGAGGCATGTTGGGGGTTGGGGGGAGGTGTGGGCTCTACTGAGCCCTCTCTACAAAACCCTGAAGATTCAGACTGTACAGCTGTCTGTAACTCTGTCAGCAGAGTTGTCAGCCTTGCAATAGGGCACAGGGAAAGCTCCATAGCCTGAAGAACGTGAGTGTCGCCAAGAAAACAGATTCTTTTGCTCCTGTTCTCTGGGATGTTTGGAGCTAAGTTCTTAGTTTTTGACATCAGAAAAGTTTATTAGTATTCTGTTCAACTTGTTTGACAAGTTGATTATATTAGAGAACTAACTGCAAACATTAGAAATTGGTTGCAGTCTTATGTCTCTAACAAGTTTTTATTTTTATAAGTTATTTTCTGATTTTGTGTGAGTACTATCTTACCAATGATTCAGAAGCTAAGGAGGATTTTGTTTGCTTGTTTTCCCTTTTTTAAAGGTATGTGTTGGGTGGAGGAGCACTGTGTATGGAACTTCTCACAAAACAGGTAACTTTGTGTATAACTCTCAGCCATAGTGGACTGTTTCCATATATAAGCTGGATTCTAAGAGGAAAGTTCTTAAATGTAGTAGCACCTACTTTTATAAACAAGTTCAAGGTAAAGTGGTAAATTTTCATTGTACTTGGAGCTTGTTCCATGCTGGAACAGCCCAGTCATTCAGAGTGATGATTATCTGAAATTATAATCCACTCAGTGACATTTAAAACACAGGACTATTTATGAGATTCTGGAAGAGGCCCAGTGTTTTTCTTGTCACTACAGATTTGTTAGCACTGATTTGCTATTGTTGGGTTCCTCCTGTGCTGTTTTGTTAGGTTTTTCTGATGGGAATTGTGAAGACCACTGAATTTTAGATGCATCTTGTTCTTCCCACAGGGCTGGAGCAGTGCCTATTCAATAGAATCTGTCATCATGCAGATCAATGCCACCTTAGTGAAAGGCAAAGCCCGGGTGCAGTTTGGAGCAAATAAGGTACTTGACTAAGAACTCCACAGACACGCTGGGATGCTCAGGCTAGTGTGAACCCACAGACATGCTGGGGTTCTCAGGCTAGTGTGAACTCCACAGACATGCTGGGGTGCTCAGGCTAGTGTGAACTCCACAGACACGCTGGGGTGCTCAGGCTAGTGTGAACTCCACAGACACGCTGGGGTGCTCAGGCTAGTGTGAACTCCACAGACACGCTGGGGTGCTCAGGCTAGTGTGAACTCCACAGACATGCTGGGGTGCTCAGGCTAGTGTGAACTCCACAGACACGCTGGGGTGCTCAGGCTAGTGTGCCTAACATCTGAGGCATCTTCCTATCTTGATTCTATTTTTAAAATTTATTTTTATGTCTATGAGTGTTTTGCCTACGTGTATGTGTCTGCACCATGTGTGTGCCTGGTGCCCTCTGAGGTGAGAAGAGGGCATTGGATGAACTATAGTTATGGACAGTTGTGAGTTACCATATGGGTGACTAGAATTGAACTCCAGTCCTCTTCAAGAAAAAGTCCTCTTAACTGTGGAGCCATCTCTCCAGCCCCCCACCTCCCATTGTAGTTCTTTTTGAGACCGTTTATTTCTTTTTTTATTTGGTTTTCTTGTTTAGAAAAGTGTAGGTAGAAAACACAGATGTGTAAGAGAAGATAGTCATTACAGTTCCCTTAACTGCACTGTCTTTCATAGTCACAGACATGTTTAGAGTTTGAGCTTATTATTGCTAAATATAATACACTAAGTAAAAAGCCTGGGTGGACTTTGAGGTTTCTCCAAACTGGAACCAAATTAGCATCATTAATTCAGCCAGTGTATCCATGCTGGTCTCTATTCTAATCTACATCATTAACCTTTTCAATCCTTTTATGACCTAAGAGAAATTGTTCTGTTGTCTCATTGTATAGATAAGGAAACTGAGACACACAGAGTCTGATAACTCCTACAGTCATGGGGTCAAGACAAGGGTTTCAGTCTGCAGGCATAGTCTGCACTTACTCACTGAGTTGTTTGCTGAATTCACTAGGACGTTCCTTCTAGGTGGGATTATAGTTATTTGTAGGTATTTATGACATTTGTTTTGGAGAACCTTTTGTGATGGAAATCAACCTTGGTCTTGGTCTGATGCTTTTTGTATAGTAAATGTTTCCCCTAAAGTTCTTTGTAAATTTGCATTGTTTATTCAAATAGTAAGATTTATATTTACACTGTACTTCAAATCATGAGATTGTTTTAGAATATTAATCCAAAGAAAAAGAAAAATTTTAAAGATCACTTAAGAAATCATTATTTAGGGTGATAGTGTTGCTTTTAGCAGCTGAATTTTTAAAATCTGGAACAAAAATTTTATTTGTTTAAAATCTAGAAGTTTTTTGTTTAAAATCTAAAAGCTCACCAGTGTCCAATAATTCATATCAAACTAGCATTTATTTATTTTATTTTATTTTGTTCATTTGCTTGTTTCTGAATACAGGGTTTCTTTGTGTGTAGCCCTGGCTCTTCTGGAACTCACTCTGTAGACCAGGCTGGCATAGAACTCACAGAGATCCACCTGCCTCTGCTTCCTGAGTGCTGGGATTAAAGATATGCACCATCACCTATGGGCCAGACCAACATTTCTTAACAGTATATGTGAATCTATGTTTTTATCTTAATGTGTCAATAAAATGGTTATGTAATATAATCTAAATTTTTTTTTTAAATATTTGCTCATGCAAAGTTTATTTATTTATTTATGTTTTGAGACAGGGTTTCTCTGTGTAGCCCTGGCTGTCCTGGAACTCACTCTGTAGACCAGGCTGGCCTCAAACTCAGAAATCTACCTGCCTCTGCCTCCCAAGTGCTGGGATTAAAGGTGTGCGCCACCACTGCCCGGCCTCATGCAAAGTTTCTAAAGTAAATAATATCACAAAAACTTGAAGAGGTAATTGGTAATTTTCCTCTATGCTTTCTTCCTGATATCTATTTATATAGAGGATTCGATGTAAATTTTTAATAACTTTTTAAAAATCTACACGTTTTTCGTTTTAAAAGAAAGAAAGGCATAGAACAGTGAATTTTTTTTTCTTTCATTTTGGGTAATTGAAATTTACCTGTATACTGTGCAGACTTCCTTCTCCTGAGAGCTGTTTATCAAGTCAGTAGGGCAGGGAAAGTTGTCTATTGTTTTGAAATTCTAGAACCATTTCAATTGCTTTAAACCTGCATGCTCTTTTATGATGTGCGGTTTTCTTGGCAAGTAAGAAAAAGCATTATACTTAAGTCAGGCTGCTGAATACTTTTGTATATTGAAGTACATTGCTTAAATGTGGCGATCTTTTTGCAGTTTTGTTATGTAAACTATAGCACATACTACTAAGATGGGTGTAATGACATAGCTTTATAGAATCTTTTGAGACCATCATCCTGTGTGCTGGCTTTTGTTCATGGTTTACAGAGTGTCTTTATGTGGTTAGTACATTAGAAGGTAAATTCAGAGAGATGTTTAGGGTAAAACCTCACATTTTTTTTAAACTAAAAAATATTGTCAGCTAAGAAAGTGGAAACTTAGTACAATACAATAGAATTCCCAAATTCCGAACTATTCAGGAAATAGTCTAATCATTAACTTAAAAAAAAAAAAAAACCCACAAAAATCTGACAGTGATTCATGCCTATAGTTCTAGCAGTTGGGATGTTGTACAAGCCAGGCTAACCTGGGCTATGTAGTGAGACCCCCACCTCAAAAAAAACTAAAGCCCTAAACAATTGAGAGAAAGCTGGATGCTGAAATGGCTCAGTGGTAAACACATTTGGCACCAAGCTAGCGAGGAGGACCCGAGCTCAATCCCAGTGGGAGAACCAATTTCCAAGGTTACCCTAACCTTCACGTTTATATTATGGTACATGTCGCTCCCTTTGTCCTCCCCACATACACATACATAAAATAAATGTGACAAAAAAGGAAGATACGGGGCTGAGTAGGTGACTCAGCTTTTAAGAACAATTGTGTTCTTACTGAGAACCTGTGGCAGCCAGCTCACAGTTGCCTCTAGCTTCCATTCTAGAGGAGTCTGAGGCCTCTGGCTTCTGGGCATCTGCACTTATGTATACATACTAAACATAAAGACACATACACACATAATTAAAAATAATAAAAGTCAATCTTTAAAGGGCTAGTAAGTTGATTCATGGGATAGAACTACTGCCATGCAGACCAAGTTCAGTTACAGTGGAAGAAGAGAACTGTCTCCTGAAAGTTGTCCGCTGATCTCCATGTGCCTGAACACACACACATTTATATATTCACTCTCTCTCTTCCTCATCTTCCTCCTCCTCTGCCTGCCTGCCTGCCTGCCTGCCTGCCTGCCTGCCTCTGTTTCAACTAAAAGAAATTGCTTACATTTGGAGCTGGTGAGGTAGTTTAGTGGGCAGGCCTGACAACCTGAGTTTGAATCCCAGAACCCATGTTAAAAGTGGAAGTAGAGAGCCAGCTCCACAGAACTGTCTTCTGAGTGCCACATGTGCTGAAGCACAGGTGCTCACACATACAACAGTACATATTTTAAATTGTGTTTAAAAATACGTTTTTGATCTGTGTGGGTGGGTACATGTGTCTGTAGTGGGGACAGCAATGGGGTGGAAGGGAGAGCCATGTAAATACCAGTATAGACTGTCTTTGCAGGAAAAGTCAAATGCTAATAGCCATTGATACTGATTAGGGGTTTTTGAAATATCAGTAGGGTTAAGTTAAAAATGAGATTAGTATTTTGTGCTCTTCAAATTTCTTTTTGTGTCATATATTTATTACTTTAGAATTTTTAAAATATTTACGTTTGTTTGATCTTAGTCAAAAAGCCAAGATGCTCATTTGTTGGTTCAAAGTAAGTGAATGCGCTTGCATTTTAAAAAGCCGAATTAACCAGCACTTGGGAGGCAGAGGCAGGTGGATTTCTGAGTTCAAGGCCAGCCTGGTCTACAGAGTGAGTTCCAAGAAGGACAGCCAGGGCTACACAGAGAAACCTGTCTAAAAAAAAAAAAAAAAAAAAAAAAAGCCGAATTAACTGATACATATGCTGGAAATCTGAGTTCTTCTCAGTAGACATGATTGAGGCCAGGTTGGGTTAATGGGGCTGAGAACTTGGTAGCTTTGTACAGACAAGAGCCTGTGGAGAGATGGAAGTACAGTCTTGCCATCAGCTCCCCCACTCCCCGACAGGGTTTAGCTAGAAGGAATAAGAACAAACCATGGCGTGAGAAGGATGTAGGCCACCAGGCTGTTTCCTGTACAATTACTAGGAAATAAAGTCTGTAGCATTTAACTTGAGACTATACAAGTAATAAATCCTTTCAGAGTATGGGCCTGTTTGTAGAAAGGTATAGTTCTTAGCACTTCGAAAACTAGGGCAGGAAGATTACAAATTTAAAGCCATTTGGGATACATTGTGAGTCTAGACTCAAATGGCTGTGTAAGGAGACCCTATGTTCAAAACTATTAACAAAGCAAGCTAATGTGCTAAGCATGCATGTTACAGAAGGAACATCAGGCAGTGAAATCATGGAACACACAGCCTTCGGGCAGTGCTGACCCTGTTTCTACAATCAGGATAGGAACCTTCTGTTGCTGCCACTTACTGTAGAACCTGTCATAATGGTCACAAGCCCAGGAGTGAGTTTTTCATTGTTTCCAGTGCTAGAGAGTTGACTAAGCCCTGCCCTGTATCCATAAGTGAGTTGTGGTGCCAAATACAGGAGTCTGATTCTCCACAGGGACTGTTGTGATCCCATGGTAGCTGCACTCTCAGCTCTCACCAGAAGCAGACTCATCCTCTAGAGAAAAGTGTTTCTAATTGAAGCTTGTAGGCTTCCCGTAGATTAAAATCAAACAAATGGGGAATTCAGTTAAAGATCACAACTAGGCTACCCAGGCACAGAATTGACAGAAATGTGAATGTTACATACATGTCTCCAAGGACTGGTTCTTGAAATATCAGATCACAAGATACAGGGGTAAGGGCTGGGGTTGTAGCTGATGGAAAAGTGCCTACTTAGCATGTGTTCAATCCCAGCACCTCAAAACACAAACAAAACAAAACAAACTGCAGTTATTTTAAATGCAATAAAATAGTTATATAAAATGTCAAAGGAAGAAAATAACTAGGTAAAATGGTCATGATTATAACCCCAGCACTTAGAGAAGTGGATCAGAAGTTCAAAATAATGTTTGGCTACAGAGTGGGTTTCAGGCCAGAGTGGCCTAAATGAGACCTTATCTCAAAAAGCCAAAGAAAAGAAAACATTTAAAAATGGAACCATGAAACTGATCAATTAAAGCCAGGAATGGAGTTTAAGAGATCTCAAGAATCTTAACATACAGAATAGCTTAAAATTGAAGAGAAAACTTTTCCTGATAAAACCACAGGGAAAACCAGACCAATCTACCAACAAAGGGCTGCATAAGCTGAGCTCTGTGTCCTGAGTGAGATGCCCTGTGTCTTTCCCAGAAATACATAAGAAACTGAAAACATTTACAGCAGATTATTTTATAAAACAAGGCAGACAATATAAAAACAGTGCTACCTTCCAAAACTATATAATTAAGTTAGAAGATAATAATGAAGATTCATTAGATTACATATGAACTTGGAAATTTAAGTGCATTTCTAAGTTACAATAAAAAGAACATGTAAAATTAAAAATAATTTTGAACTGTAATGGCAGTAGTAAAATTCTTGGGGAAAAAATGTTTAAAGTTCTTGAGAGAAGACAACCCATAATGCTGAAAAACAAAAGAGAAGACAGATACTCACTGATCCTGGTTAAATAAAGCTTACAGTAAGAAATATACAATGTTCTGTGGACATTCAGACTTAATGCAGCCCGTTGGCCAAATAGGAATTTGAAAATAAAATTTTGCAGTGTCTGAGATAGGAGCAACAATGCAATCAGAAACTAAAGGGGCTCACAACATTAGGAAAAGAAGGGGCACATAACACATGAAAGAGGAGAAGCTGGCAGCTGTGAGGTACAAGGGGAGAGAAGGTGAGGGAGAGGAGAGTCTACTGATGCACACCTTGTTCAGAAATTCTGAGAGCTAACATACAAAATAAAACCAGTAACAGTAGAGCAAAGTCCAACTCATTGTTAGAGAGGAGTCAAAAGGGAGAAACCAGAAACTAATAAAGGAGAAGTCTGCAGTCCTAATCCAGAGGTCAGTCATCAGCTTTGGAGACTGTCCACAGTGACTGTGTAAATAAATTAGTGTGCATTGATGTTATGCCTGCATTTCTTGTTTGTCTGTGTACTGCATACATGTTTGCTTTACACAGGGACCAGGAGAGGGCATCGGATCCCTGGAACTGCAGTTGTTATCCACTGTGTGGGTGCTAGGAATCAAATCTTGGTGCTCTAGAAGAGCAGCCAGTGTTTTTTAACCACAGAACCATCTCTCCAGCTCATGAAAATATTTTATAATTATCTTTGAGATTATTATTTATTTATTTATTTGGTTTTAGATGCCTTATGGCAGGGCTTCAAAAGACTACTCTGTAGAAAATAGGGTCTGTTTAAAGAAATAAAAGTAGTCCAGGTGGACTGAGTCGTAGACCAGCAGGCTGAAATCCCAAGGAGAATGTGGCTCTACGCAGAGGTGACGGACCCCTGGGACTCTCCTTAGAGGCGCTCACAGACAGATGGCCTTGCAACCCATGTGGAGCACCTGAACAGGGTCTCAGCATGGCGAGGCTTGTCCTTTGATGCAAAAGTGTCCTTCAGGTGGTTTTGCCCACACTTGGCCAGTACATAGCTGGTCTTTGGAAAACAGACTGCACGTGAATGTCCTTCATGTGCAGAAACTAGTAATGTAGCTCACTGTAGGGGAAGCAGGGACAGGAGGGGACTGGTTGTTGGGAGACTGTCTATACATTTTGTCTCTTCTGTGCTTGCATTGGTTACACAGTTGTATGATGTGCTGCTGTAGGTGGGGTGGCCTGTTATGGAGAGCGTGTCTGGTATTATGTGAAGTTAAGATGTAGGCCATTCAAACTTTAAGACAATTCAGTCTGTCTGAACTTGGCTTCTTAGAGAACATTCCTTATTTTAACCAAAAGAGGTGCCTTGGTGGCAATCATGGCCATTCTTTACATTTAAAATATTTACAAATATCAAAAATTTACAAGTATTTACATGCATGGTGCCTGAAGCTTAGTGTTTTCTTATCTGAAATCATCGCATAGATTGTCATTTGGATGAAGTTAGAAAGAAGAGTTGGGGTTTTTCCCATTCAAATGTATTTCTTTTGACTCGATCAGACAACGTGTAGAAACACACTAGGACTGTAAGCCCTCATGCTTGACCAGTGTCAGGAAGACTTTAAAACAACAGCTCTGAAGTTTGTGGGGTTGTAGTGAAGTACAATTTTGGTTTTGTTATTATTATAAAATTATATTAAATACAGAAAGTAATACAAGTTGTCTGAAAAATGAAAATATTCTTTTAAGCACAATAGTGATACATCCAGGAATTTACTCTGCTTTTCATCCGCCTGCAGTTTTGATTTAATAATATATATTTCTTTTTCAGAATCAGTATAATCTAGCACGAGCCCAACAGTCCTATAATTCCATTGTACAGATACATGAGAAAAATGGTATGTTTAATTCAATAAGTACTTACTATTTATGAAGTTATACATAACATGTTGATGTTTGCCTTGTTCGTTTTTGTGTTTTTGTCGTAATTTTTAAAATCAAACACTGTTAATTACAGTGAGGGGAAAATATTTTCTATATTCATAATCTTGGAACAAATCTTAACACTACTTCTTTCAAAAGCTGATGCCCTGAATTCCTTGACCTAAGTGCCTTTGAGTCACTGCCAAGAATGTAGGTTAACAGAGAAATCCCTTTGCTCACTTGGAATATCCGCTGTAAGTAAAGGAACTGTGCTAGCAGCTCGTTACAGGAGGTCTCACTGTAGCAGAGCTAGTGTGACAGGATCACGACCATCTGCTTCTGACGTATCTTCAGATTCCTATTTGGTTCATTTCCTTTGTTTCACCTTTTAAGACAAGATCTCACTTAAGTTTTCCAGGCTGGCTTTGAGATCACTCTGCAGTCCAGGCAAAGCTTAAACTTAGAGTCCTGCTTCAGTCTTCCCAGTCGCTGGGATCATAGGCCTGCATCGCCTGGCCTGGCTTGGAAGACCTGTTTGCAGGTGCCATTTATGTCACTCCCTAGCTCTGTGGCTTTGAGCAGGTCCTCAGATTTATTGAAAAGAGAAATGTGTTGGCCACTGCACACACCATGTGGGTGCTGAGAGTCAAGCTCAGTTTGGCGTGGTGGCAAGTACCTTCACCCACTGTGCCATTTGCCAGTCTCTGTGATCTCCTTCATCCTAAGTCTCCTCATCTGATGTTGGCAAAGTCTCTCTTAGAAAACATGAAGAAGAACAGTGCCTCTGCAGAGCACTGTGTAACCAAGTGCCCTGAATAGAGAATTCATTGTAGTAGTGGGAGGGAAACTAATACTCTTGTGTGCAGAGTGAAAGGGCAGGCACCTTAGGATAAGGACTGTAGAAATGGTCTTAACTCTGCTAGAAATGTGTTAGTTGGGCTGGGAAATTACCATGCGTGAGGCCCTAAGTTTGTTTTCAGGTGTGGCAGTGGATGCTTCTGATCCCAGCTGTGGCCAACCAGTCTGAATCATTGAGCTTCAGGTTGAGAACCTGTCTCAAAAACAAACAAACAAACAAACAAACAAACAAAAAACAACAACATGATTTGAGGAAGACACAGGATGTTGACCTCTGTGTACACACTTACATAGGTGTATTAGTTTTTAAGTCTGGATTTGTGTCTTGAACTCTATTTTATTTTAATGATAAAGCCAACTTTTTCCATGATTCCTTTTTGTAATAGTATTCAAAACCAAATCTTGAAACTTCAAAAAGAAGGTATAAAACATGAGGTCAATCAAGCCCAAGCTTCTGTAGTAGTCATTTCCAGTAAGTGCATCAGATGATACATTCCAGTGCCTGCTTTCTACCAGGCCTGACTGAGCATCCAGTTGCCTTTCCGTGAGAGCTTACACTTGAGTGGAGCCTGAGCCAACAGTCACATTTCCCCCTTTTTCTTTCTTAAAGCAAACCCTACAATTGGTGTTCACAAGATGGTTATAGAAAATGTATTTGAGAGAGACAGAGAAAGAGCATTGATGGAAGAGCAGTGGATTCAGAATCAGAACAATTCTAATTTTTAAAGTTTTATATCTTTGTACTTGTTTTAAATTGACAAAATTGTGTGCTTACCATAAGTAACTTGATGTTTAGTCATGCATTATGATATTACAACTTTGTGATGGCCCACCTCACACAGCTGGAATTTTAATGTGATGAGAGCACTTTCCCTACCAATGTTTTTGTTTGTTTGTTTTTAAATTCTGGTCACTAGGATTTTGTGTGGAGGATATTTTGAGTGAAGTTTGCTTTTGAATACAAAACTGAGATGAAAGTTTAGTGTGTAGGTGTTAGTCCATACTGTCACTGTCAGCTAGGAGTATCGTTCATACAAGACGTTGAAAATCCAAGTATGCTTTAGTCATAAGCAGTAGCTAAATCAGATATCAGAATGCTGGGTTAATAACTGAACAGCAAGTTTAAGTTTCTACAGTAGGATTAAACAACACAATTATGAATAGAGACTGGATCTGATATAGTAATGCCTTTATCTAACTGCTTCAAGATTGATGTAGTTAACCTTTTCCCATTTTATTTCAGGCTGGTACACACCTCCAAAGGAAGATGGCTAACTACATTGACATATGTCTGGACCAATGTTGCTTTAAAGAAAATCGTTCCAACGTACAGACATAAGCTTTCGAGTGCCCGTGTAACAGCAGTACCGAAGACATTAGCTAATAGGTCATTTAGTGGATAATCTGTCAGCTGACATCCAGTTACAGCCTTTTCATTTTGCTCACTTTAGGTATCTTGGACTGAGCAGTGGGGCCTTTACTGTATTTTTCCTGATAAGTACACACAATAGCCACTCCCTACCACCTTTTTCTTGAAAAGTGAAATCTTTTAAGCAGGGAAGTCAGCACCAGTTTACTGCAGCTGTGATTTTACAGTTACCTTTCTCTATTGAGCCTATGGGGTATGAAGATTTGCAAGATCCTGTTCGTTTAGAGCCAATAAAAGTTTAACTGATGGTCAATACTGGTTTAGAAATTTTAGGTCTTCTAAACCATAGCTTTTTCAGGTCTGAAATCATTTTATTGCCAAAATTATGACAGGAAGCCTCTTCATTAAATTGTTACACTTTTTCATCGTTGTGTGAAGGTTTGAACTAATCTGAAAGTATGATCCTAATTGTATCATTAGGTACAGCAAAGCAAGGCAGCCACCTGTGAGCAGTAATTTCCACAGGGGCAGCAGGGTCCTGTTGGCTGAACTTGCGTCCTGTTGGAAGGAAGAGCCACAGTGTAGAGCCTGAAGTTCTAAAGTAGGACATCATTTTACCTTTCCATTTATTAGCGGGGTGTTGCAATTGATGACAAACTAATAAACTTATGGAATGATTGGCACAAAGACTCTTTGAGCAAGATTATGAAAGATACCTAAATTGGAGATCCTTAAATTTTTGCTATGGTCATGCAGTGGCATTTACATCAGAAGACCAGTAGGAACTCAGCCTGTTAATGTTTTATAAAATGTGACACAAATCAATGTACTTTGCATTTTATTGCCTTACCTGAATCAGTACTCTTTGGTTGGTAATAGATTTTTTTTTTTTTAAATAATCCCATGTTTGATTTAAATCTAGCTATTGAAGCACTTTTAAAAAGAAACCCAGAAGCACATTTTCCTGCACAAACCAGTACAAAGTTCAACAGTATTTCTTATATATTTGGTTTGAGTTTTTTTTAACTTTGTAAACCACATCTAGGAGACATGGCACTTGTGCATTTTATGTGTGGTCTATGTTTCTCTTGATTCTGTTGGTTAAGAGGGCAGTAAAGATACCTGGTATTCTTGGTCACTTGGTTACCGTAAACAAATGATTGCCAGTGGCTCAGATGACAAGTGACAAGGCAGAATTCAACACATTATAAAATTCCTTATGCCTAAAGCGAAATCTTGAATACATTATTGAATTCTAATTTCCTAATGGCTAGCAGATTGACAGCTGCACATTTGGCATGCTTTGGGTTTTTTCTTTTTTTTCTCTTTTTTTTTTTTTTGGATTTTATTTTTCATTGCAGATTTATTTGGCAATGTACAGTAAATTTTGTAAACTTGCATCAAGTTTATGAATAAAGAACCATTTAAAAATCGGTTTGTCACCTTTCCCTCATAGAAGCTGCTGTGATTCAGGTGTCTTTAGGCTCTGTATTGAATTTCTAGTATAAGCTATTCAAAGAGAAGATGGGGTGTGGGGAGGCTTCTGAAGTGGAGATGAAGATGGTGAGAGAGATACGGAACCTAGAATTGGTATATACACACAGTGTATTCAGATTTTCTTTAACCATTCCCTTTACTGTGTTCTTTAAATTCCAGTGCATGTGGGTTTCAAGTGCTATTTTAATTAGTGTCTCTAATGTTCTTAGGGTACTAGTAGCACAGTGCCCCTTGTTTGTATACTCAAGGCCCCTATACATACCACTAAGAGTAGATCTCATCAGAAGGAAGCATTTTCTCTCCTTGACTGAAATTCCCATGCCAGTTTCATGTTTGGTTTGAATGTTTTGTCTCCATGTACAGCCACCCTACTTCATTCAGAAACAGCAGTTTTCTCTGAAGGCAGTCTTGGCTGAGGGAATGTTCACAGGTCCTCCTCTTAAACTCACTGGCCCTTGATATTCATTACCTAGTCCTCATCAGCTCTCCCCTCCGGTACCTAGCCAGTGCCTGGTGAGAAGAATGGAGCCATTAGTTCTGGAAGTAGGTCTCAGGACTCCTAGAGACCCCGGATCTGCTGGTTTTTTTTTTTTTTTTTTAATTATTATTATTATTAACGGGAAGCATTAAGTTTTCACACATTCTCAGTGTATCTTGGAATTTTATAGACTGTATGATGCATCCATATGTTTACTATTAAGCCTTAAGGTTTCCAGAGTAAAGTGGCAGTTTGTTATTGAGGGCTTGTTAATGTGTTTTATGTTATCTTACATATTTTGGGGTTGGGCCCAGATTTTTTTTTTTTTTTTTTTTTTTTTTTTGACTTTTGATCCTCCTGCCTCCAGCTTGCTAGATTGCAAACATGCACCATCATATCCAGCTCAAAATGTTCTAATGGGTTATCACAGTGTAAAGGGTCATGAGGCCTAAACAAGAAGCACCAGGTCAGACCAAGTATCTGGGAGACAAAGGGCCCCTATTCAGTTGAAATGAAGCTGCCTCTACTTATAAATAAATAAATAAACATACACACAAATATAAATGTGTGTGTGTGTATTCCTGTAGCTGTCTTCAGACACACCAGAAGAGGGCATCAGATCCCATACAGATGGTTGTGAGCCACCATGTGGTTGCTGGGAATTGAACTTGGGACCTCTGAAAGAGCAGTCAGTGCTCTTAACTGCTGAGCCACTACTGTTCTTTTCAGTTTTGGTTCGGGAGTATATGGGACCCACATAAGGGTTAAAACAGGTTGTTGGGTCTCATTCCTTGTGATTCTGTAGGCCTGCAGGAAAGACACAGCAGGAGCCAAAGAATAATGGCTCCTGTGTGAAAATAACTGTCTGGTTTGGCATGTGCTTTCTGTAGCAATTAATAGTTCGTGGCCAAAGAATGGCGAGTGCTATTTATGTTTACTGCTTAAAATTTAAGAGCTTAACCAGACTCACCAAATACACTGTGTTTGCAGCCGGCTTTTTTCTTTTGGGGGGGGGGGGGAGTTCAAGACAGGGTTTCTCTGTGTAGCCCTGGCTGTCCTGGAACTCACTCTGTAGACCAGGCTGTCCTCGAACTCAGAAATCAGCCTGTCTCTGCCTCTGCCTCCCAAGTGCTGGGATTAAAGGCAAGCACCACCACCGCCCGGCAGCTGGGCGGAACTGTGGGGCTGGTGCACCGCCACATGGGCGTGTCCTGTGCCGGAAGCGGCCCACCGGAAGTGGTGCGCGCCTGCTCAGTGAGCACGGGTTTGTGGGTGGTGCGCTGGCCTCTCCGGTGCCTTTGAGCCTCCGTAGGGCTTTCGGGCCGGTAGGCGAGGAATGGAGCCGGTGGGCTGTGGTGGCGGCGACGGCTCCTCCACAGATCCGCGAAGCACCTACGTGCTGAGTAACCTTGCGGAGGTGGTGGAGCGTGTGTTTACCTTCCTGCCGGCCAAAGCGTTGCTTCGGGTAGCCAGGTGAGGGCGAATGGGGCGGGAGGAGACCTTCGTCCAGGAGGGTGGCGGTTCGCGTCTGCCGGGACCCCTGCCCGGGTGTCCTAGTGCTTGGCTGGCGCTGCGAGGCTGCTGACGATGGGAACGGGAATGGGCCGCCCGGCGGCCACCCTTTGTGCTTTTGCATCCCCAGAGTATGCCGCCTGTGGAGGGAGTGTGTGCGCAGAGTGCTGCGGACCCATCGCAACGTGACCTGGATCTCCGCGGGTGTGGCCGAGGCGGGCCACCTGGAGGGACACTGCTTGGTCCGCGTAGTAGCTGAGGCGCTTGAGGCAAGTATGGAGTTGTGCTGTGGACAGTCACTTGCAGGGCTGGTGGGCCATCTTTGAGAACTTTTTTTAAAATCACGATTGTAATACGTGTCCCTCGGGGAACCTTTGCTCGTATTCTTGATTTTGTAGTAAACCTCAGGTTTTGTAAGGGCGTGCTGTGGTTTATTTATTATTAGATGTTGGGCAATTGAAGTATCCAGGTGTCCACTATTACAGAGCCTTTCTTAATTTGCCTTTATTTTGCAATGAAGGCATTGGGTATCACTTGCCAAGGGCCATACACTAGAACTAGAAGAACTAAAACTTTACCTAAATACTTAAACCCCAGTCCTCTTCTCATTTTTGTTCCTGGATTCAGGAGAGTCAGTGTTCGGGGAGGTGAAGACAGATTGTAAAGCTGATGGATAGTGAATCTCCAGTATCTCACTGAGTGGCAGCGGCCCTTGTAAGGAAATTGCCAATTTGATGCTCTGTTGTCTCTTATAATAGGCAAACAGGAATGTTCTACTTAACCACAATATAGCCTCCAAATTGGGAAATTATCATTGATATATGTGTTGGTGAGAGGTTTTTCTGGTTTTGGATTTGGTTTTCAACTTGATCCGGAAAGAGGGAACTCAAGTAAGCCTCTGCCAAAGATTGGCCTGTAGGCAAGTCTGTAGGGCACTTTCTTGATTAATTTTTGGTGTGGGAGCTCCCCCCACCCCCACTGTAGACTACACAGCCCCCTTAGCTGCTGGTCCTAGAGCTTATAAGAAAACAAACTGAGCAAGCCATGGAGAACAGTCCAGTAACCAGCACTTCACTGTGGCTTTTGCTTCAGTTATCTGCTCTGGCTTTCTTTGTTCAGGGACCCTTTACTCCTCAAATTGCTTTTCATAATGGTCTTTATCACAGTAACAGAAACAAATCTAAGATTGAAGACTCCCAAACTCGGGAGACCCATCCTCAAGTCTCAGGAAATCACGACCACCCAAAAACCACAAGAAACCATACCTGGATGCAATCAGCAGAGGTTTATTAGGGAAAAAAGCTGGCAGCCATCGGTCTAACTACATACTTGCGAAGGAGTAGAGTTCGATCCCGCCAGCCAGTCTGAGGAGGGTTTTAAAGGGAAAAACCACAAACCAGGGGAGTGGGAAGGGGGATGAGGGGTTGTCAAGGATACAAAACATAAAAATAGTGGAACATTTCAGAGGTACTCACCCTAAATGATTAGAGTCATGTGAAAATCACTCTGCACACTCATTCCTCTCAAAAATGTAGTTCTACCATGTCATTACCAACTATTTCAGGTTAACTATTTTCACTTCTTCCAGCTATAGCCCCACCTAGATGGCTTGCATCTTTCTCTGTGGTCAGGAATGTGTCTTCCTGCCTTTTGGGCTTTTCCCACCCACAGGTGGGGTCTACTCCCTGAGGCTTGAGGAACGTAATTCAGTAAGTGTCCTCTGATTCAGGGATAACGTCCTCCACCCGGAACGTGTCCCGGGGCAGTGAAAATCTTACATTCAGTCCCCCTTTCTGGAGGAACTTACATTCTTTTGCTCAGGTCTAGGGTAAAGAAAAAGCATATATATATATATATATATATATATATATATTTATAATTTCTCACTCTACAAGATAATACATTACCTTAAAGACTTCTGAAGGTGCCTTCAAGTGGGGTCTCGCTAGTCAAATTGGAGATAATCTGAGTACCACATAAAAGCTGTAACAGATACATCCTTCAGTAAGAGCTTGTAAACACTCTACCATCTAGTCTTCAGATTTCCATTCAGATTTTGTTCCAGTACTTTTCTTAAGAGCAAAAGGATTCAATTTGCTTCCCAATGACTGACACATTGCTTTGTATGGGTCTCCAACTTGACTTTCTTTACCAGCCTCAACACTTAAGAAAAGTCAAAGCCAGTTAATTTGTAAAATTTTCACAAGTTGAGTGTGACTATGATTTCCTAGATTTTTTTTTATCCCATTACCTTAAATTACTTGATTCAAGTGGTGTCTACCAGAAGCTTCTGCCTTTAAATTTTCTGTCCTGTGGCCGTTAATAAATCCTTGTGTGTAAAAACTTTGAAACTTAACTTTTCTTCTCTTTTAGTCTGTTCACACAGCACACACACATACTCTTGGTCTCTTGTTTAGAGATGTATCTGTTACTGTTAGAATCTCCTTGATACTCACATGGATTGTGTGTGGCTGTCCAGCTCTCGAGCCAGTTTTATTGTCTCTTTAGGGATGACCTTTCTTTTGGCACCAAATGTCTTCAGCTTGTATTTCACCTGCTTCATTTAGGAAATTATTGTCAGTGGGAAACCTGGCTCAGAGTCCATCTCCCCTTCTCTTGAGAGGGTGCCCTTCTGTACCTCCCCTATCCCTGTCCCCACCCCAGATACACATCAAGTGTCTGTCTGATGAGGCACTTCCTCTCCTGCTGAGGCCAGACAAGGTAGCCATGGAGACTGAGCTGCATGTCTGCTACTTATGTGCAGGAGTCCTCGTTCCAGCCCCTGTATGTTCTTTGGTTGGTGACTCAGTCTCTGAGAGCTCCCAGGGGTCTAGGAAACCTGGCACGAGTGTGCATGTCTGTATGTCTGTCGTGTATCTGAATATGTGTGTGTATGCACATGCCTGTGGAGGCCAGAAGAATGCATTGACTCCCTTAGAGCTGACTGCGAGCTATGTAAACTTTGTCCTCTGAAAGAGCGGCAATCCCCCTCTGGAATGCTGAGCCACCTCGCCAAGCTCTGGCTCTTATTTTTAATGTGCTAGTCCTGAGTGTGGTATCTTTTTTCCATGCTGTCTTGTGTAGGTTTTCTACTTAGCTCTTTTGGACTCTTGGACTCACATCCAGAAAGCTGCTAGCATCCATCCCTCCTGCCTGTTGGAGTACTGTTTGTTTCTGATACATTGATCAGAACCCACAGTCCATTATTATTGGAGCATCATGTACAGTGAAGAAGCTTAAAAATCTGCTGTTTAGTAAAACAAATCATTAAATTATAAATCCCAAAGCACCTTCAATCATAAGAAAATCTTGATAAGGGGGCTGGAGAAATGGCTCAGTGGTTAGTATAGTTGGCTTCTCTTCCAGAGGACCCAAGTTCCTTCTCAGCACCCACATCGGGGGGGGTCACAGCTGCCTGTAACTACAACTGGTTTCTGAGGGCGCCCCCGCATACATTGCATACACTTAAGACACATGCACATAAAAGTTTTTAAATGTTGATAAATTTGAGGAGTAGATTATTAAATTATATTAACGTGGTCTAGTCTAATACAAAGGAGGGTCATACATAAGCTGGGACATCGGTGAGAGTTCTCTGTGGGGACAGAATCCATGTGACTTTTTTTAATGATCTTTTACGTGTCCTGTCATTTTCAACTTCTTACTGCAGTAGGCATTATTTTCTATGTGGTAGTGGTAGCTATTCTATACAGAGAGTCTTAGATGTTAACGCAAATTTTGGCTCAAGCTAGCAATGTGGCTTTGACCTCTCCAAGTTGAGTTCTATTTCCATAAATTGAAAAGGAAGAACAATAATTCCCTTGTACCATTAAAGGGTTCTTGTCAGGATTAAACAGCAAAAAGATAATGCGTATAACATGTTAAGACTATATTTTCAATGGGTGTTAGGAACTTTTGTAATAAGACTATTAAACTCATGGTGAGACAGAAACATGGCGACTAAGTCATGTATGCTGTTTTCTCTGTGTTTTCCAGATCATCTTGTGGATTGAGTATTTAATATAAGGAAAGTTGCTTAACTTCTGTTAGAAATATTTTGCACTTCTGTAAGATAGCTTGCCATTTGTAACTTTGAACAGTGTAGTCCTAGCTGCCTTATGCTGCAGTGAGTGTCTCATTTTTAGGCTTGTAGTCAGTTTCTAGTAAGAATTAGATGTGAGGCTGGTATGTTTGTTTAAACATAGGAAACTCAAGAAATTAGATACCTGCTTTGTTACCTGCTGTTGATGTTAGAGGCAGAACCAGGCCCTGACTCCTTTGCTCAGCAGGCATTGCAGACAGAAGTAATTCAACGTCAGAAAGAAGCCCAAGAGGGTCTAGTGGGTGTAGGTACTGGCAGGTCTGCCTAGCCATAGCTGAAAGGGAAGTAGTCTGAGTGTTTCTGTAGTTTTATCAAAGGATTACGAAATAGGTTAAAGTTCTGTGGAATTTTAAATTGTGGTGACTAGTTAGACTTTTTAGAAATGACAGGTGAAATCAAGCCTTTGTATCCATTGGTCATAGGTCTCACCCACCCTATACTGTATGGTATACTGTTCAGTGTTTTTCATGAGTTTATCTAGAACTTCTCTGAAACCCACTTCTCCCCAGATTACAGGGCAGTGATATGCTGCTTTTAATTCCATTCCTATAGGAAACACTTGGAAAGTTTCTCCTTTCATTTCAGCCTTTGATAGCTGTCTACCATGTAAGGCTTAGGAAAGCCAGCAGTCTGAGGAAGCCCTGCTCAGAGTTGGAACTACACAAACAAGAATGGTCTGTAAGGGGGTACAGATACAAAGGTTGAGAGGTTTGCTCTGAGGTACCTTAAAGAACCTTTAAGGTGCCTGGCTGCAAGGGAACTTGTTTGTACAAGTGTGAGCAGGTCTGAAATACTGAGCTGGGGGGGCTGGCACCAAAGGCCACAAGAGGGGTGCAGCCTGTGCACCCTCCCTCTGTTGAGATGTTTCTTACTGTGACGTCTGTTCTAAAAGATTGAATGAGCTCTATAAAAATGAACTTAAGACTGAGATAAGTTTGACACAAAAAACAGAATAGTAGGTGCTGACAAGCGTTGGAGGACAGGTGAGATGTGTGAGGGAGGGCTCAGGGTGGAACAGGCAGCGGCCTCGGACAGGGATGCTTGGGAATGCAGAGGCACGCACGGACTCCCAGGATCCCATTCTTTTTTCTTTGCAGAATGTTCGAATCTTACCACAGACAGTTCTCTACATGGCAGACTCTGAGACTTTCATCAGCCTGGAAGAGTGCCGAGGCCATAAAAGAGGTAGCTATGGAGACAAGCGTTAGGTGTTTTATTGTTTGTTTCTGCTTTTGACATTGTCCTAGTCCTGAGAGCAAGCCTTCTGAGACTTGTGGGCACTGCTACTGTACGCATGCCTATGTCTGGCGTGAGCTGAGGAGCCCTTTGTGCTGCAGATTGATATCTAACCTCATGGTACAGTTGGATGGATGGAATGAGGTTTTCCAGAAAGATGTTTTTCTTGTTTTGAAATACTTTAACCCTCCAGGTACATTTTTTTTTTTTTAATTAAAACAAGAGCCTGCCTTTGGTTATCCAAGCTTGCTCATGTATAAAGTAGCACTGCAAGGTTTTATTAGCAATGCTATTTACAGACCCTATGCATTCTTGGCTTGCTGAGGGAAAATATGGACCAAGAATCCAAGATGGGCCCTGTGGCCCGGACTTTGATTTGGACATTGTCTGACTTGAATCTAATTGACTGGAATCAAGTAGTAGTCATGCTATGAAATCGGTTGAGCAGAGATGTCCGGTAAATAGCACTTCTCAGACTGAGCTAGATCTGATGCCTTTAGGGCACGGGTGGTGGTGGCAAAGGTTAGTCTAGAATTTGAATAAAGGAGGCACCAAAATGGAAAACCCATATCCAACTCATGATTACCCTGCTTCCACCTTCCAGTGCTAGGATTGTGGCATGCACCTGCTCAGGGTTTATGCCATGCTATCGCCGACATCAAACCTAGGGCTTCTTGCATGCATTCTACCAACTGACCTACATCCCCAAACTCATAGCCTGTTTTAATATCGTTTTGTTTTTTAACATTGTCAGATTTGACATAAAGCTGGATAGTATTTTAAGGTTGTATGACTGTGTCGTTACAGCAAGGAAGAGAACTACCATGGAAACAGCATGTGCCCTGGAGAAGCTGTTCCCCAAGCAGTGCCAAATCCTTGGGATTGTGACCCCAGGAATTGTAGGTGAGAGAAACTAGTAGTTCATTTCTTGTGTAAGACCCCCCCTCCCCCACAAAGGGAGGACCTCCCTCTAGCCTCAGGAATTCTCAGCCACCCCTATAACTCACAAGACACCATTCTTGATGCAACAGCAAGAGGTATATTTCAGGATCAGCCGACTGAGGCAGAGACTCCTGACCCACGCAGCGGCAGAGGAGTGTGACCCAGTCGGCTGGGAGTGGAGGGCTTATAAAGGGCAGAACCACAAACCAAGCGGGGAGGGGGGAGGGGGTTACCAAGGAGACAACAGTAGAAGGTCTTAAAAAGACTCAACCCAAATTTAGTCAGAGTCATGGGGGGGGGGGAACACATCTTATACACTTATCTTTTGTAAGGGTGTAACCTCACCCAACCATTTATCTTGTTGTCAGCCAGTTCCTGGGACCACCCAGATGACTTGCATCTTTCTTTGTAGTCAGGAATGTGTCTTCCTGCTTTGGGCCTTCCCCACCCACAGGTGGGTTCTCTTCCCTGAGGCTTGAGGAATGTTAATCTAGCAAGTGTCCTCTGACTCAGGGATAATGTCCTCCTCCTGGAATGTATCCCGGGGCAGTGAAGGCCTGAAATCTTACATTCAGTTCCGCTTCCTTGGAACTAGTGAGCCTGCATTCTTTTGCTCAGGTCTAGGGGTCATAAAAACTTTATATATTTTTCATAAGTTTTTAATATCTTTCACTTGTCTTGGTTTAATGTAGGGTCCCATGGATTGGTAGAATATTTATAGCTGAAAAATACATTTACATTTCCGATCATCTAAAACAATAGCATTAGTCATCCTTGCCATGTTCTTATTTGTACTTAAAATATCTCTCAAGTCGGTGAGGTTCATAGTTCAGATCTCAAGGCTGCCTAAGAGCAAAGTGTAATCTCTGTCTTCTCTCAGCCAATCGCAGGGAGGGAGGATCTCATTCTACCTACCCCAGATTAGGAAAAATCTGCAACCAGTCCAGTCTGGTCAGCTCACCCACTCTTGTTTCTTGCAGGTAGGAGTAACTGAGAATGACAGGTTTGTGGGCCTTACCAAGAAGCTTATTTCTCTGCATGTTGCCAGCATGGCACATTGCTAGTGAATGTTTGCTGTTAGTGTTTGTATTGTTTCCTGTTGATGTAGCAATGGTGCAGTGGTTAAGGCACGTGGATTAGGATTCCAGCTGTACCGCTTAGTGTGCCTGTGTTACTTTGGACAGCTTACCGACATCCATGAGGCTTCAGTTTCTTCATCAGTAAAATTGGATGCTGATGTTAGTATCTTTGGAGGACTGTGAAGATGTAGTGACATAACACATCTGTGGCATTTAGAACAAACCATGCAGCAAGAAGATGTTAGTTAGCTATTATTATTTTCTGGAGCTTGGGGAGGTGCCTGCTGCACAAGCTTGAAGACCCTCACCACCCCTGGATCCCCACACAGAATCCTGAAAGATTCTGTTTGCATTTTGGAGTCTTGTGCAGTGAAACACAAAGGGCTCCAAGTGTTTGCAGATGAATAGGGGCTGTTGTAGCTGCTCACACACTAATAAAGCAATAGCTGTGCATGGTTTTCTTCCAGGGCTTGAGTAAGTAGCCGGGAGCCTTTTTATCATTACTGGTTACTGTTGGATGATTCCTGGCTACTGGTTATGTTGTAGCTCTCATTCCTTACATCTTAGTCTGTCCATTATATCCACTGTGGCTTCTCCAAACATAGGCAAGTTCCTCGTTTCTAAGCTTTCGGTTACAGGAATGATGCCTAGCTAGGGTGGCAGGCCTGTGTCCCTGCTGAGTGGGTGGCAGTTACAGCTTGCCCTTTGTTGCTGCCCTGTCCTGAAACAGCTTTGATTGTTGTATTGCTTAAAGTCCTTCTAGTTTTATGTTGGGGCTAAATATCAGTATCTATTCCCTCTGCTCCAGCCAGGGTGTGGCCTCTGCTGTGTGCTGGGCCCTCTCCATGAAGTTTATGTTGACTTAAATAAGAATGGCCCCCATTGCCTCCTGGAATGCTTGGCCACCAGAGAGAGGTACTGTTTGAAAGGATTACAAGGTGTGGCCTTGGAGAAAGTTGGTCTTTGAGGATGGGCTTTTAGGTTTTAAAAGCCTATGCCAGGCCTAGTCTCCCTCTCTGCCGTTGGGCCTGGATGTAGTTCCTAGCTACTTCTCCAGCACCAAGCCTGTCTGCCTCTGTGTTCCCAACCTTGATGATAATGGACTAAGCCTCTGAAACTATAAACAAGCCCCAGTTACAATGCTTCCTTTTAGAAAAGTTGCTTTGGTCATAGTGTCACTTTCACAGCAGTACACAGTGACTAAGGCCCTGGTCTTTGAGCCTTAGTAGTTTCTTTATTCTTTCCAGACAGGCTCCCAGAACTCCTTCTGACTTGTGTGGCTAGTCTTGCCTGCCAGTGTCATAAATGGTCATCCTTTCTGTGTTTTAGCTCTTTCACTCAATATAATGGTTTTGAGATTCATTTATGTTAAAATTATCAGTAATTCCTTTATAATGTGTGAGTGTGTGTGTGTGTGTGTGTCTCTCTCTCTCTCTCTCTCTCTCTCTCTCTCTCTCTCTCTCTCTCTCTCTGTGTGTGTGTGTGTGTGTGTGTGTGTGTGTGTGCTCGAGCAGGACTCCAGGCTCTGGGATAGTACTGCCCAAGTTCAAGGTCTGTCTTATCCCAACCTAATCTAGATCCCTCAAGGAGTGCCCCAGTCAACAGTGGCTCTAAAGCCTGTCTAAATACAAGATACCGTATCACAGGCCTTATCATAACCTTGCATTTTTCTTTCATGTTGTAAGCTCACAGTATATCTAGTGGGATTTGTCTTCTGGGTTTTTTTCTTTGAATATCTCCCACCCCACCCTGGTTTGAGGTTTTTAGAAACTTACCACTTAAAAAGATTTATGGCATTTTGCCTGCATGTATCTTTGTGCACTACATGCCTGCCTGGTGCTCATGCACACCAGAAGAGGGTAGCAGATCTCCTGGGAGCTGAAACAAGGTTTTCCGAAGAACAGCAGATTCCTTCATCTGGACTCAGCGACTGCTCAGTTTGATACTTTTTGTTTGTAAAGCTTCCTTTCTGAACATACTTGAATGTGGTCCAGGCATCGCGACCCTAACGTTGCCAGAGAGCTGCTACTCTAGGAGCCGCTGTTTGACAGCCTCGCCTGCAGTCGGGAGGATGTAGTGGGTTGATTGTATCTCTTACTAAGTCCAATTTCTATGAGATGTCCTCATGAAACTGTCTTTTTCTCCCTAGTGACTCCAATGGGATCAGGTAGCAATCGACCTCAGGAAATAGAAATTGGAGAAGCTGGTTTTGCTTTATTATTCCCTCAAATTGAAGGAATAAAAATTCAGCCCTTTCATTTTCTTAAGGACTCCAAGAATTTAACACTTGAAAGACACCAACTTACTGAAGTGGGTAAGTTATTGTTATTTACTGGTTGATTTGTTTGGTTTGAGACAGGATCTGACTATGTAGTTCTGGCTACCCTTAAACTCAGAGATTCTCCTGCCTCTGCCTTCTGAGTGCTGGGTTTAAAAGTGCGTGCCATACACCAACACTGTTACTTACTATTACTTGCTCATTTTGTTGATTAATTTGCTCTGTTTTAGTTCTGGCCCGATAGCAGCTGCTAGGCTGCTGTTGACAAGGCTGGTGATGATTGGTAGAATTGGCTTCAAGTTATTTTATTTGCCATGAAGTCCTAGGTGACTAAAGATAAACATTCTTATTAGTATTCTGCCAGTAAGCTCGTATGAGTGTTCTGTTTGCATGTATGTAAGTGTATGTAGTATATGTGTGTCTGCTGCCCATGGAGAACAGAAAAAGACATCAGATTCCCCGTAATTAGAATTATAGGCATTTGTGAGAATGCATGCATTTAATTGTAATTGAATTTCAAAAGAATTCTTGATCTTCGGTAAGCTCTTATTGATAATTTTGTCTTATTTTTGTTATTTAAAGCTGAAAAACCTAAAGCTTTTTAAAGTATTTATAGTAACCATTTATTATAAAAGTTTTTAGAAGAAAAAGTAGAGACAGTCATGAACTTGGTGAACAGTTAGGCTTACACCAGAGTTTGAGGACGCACGCATGATTGCAGTAGGTCAGGCTTTGTTGGGCTTTGAAACTTGTTGTTACAGTAGGCCGCTGGCTCCTGAGTCAGCAAGGCAGGGTGAAGGCTTTTCATCATCTACACCTGCAGAGGGGATGACTGGACTTAATCTGCCACTGCTCATAAAAGTTATTTAGTGCAAACTCCACATCTGTGTGTACATGGGCTAGCCTGGAGACGTATGCCTCCATTCATAGCGACACTCTCAGTCTTCTCTGATCACCCCCCTGTTCTGCTTCCACAGTGCTAATATGTAAGTCACCCGTTGAGTCCTGTACCTATTCCAGGTAGTTAGTTTCACTTTACAGACAAGGAAATGGGTTTGGAAAAGTTAAGAAGCTTTGTCTCAATTAAAAGACCAGCCATAGAGAAATGGTGTAACAACAAAGGAAAGTTTGGGTTTATGCATCAGAGGAAGGCTACACATTGAGAGTGGCTCCTCCACTGTCCCGAGAGGAGGTATGAACAGGAGAGGGAGAGCTGAAGCTGGGAGCCCTGCACTTAGGCCTCAGTGGCAAAGAGGACTGCACAGGTGCAAGCGCCCTGCTCCTGGAGTGTAACTGTTTAGAATAGAAAAACAGGTGTGGGCTTCGGGGGCGCCAGGCTTGGAGACCAAAGGCTCTTATTGGGTGTGTCTCCATGTCTCTTCACCCTGACTTCTTTTGAATAGCCATGTCATTGTCCCAAAGTAGTCATTTCCCTGAAAGTAACAATCTTGTTTCTAAAATAAACTTGACTCTTGCTGCCATAGGCTTTTTCCTACTTAGAAAATTGGTTCTATAAAACATAAGGGTCTTTTCTCAGTGTGCTAGGCTTGTCTGTAAGAAGGTGGACCCTTCAGAACTGGCTTGAGATGTAGGGTGCTAGGAGGTACTGTGGTTTCCACCGTGCAAACCTGCAGTTTACAATGAGGAGAATTAGAACTGGCCCAGGAGCAGAGTCTGAAGTATTATTTGTCAGAATTGGTTATCTTGTCAGCAACATTGGGATGGAGACACTGCTCCATGCTGTGACTTACAGGTAAAGCTAACCTAGATTTCAGCACAGACAATAATTCCAGGATGAGCTGGTGTAAAGTACAATCAGAGTTTATTAAAAGGAGGTTTTCAGTATCAATTTCAGCATAGTGTTGAGAGACACAGGGAGAGTGGATGTGGGCTCTGCAGAGGAAGGCCACATGTTGTGTTTACAGGGGCTCTGTCATTAAATCGTAGGAGGCTCCTGAGATGCAGGACAGGATAACATTTGATAAAAATCAAACTGGAGGTGGCTGGCATGCATGGAGTTCAGTGTTGATGTGCTGGATTCTTGATTCTTTGTTGGCATAGGCTCCCAGCACTGGGTCTGCAGAGGTCCTCCTCCCCGTGTAGCCTGCTCCAGTCTTGCTGCCGCCTTACTGCTTTGGAAGCCATGTGGCTGAGATAAATGGAATCATCCTGTTCAATACTGATCAGTTTCAACTTAATGCTTTGAAACAAGGTGCCAGAGGCTCAGGTGGAAGCTCTGGGAAGGAAATAGTTAAAGTCACTGCCTCTCTCAAGCTCGGCTGCCTGCTAGTGGTGGGAGCCGCTTTCAGACCACATCTGAGAAACATGAGGTCACTGGTGTATATGGAATTAAGATGTAGACCTGCTATTCACTCTAGCACATCTGTAACACTCTGTAAAGTGTCCTTGCTTATGTTAGGTATATTATATTCAAAAGATATAGGTTTTATTAATGGAAAAAATTATAACTAAGACTTGCGTAATCTCAAACAGAGCGCTTCAGCACTGCAGACGCACGGGGAGTGCCAGTCCGTTTTAAGGCTGTCTCTATCCCTCACTTCTCTGCAGGTCTTCTGGACAACCCTGAACTTCGTGTGGTCCTTGTCTTTGGCTATAACTGCTGTAAGATGGGTGCCAGTAATTACCTGTATCGGGTGGTCAGCACTTTCAGCAATATGAATATCATCTTGGCTGGAGGCCAGGTGGACAACTTGTCCTCGCTGACTTGTGAGAAGTAAGCCTGAGTACTTTGCTCTTCTCTCATGGGTGAATGGTAATGATTTCAGGTTCTTGTTACTTTTAGGTTTTTAAAGAGAAATTAGAGGAATCAAGCAGTGTGATGGTATTATGCTTTTAATTCCCGTAACTCTGAGTAGGCAAAAGCAGGTGAGCCTCTTGAAGTCAGCGCCAGCCTTATCTACACTGGTGACTTCCAGGCCAACCAAGGCTATGAAGTGATCCCTGTCTCAAAAACATACAAAGGAAAAGAAATTGCCAGTATACCACTTCACTCCATTTTGCTCTTGCCAAAACGTTCACTAAACATAATTCTGCTGGCAGTCAACGAACAAAACTTGAATTTATTGTGTTAAGAAGGTCAGAATGAGGCTCCTTCAGCATTTACAGCTGGTATATTTTAGCGCTCAGGACCTCCTGCAAATGAAGAGTCATCTGAGCGAGGCTAAAATAAACAAACACATGGCTTATTTCAGTAGAGAGTTGAGTTGCTAACTGGGAAATAGAGATTTCCTAGAAAGAAATAAGGATGATTGAGGTTTTAAAGGAAGAGGAACTAAAAGGTGAGGCTGAAGCAGCTTGTTTTAAACCGTCCAGTGGCCGGCCCTTGTGTGGAAGTCGTCTCAAATGAGCTGAGAATAACCTGGTGCTGAGGTCTGCATCTGCTGAGTGTGCACAGGAGGGAGGGACTGTTGCCAGGGGGTGGGTAGCCGATGAGCACGGTCCCGCAGCCGGCCAGAGCTTGGCTGGACCTCGCAAGCTCGTCTTTAGACAGTTACTGAAGATCGAGTTCTTAAGTCTGAAGCAAAAACTTCACCCTCTTAAAGACGTCTCTGTGGGTCACAAATTCTCTTGGTTAGACTGTAGCCATGTAAGGTTGTTACATGTTTTGGAGGAGGAGGAAGAAGAGGAGGAGGAGGAGGAAGAGGTGGTGGTGGTACATGGGCCAAGTGTTCATGGACAAACTTGTCAGGCTCTAACCCCTTGCATTGGGGGCAGGATCTCCCTGTGGGATCTCTAATCTTTTCATGTTTTATAACTTACTGATAATGCATTTTCTATTTTCTTGTGTGAGGAGAAAAGTTTCATTCATTTAAAAAAGTCTTAACAGGGCTGATGAGGCACTTGTCACAAGAACTGACATCCTGAGTCTAATCCTTGGGCCACACAAGGTAGAAAGAGAAAGGACTCCTGAGCTCTCCATTCATATGCTGTGTATGTGTTCGCTCACCCAGACATACACATAGAATTAATGTAACAGAAAATTTTGTAAAGTTTTAATTATGTGCTGTGTGTATGTCTGTGTAGGCTATGAGCACATGATTACAGGTGCCCTCAGAGACCAGAGATACTAATATTCTCTGGAGCTAGAGTCACAGGAGGTTATAAACTGCCTGACGGAGGTGCTAAGAACCAGACTGGGAGCGTCTGTAAGAGCAGAACAGCTGCTCTTGACCTGTGCCACCTCTCCAGCCATCCCCTACCCCAGGTGTGAGGGTTACAATTCAAATGAGTCAAATTTCAGACTCAAAGCAATAAACCAGATAGGAAGCATTGCAATCCTAGTTCAAAGGCTAGTCAGCACAAAGCTGAAACCTGCAGAGTAGAAATTATCCTCCGTGATTATATTTTAAATATATTTTTTCATAATTTAACAGTGAATGGGCTGAAATGGAGGAAGATGCCATAATGTGAAGCATACTTTAACTAGGTGTCAAGGGGTGGGGATATCAGTGACAGAGTGCTTGCCAGCGCCACCACCACAAAACTGGTGGGTATTTCCGTGTCTATATACACAAACCTACTAGATTGTATTTAGAATGGTCAGATGGGGAGTTACTGGGTACTACTAATCCAGGAGGAGCTTTTGTATAGCTAGCTTTGTGTTTGTGGTTGAAAGAGGGCAGTTGCTTGCCTTTTTTGATCTGCCCTATTTTTAAATAACAGTTTATTTTAATCCTTGTCTGAGAGGAATAAACCTGAGACCAAAGCTTAAGTTGCCAAAGGCAGCAGATCTCTTCCCCTTAGTCAGTCCGGAGGTGATGATGATTTTCTGGGTCTGTTTGCAGGAACGCTCTGGACATTGATGCCTCGGGTGTGGTTGGACTGTCATTTAGTGGGCACCGAATCCAGAGTGCCACAGTTCTCCTCAACGAGGACGTAAACGATGCCAAGACCGTGGAGGCTGCCATGCAGCGCCTCAAAGCAGCCAACATCCCTGAAGAGAACACCATTGGCTTCATGTTTGCGTGTGTTGGCCGAGGCTTTCAGTACTACAGGGCCAAGGGGAATGTCGAAGCCGATGCATTTAGAAAGTTTTTTCCCAGTGTCCCCTTATTTGGCTTCTTTGGAAACGGGGAGATTGGATGTGACCGGATTGTCACTGGGAACTTTACACTGAGGAGATGTAATGAGGTAAAGGAAGAGGACCTGTTCCATAGCTACACAACCATCATGGCTCTCGTTCACCTGGGGACCTCTAAATGAGCCTCCTTGTTGCGAGTGGCTTTCGCAGGATGTAACTCTGGGGGTTTCTCTCTTTTTTTAGAAAAATGGAAAAATGGAACTTGAGATAAAAATATTTTAAACAAAACTAGCTATGTGTGTTTTATAGCTTTGATGCTCTGAGATCACTTGGGGATGATTTTTTAATATATAGATGAAGGACAACGTTAATATTGTATGCATACAAGTGAGGCTGGTTTTAGGTGCAAGCTAAGCCGATGTGGCTGAACTGCGCCAGCTTCTGTGGCCACAGCTTCTGTGTCCCGGGAGGTTGAGAAGGAGGGCCACCAGGAAGACGGAGGTTTAAGTAGTGGTTGATGAACTCCAAGCAGAATCACGACTTAATAAAGGAGAAAATTAAAGAAATGCTTTGAGAGGTTTTACAGAAGCTGTAACAAAATTACTGATTTTTTACTTTTCTGATAAAGAACTATCTTTGTTTTGTTACTGTATCAAGTTCTTTTTTGTAAGTTGAAGGTTTCATAGTAGAAAGACTGCAAGGAACAACAGCCTTTATCACAGTTCTGAAAATCATATCACCATATTTTGGTTTTACACCAATTAAATATACTTGAAAACCCACTCGACTGGTGTTGTATTTATTGCTGCTGATGAGAGGATGAAGGATGTAACCCGGTCCTCTAACAGTAGTAGCCCTGGCGCTGAGAGAGAGAGATGAGAGCACCGGTCCCCCTCAGCATCCAAGCTTACACTGACAGGAACTTTGATTTTTCAGTTACTCATATGCCTGTATTTCTTAATACTACTGTGTTGTGTGTTCTTAACAATGGCATGGCCTTTGTTTGCTCCCTTCTTATTGCTTGGAATATGGGCAGGTCACCTTGGACACTGCAGAGATGTCGGTATTCCACTGTGGCGAGGACCACAGGGGGATCCTGAGTCTCTGTACACTTGTGCTGCTTCCAGACTGTTCTACAGGCAGAAGTTAACATGGACTTGTACCAGATCTGTGTTGCAGGATATTTTTACAAGGTAACTGATTTCTGTAATGGTCAGAGGTTTGTACTAATGGGACAATAGATAATTTATAAGTAAAATCAAATACAAATATTAAAAAAAAATTGCTGGTTTGTCACAAATTGCCTAGAAATGGCAATTGCTGATACTAATGAAGCTGCAAAAAAACTGATTTGAGCACAGTAGTGAAGGTATGCTCACATACTGAGCTGTCTCAAGCAAGGCTTGACATCTACCAAGGCTTAGAAATACTGTTTTCTCTGTATACTAACTAACAAATGAAAGTGCTCCTGGGGCTCTAGTTTGTTAGACAATGGTTGCCTCAAGAATACATTTTCACTCCCTTGATCCAAGGAAAGGGGAAGTGGAAACTTGAAATTGAGGTGTAGAAATCCAGCAGGCAAAATGGTAGTGTGAGGTGTAAGGGGTATGTCCAGCAGGGGGCCTTGTTAGTTTGGCTTTCTCAATTTTGTTTAAACCTGGATCTTGATCGAGGAGGCCAGTAGCAAAAGACTAGTGGTTTGTGCTGCAAATTTAACAAAATGAACATGCAAAGAATTACAGTAGAAATAAACTTAGAAATCTGAGTCCTTTCTAGCCAGTTGGTGGAAATGTTAACTAGGGTTGGAGAGTGTTTATGTCATTTTAAAACCACAAAATCTGGCTCAAATTAACATAAATTTAGTCTTTCATAGAAGCAGAAGACTATGAAACCATGAAAATACAGGTGATTCACTTGATATTTTGGTTGTAGACTGGGTGTGGGTTAATAGTGATGAAGCATAGTAGGCTCTATATATAGTAAAGTCCTATGTATAGTAGGCAGAATGACATTGTCATTGTGTAGTTACCAGAAAGTTACTTTTAACACTGTCCCCTAGGCACTGAGCAGTGAGTGACATGTGCTAGATGTGTTGTCAGTATGAATATTTCATGTCTGCCCAGCACCAGATCATGTTTCTAGTACATGTGCTACTGTAAAGTAAACGTCACCTGGCAGAAGTCAATAAAGTCGCCATGTTTTGGAGTTAAAAGTGTGGAACACTTGCATTTCAGTAACTTTGCCCTGGTTTCTGCTCAGGTGAGCAACAGACAAAAACAAAGCATGATGGTGTTGGTTTTAGAAGCAATCGATTAGACTGAGAAACAAATCAAGACCACGGCTGTTTTTAACATTTTTTTCTTAACCATCATCCTGCGTTCACTCAGTAAACCTGTCCACTGTCATCTGATACTACAGACAGGAGGGAAACATGCTGACTGGAGAGCCATTGCCAATGACAAACTCTCATTCCCTAGCAGAACCGGCAACAAACACAAGCCAGCTGTGAAGCTGGCTTTGTTGGAGGTTAGAAACCAGGTTCATCCAACAAAAAGGCCACTCAGGGAAATCAGTCTTTAAAACAGTGCCTAGGTTCTGGAATGCTTTTCAGCAACTTCGCCCCCTTGTAACTGATTCTTAAAGCACCAGAAGCCCAGTTCCCATTCATAAGCCGGAGAAGTGCAAGAGACCCTACTGTAGATTTGTATACATATGCACACTCTCAGGATAGAGTACCTGAGGTGCTGGTACAAGGCTTGGCTTCGTTTGTTTAGCTTGCATCTCCTTAGGGTGGGGAGTGAGCACTGCTTGTACAAACTGCAACGATTCACAAACGACAAGGCCTAGAGAAGACGGGCAGAGAGGTAAAGTTGACCATTGAGGAGAGACGTAGGGAAGTTAGAACATTCGAAAGCACCCACACATACGCAGAATTTAGAATGGCAGAAATGTTCAGAGAAGTCACTTGCTCTAAAGGGCTGATACCCAGCCTTTCAAGTGTGTCTGATCCCTAAACTCAGTGCACGACTGTCAGAGGATTACCTGCCAGTCTGAGGAAAGCAGCATGAAGGGGGATTGCTATATAAATGGTCCAATATAAGTGGGGAGGGGGTGAAAGATCACACAAGGGGGCACCTACCTGTAAAAGGTTTGTTAAAGAACAAACCAGGAAACCTTGAGATCAGAGTGGGATGTGGGGGAGTGATACCGTTAAAATAATGACATACCCCAAAAGAAAAGTAGGTGACCTTCATTCACATTCTAATAAGGCCTGTCTCTGTTTATTCGACTGTTAATTGCTTATCCTGGTCTCACAGCCGCCCATTACCAGCTTTCCATAGGCAAATGCTTGTCCTTCCTCACCTGCCCAAAAGAAGAGTCTCAGAGATTATCACCTTTAAAAGCAAACTGCCTTAAAGGAAATCATGTGGACCTCATCCAGGCCAAAGGGGTGGATCAGGCGTTGTCCTGCTGCTGATTTGTTAAGACTGTGGCTGACAGCCAATGACTGGGCAGGAACTGGAAGGCGGGACTTCCTTGTAGGGAAGTTGGGGGTTGGGATACAAAGGAAGAGGGCTTTTTGCCAGGCGACAGGAGAGGATGCAGAGGTGACTATGAGTCTGGAAAGTATATAGCCAGCCATGTGATAGGACGGGGCTAGATGGTCCAGTTAACTTAAGATGATGAGCGTCTGCCCCCTAAGGCCTAAGCTTTAAAATGTTAAAAGGTCTGTACAGCTCAGTGTTTTCATTTTAAGCCGAAGGGCCACCTGGGTCATACAACAAACAGGAACAGGAAAATGAATTCTAATCAAAGAATCAAGATAAATACCAGCAAGATGACTCAGCAGATAAAGGTGCGCTTGCCACCAAGACCAACGGAAGTTTGATGTCCATGCTCCACATGCTGAAAGAAGAGAACTAACATGGAAGTTGTCCGTTGACCTCCGCACATACGCCATGGCATGCATTTGAGAGTTCAAACACCGATAATCAAAAAGGAAGCAATGTAAGCTGGTACAACTTACTAGAGACGTCAGTACACCACAGGAACACGATAAAGGACAGAATCAGTGTCCACGACTAGAAAGGAAATACGAAAAGACAAAACAAGCAAAATCCAAGAACCCCAAGGAGAAAAGGAGTAACAAATGACCTCACCAGGAGCTTTCAGAGGGCGCTGGGGACAGGGAGAGACAATGAGGAAGAAAGCTGAAAGCTGGAACCAGAAGAGTATAAACAGGAACAGATGAAGCCAGCATGGAGAAATTGTGGGACAGAGATACAAACCACTGCCCAACACAACATTCGTGTTGTCAAGGAAAGACATTTGGTAAAAACCATCCTTTTGTTTTTAAAAACAATGAATTAGAAGTAGAGGGAGATTACCTCAACATAAAAGCCACCATGAAAATGCCCACTGGAGAGGTGGAGAACTTTCTCCAGATGAGGATACTTGCCTGCACTGTTGCTAGGCAACGTGGACTGACTAGAGCCACTAAGCAAGTAAAAGGAAACGATGGCATCAAGCTGGAAAGAAGTAAAATTATCTCTTCACAAATTATATGATTATACCCAGAAAAGTAAAGATTCCACAAAAGACTTTCAGAACCAGTAAACTAACTCCTCTCAGTAGCAGGCTGCAAGGTCAACAGAAAACCAGCATCATTTCTGTACATGAGCGATGAACAATCAAACAGTAGAGCCATTCTTCTGACAATAGTATCAAGAAGAGTGAGATCCTGGGACTGCCATAGAAATGATGGGACGCCTCCATGTTGATGGGCTGGAAGACCTAAATGTTGGCACTACCCAAGACAATCTACAGAGTCACTGTAACCCCTATCAAAACCACAACCTCACAGTACAGTTTTAGATTTTTTTTTGGACAGAAAAATATACCCTAAAGTTCAGATACAATCTCAGGGGACTTGGAATAGCCAAATCAATCTGGAATCAACCTAGGATGAGTCATCTGATTCTAGAACAGAGTGATTCTTGCACCAAGTTAAACTGATGGAATGGAAATCCTTAGAAAAGAAGCATCTGTATCACGAATAATTTTTGACAAAAGTACCAAGACTATTTTCAATAAGGAAGAGACAATCTTCTAGAAATACTGGAATTGGGACCTTAAGTAATACCATTTATAAAAATTAACTTAAAATAAGATTTTAAAAATTTAACAATCGTAGCTAAAAAACCTATACAACTCTTGGTGGGGATATCAGGATAATGAATTTTTCAATGATTTTTGTGGAGTGTTACCAGATTTTTAGGGATCAAAACATAGATCTAAGCAGTCTAATCAAAAATTAAAATTTTTGCATAAAAATATGTCACACTTAAAGAGAAAAAGGGTTATACACAGAATTGAAAAGCATATTTACAGCCTACAAATGAGGACTTAATTTCCAGAACAGAAAACTAAAATGTTAACACACACACACTCACTCACGCACACACGTCTAATTAAAAGTGGCAAGGGACTTAAACGAGTCTCCAATGAAGATACATGAAAGACTAACAAACAATATGGCAACATGGTCAGCTTCACTGATGCAAGGGATATGCATGGTAAACCGCAGTGAGATGTCGCATCACCCCATTACAACAGTGGGTGCTCCCCTTCCTGTCTGCCATCTTTTTCTACACAGTAACACAGATGCACAAGTATTGGACCCTGGACTGCTGGTAACACTATAAAATGGTGCATTGGTTACAGAAACAGTATGATCCTTGTCAAATTAAGCAGAAATTACAATTCAATCCAGAAATTCTACTTGAAATGTAATATTTAAAAATAAAAGCTGGGCCGGGGAGTGGTGGTGCACACCTTTAATCCCAGCACTTGGGATGCAGAGGCAGGCAGATTTCTGAGTTCGAGGCCAGCCTGGTCTACAGAGTGAGTTCCAGGATAGCCAGGGCTACACAGAGAAACCCTGTCTCAAAAAACAAAACAAAAAGCTGGGGGTTGGAGTGGTATACATTGTAACATCACTGTTACACTGTAACATTGCTGTTTACAGCAGTCAAATTGGGAATCATCCATATATTTGCATGGTGTACAGAATGTAATGTATCCACACTGAATAATATTGAGCTGTTATTAGAAGAATGGGTTTGGCTAAGTGTGGATGAGCTTCGGAAACATGCTGAATGAAATTAGCCAGTGACAGAGGACAAGGAGTGTTTGTCTCCAGTTACTTTCTGTTGGGTGTTTGTTTTGTTTTGATGTTGGGTAATACAAAAGGGAATCTGAAACAGTACAGAGGTTCAATGTAGGATGATGAGAACATTCTGAGCAGTGAGAGTGATTATGGCCCTACCCCGGGGGAATGCACTTCACAGCACCGAGCTATGTTCTTCAAAGTAGTTTAAAACAGTAAATCTCCCTGTGTAGACCTTGCATGGTGTGCTGCTGCTTCTCTCCTAAGCAGGCTACCTTGAATAGGACCATTTAGCAAGCCTGTGTCTAAGACAAGGAGAATCAAAGCATTACCTTCTCTTGTTGTATGGTCCACAGTCTATCTTTGTAGGTAATGATACCCGTCACTGGGGATGTCTTCAGTGCTCTCTGTGACCTGTGGAGAGTAAGATATGAGGCTTGGGCACTTGTCTTTCTGCATACACACACCTACCTGCCCTCTTATCTGCACGCAGAAACCCACAGCTTCCACCTGTGGCAGGAAACGATCGTACCTCAGACATCCATACCCACAGTTGTGCACAGTGTGCCAGCATTCCCATCCCAGTCTCTCAAGTGCCCACCTCTGCTTTCCTGCCCTTCTTCTACTACCTAAAGTTCTAACAAGCTTAATGATCTTTCCAAAAAAAATCACAATTACAAAAGCTGGGTGAGAGGAAGAACGCCAAGGTAAGTCACTGACAGCAAAGACAGTAGCAGGTGCCTAACATGGGAGGGAGACCAAACACAAGGACAGGAGGATCCTGAGGGCAAAGCTCTACCAGCAACCTCCAGGGACCCGGGAACCGTCATGTGCAATAGGGAACATGGGCTTGGAGGCCAGCAAAACAGCCCAGCGACACAAAGTTAGTAACTAGCGCAGTCCTCAGAACCCATTACTGATAGCAGCAGAACTGACTGTAATACTGTCCCATGACCTCTGCACACCCCTACTCTTAAAAAAGGAAGAAAGGAAAGTACGAGTTGGAATCTAGACACATTTGGGTTTAAATTCTTGTTCTACTAGTATCTGGATAAAGAACTTTTACCTCTGACCCTCAATTTTCCTCTCATAGAAAGTGCCACTTGCTCCAGACTCTCACACGTTGTCATGTAAATATATGCTGAGACTTGAGGCCGTGGGTTCTCTAACGCAGCAAGTGAGGAAGGTTGCCTAGAAGTCTGCATTCCCTAAGTGCAAAGATGATGTGAATACACCTGTTCTGGTTGCTGATGGACTGAATGAAGACCAATGATACCACCGCTGGATGGTGTCTGTCATTCACCATGTTCTCTGACATTTATGACTTGCACAGCACAGGTCTGAGCTGAGGTGGTTGAGTGTTTCCTAGTGTCTGTAACAGGCTCACCCCAGAGCCCAGCTTTCATCTTACCGCATAGATCTTACCTCCTTCACTGGGTTACCTCCTTGCATAGTAACATTTGACCTTGGAAAACTGCCTGGTCAGATATGCTGATTTTGTAAGCTGATACTCACCCTGCCTCAGCTTTTGGTTGTTGTTACGGTCTCATTGTCTTTTTTCTTCCATTAAAAGAATACTCATTCCTCCCAGCATGGCGGTTCACTCCTGTAACACCAGCACTTGGGAGGCAGAGGCTATCATATTCTTTCAAGTCTGAGGCAAGCTTGGGCTATACAGTTAGTTCCAGGGCATCCTAAGCTATGGAGTACAACTTAATCTAAGAAATAAACAAAACCCTAACTAATCTATAAAGAATAAATTTGAATTTAAGATTCTCCCCAGTGGTGGAGACACGTGAGCATCTACCTCCATGCCCCCCCCCTTCTCTCTCTCATCACCTAGCTTCACCCTTCCTGTTAAAATAAAATTTTTTCTCTCAAAATGCAATTAGAGCATAATTATTCCTAATTGTACCAGTGAGGTACAAGATAGTCCTAATACCCAGTCCATCATTTTGTTGACTAACCAGAACCTCTGTCATCTCTTCTAACTTCCATCTTTTGACTATTATGAATGCAGCTTCTTCTAAGAGTGATGGTGTACACATATTTGCTCATGTGTGTAACCTCACACTAGTCAACTGTTGGATAAAAAGGCAATTCTGTGGTTTGGTCACACTGTTTATCAAGGTGACTCTAACATCTTATATTCTTACCAGCAGTACACACAGGTTCCAATTTCTGCAGATCCTTGACAACACATGGTCTTTAGCAGTTACTGTCCTAGTGTGTGACGAGTCCACACTCTCTTTCTGTCCCCCGCAGCCAGTGATGCTGTACATTTCACAAGCTGTTGGAGAAACGTCTGTGGAAATCCTATGCCAATTTTTGAACTGGGTTGTTTTTGTTCTGAGTTATTTATTCAGGAGTATTTCTTGTTATTAATTTTAAGTTGCTATTAAAACAATAGTTTTCATGATGGCATTTCCACACGTGTATCATTTACATTGTTCACATTTGTCCCTTATTTCCTTTGACTTATTGCCCCTTCCCCTCTTTACTCCCTCCTATAGTGGAATTAGTCCCAGGTCGTGGCAGAGAAGCTGTGTCTTGCACTACGATGCCATTTAAAGGTTCTGTGTGCCAACTGTATCCTTTCTAGGTCAGTGTTACTGAGATCAGCAAGTCTCTGTAAGACAAAAGGCACCATCTACTTGGGCTCTAACCTTTGCAGAGTCTGATTTGTCTGCACCTTATTGCCTGAACCTGCTGTTGCCTCTCCTGACTTAACACTAGGTAGCACTCTGAGCCCATGTTTGTACCAATTCTGCTGCCAACTGAGAACCATACAGAGCGGGGAGCTCAGTGGGCGGGCCTTGATTCTTAGCGTGCTGTGTGTTACCTACACCCTGTAAGAAACCCTAAGGAACTCATCTCCCGTGTCAAGCTGAAACTGGTAGAATGTTTCTCAGGCCTGTCTGCTCTGGCTTGAGGTAAATAGATGATTCTTTACATTTTCCCAGGAGAGTCACGCACACTTCAAAGACAGCCTCCTGTTTCTTTTCATGGATACATATGTGTACATGAAATAAATTCTCTGTATTAAATCCTAGCGCTGCATGGTTTGAAAAGCCCTTTCTCCTGTTTTGTGGACTGCCTTTTTATAGACAGTGTCCTGTAGTTATACTGACTTTTCATTTTAATGAAGTCCAAGATGTCTACATTTCTTCGTTGGCTTGTTTGGTGTTATTTATACACAAGAATCATTGCCAAGTCCAGCTTTGTAGAGTATTTCTCCAGTTTTTCTCAGAGTCTTGTAATTGTGCATCTTTTGTGTAGTCTCTCGTCCACTTTGAGTTCATTTTTGCCTGATGCTCATGTGCAGCTTCCTCTTCCGGTGCACACATCCCCAGCCCTGGCACGGTTAGTTGAAAATCGCACTTTTAACAAGTTTACTAAGCTATAACCCACAGCTTACAACGTTCAGCTTTATATACAACTCACTGGCTTAAAAGTAACCATGTTGAAGTTGTAACCATGACCCAGTTTTAAACCAGATCTATCACCCTGGAAATACTTTTCAGGGCTCTCTGCAGTCATGCCTCTTCCAACCCTGAACCTTAGGAAGCCACTCACCTATCTTAATACAAAGACAAATGCACACTGGGAGCTCTGCAAATCCTGCCTCACGGCACAATTGAGTCATGTGACTGCGAACATGGCTGTCCGTTTTACAGACGCAGCAATGGACTTCCGGGTGATCTGCATTCTCGGACACAGGGAGGGGCGCTGTTGGGAACATTCGGGCTCTCTATACAAACCCATGTTTTTGTTTACTAGGAAGAGACTTGCCGGGCTTGCAAACATGTCCCTTAATAGACTGTCCACACCTCTTCAGAGTCACAGCAGCAGTGAACTGCACTCTTCCATATCCCACAAAAATCACAGCAGAGTTAGTGCGTTAATTGGTATTTTATTTTTATTTTTTGGGGGGGGCTTCTAGTGAATCACAATGCCAAGTACTTTGCACGTGCTTATTGGCCATTTGTGTGTTTTCTTTGGTAAAATGGCTACACTTTAGTTCTCTCTTTTTCTGTTACTGAGTTGGGACACTTCCATTGAACAAGTTCTTGTGTATATTATACCATCTGTCAGATACATGATTTGAAAATATTTTCTCCTATTTTGTGCCCTGTATTTCTTCATTTTTACAGTGGAATCATTTGAAGCATGGAGATCTGTCATCTGCACACAGTGTGGTCTATCACGTGTTTTACCAACTGTGCTTTCCACAGTCCATCTCTGCCTCATATGATGGCATAAAGAGTTTTTCCTACGAGGTTTATATTTTAGTCCTTACATTCACAAGATCATGAGGTATTTGTGTATATGGGGGAAATGAATGCATCTTCTTGCATGTGGCCATGTCACTGTCGCTGCATTCTGTTAGGCTGCTGGGTGGGAGCCTGTGTCTAGAGCCCTGCGTCCCTCTTCACACCAGCATCATGCTGTCAAAACCAGGTCAGATTTGCTATAAGCTGGCTGTTGGTAGCTTGAGCCCATCAGTGTGCTGTTAAATCATTGCTTCCCTGTCCCAGGCCCTGGCATATCCCCAGTGGTATGTCACAGTCACCCTGTCAGCTACCACAAAAACACCTGCTACAATGTATTGGGATACACCAGTCTCTGGGAAAATTCTGATTATTATACTTTCCAAAGATATCAGCACAGAAATCCCCACAATTAGTTGGGTCTGTCTTTTCTTTTTTCTTAGCACTACCACAGATTTTATAGCACAGATCTGTATTTGTTACTTTTCTACTGATGTGGTAAAACGCTGTGGCCAATGTCGTATATAGAAGGAAGGCTTTGCTTGGCTTACAATGGTTCAGGGGGGTTAAGGGTCCAACATGGCAGGGAAGTGTATCAGCAAACTGCAGACATATTGTCTGGAATACGGCTGAGAGCTCACTTCTTGGCCCATAAGCAGGAGACAGAACACACTGGGAATCACATGAATCTTTAAAAACCTCAACGTCCACCCAGTGTGACACACCTCCTCCAACAAGGCCACTCCCACTAATCCTTCCCAAGCATTTCCACCACCTTGGGGCCAAATATTCAAGCACGTGAGCCTGGGGGGTGGGGTCAATTCTCACTCAGATCACCACAGGTCTTCCACTGCTTTTGTTAGCTCAATCCCTGTATACTGTGAGACACTGTTACAAAGAAGCATTGTTTTTTCTTTTAAAGTTTTTATATCTAGCAGTTTCTAATATATAAAAATATATTTTACCTCTTAATATTAATAACCTTGCAACATCACCAAACTTCATCTTGTCTCGTATTCTGTACTCTCTTCAGTATTTCTAAATGAGTTTATGGAGACCGGTTGTTTCTTCAGTGAACTTTGGCATAAGTTATGGTATTTGGGCCTGGACTGTCATTGAAGAAAAGTTTCAATCAACGAAAATAGAACTATTTGAATTATGTTTACATTTTTTCTAACTTTCCATATTACTCTCCAGATTTTATGTTTTTGAAACAGGGTTCCGTGGAGCCCAGGCTGGCCTCATGGTAGCTGAAGATATCTTTGCACTTCTGATCTTCCTGTTTCTATTGCTTCTCAGGGGCTGGTATTATCAGCGTGCATAACAGAGCCTGTCATGCTGAGGACAGAAACAGGCCATCTTGCCTTCTAGGGAGGCACTCCACATGTAAGCTGCAGCCCCGCCCTTCAAGTAAGCCCTTTCCTTGATAGTTTTTGTTCTTCAAATGATTTGTCTGATTGATCTAAATTACGCCAGCTCTTCTCCTATTGCCCTATGTATACTATTGCTAGAAATGCCGCCTAATTTTGTTGTTGACATTGCTAATTCTTGTCATTTCCCCCTCCTTGATCATTAGTAGTTTTTGAAATAGGGTCTCCTGCTGAGCCTGGGTCTGATTCAGTAAGATTATGTGGCCAGCAAACCCCAGAGATCTTCCATGCCATCAAGCCCAGCATTTTTTTTTAGATTTATTTCATTTTAGTGTATGTGCATTTGTGTGTGTGCATGTGTGTGCATTCATGTGTGTGTGTGCACATGTGTGTGCATTCATGTGTGTGTGTGTGCACATGTATCCATGTATGTGTGCATGTGTGTACACACAGATGCAACTGCATACTGAGAACAGAGGTCACCTCTTGCTTCACATGGCTTGTTCATTTTTCATGGTTTTCAAGTAAGAGAAAGGAAATCCAGTGCATGCTGTCTTATTTTGCCAGAAAATCTCAAGACAGCATGAAAACACTGACTTGTCTACAGTTTTCCCAATGATTCTCTCACTCCTAAGGTAGTTCCCTGCCCGGCCTCCAGCACAGCCCACATCAGAATGGTTCTGGAACACTGCTCCTCAGATCTGCTGTAGCATTGCAGCTGAGTGCATCACTTCAAGTGCTGAAATTCATATAATGTCACATATTTATTTTGTGAAAAATATTACTTCTGTCACACTGCTATCAAAACATTAATGCGCTGGGTGGTGGTGCCTCATGCCTTTAATCCCAGCACTCAGGAGGTAGAGGCTAGCAGATCTCCAAGGCCAGCCTGGTCTATGGAGTGGATTCAGCCAGGGTATACAGAGAAACTCTGTCTTAAAAAACAAACACAGAAAAGAAAAGAAAAGAAAAGAAAAGAAAAGAAAAGGAAAGGAAAGGAAAGGAAAGGAAAGGAAAGGAAAGGAAAGGAAAGGAAAGGAAAGGAAAGGAAAGGAAAGGAAAGAGAAAAGTATTCTCATGTGAAAAGGGGAAAGTCTTAGGCCGCCCTTCTTTGAATGGCTGTGAACACAAGTCAGGACACACAACAGCAAGAATCTCACTGTGCCCCTAACTGTCCCATTTGGACTTTACTCACTGTGCTGGGTACTGGTATTGCTTGTCTCTCCCAGGCTGATCTCACACTGGACTGAACTGGCCCTCTGAAGGTGGCCCTTCCTGGCACCAGAGAGAAGAGAAATTACAAATGAAAAATGGATAACTTGAAAACCTGTCAGAAGAATCAGAAAGAAAATTGATCTTGACTATTTGGAAGCACATTCTCTCTTTAGAGCTGCACTAATGTGGTACATTCCCCCCCCCCCCCACCTCATCCAGCCTGCCCGCAGAGGTGGCAGTGGCATCCTGGATGCTGCTGAGCTGAGCCTACAAGCATGGCATTGATGCTGAGTCTTAGGGTGGCGTTTCTGTAAAGAGATTATTCCCACCATTGTGGACGCATTTATGTAATAGGGGATGGCTTTAGTGAACAACTCTAATTCATGACAATAAAAAATCATTTTGAACCTAAGCTTCTTCAGCTTTGGGTCATCTGATTATAACCTTACACAGGCTATAATTTGTGACCACGGGAATCTTAAAAACTATCCTAAATATTAAAATGAAAATTGAAATGTGAAAAGTTGCTTTATTTTTTTTAATATGTCAACCTCAGCATATTAATTTATGTTAGTGAAAACGAATCAACATCATCTAGCCATAGCAAAATGGCATTTTCTAAAAGCACATCAGCCTTTTATCCTAAAATGCCCACTTTAGACGAGGTTGTAGCACTGGGGGGGGGGGGGGGACATTTTGGACCTCACCATTCAGGTACCATCATCTCCTAAGTTACAGAAAGTCCAAGGTCTCAGGTGGAAGCACTTTCAACCACCAATAGGTCAGAACCAATAGAGAACAATTTGTTGTTTATTAAACATTTTGTTTTTTTAAAGTATTATTATTCCCTGTCCACCCTCCCACTGTTTCTCATCCCATACCTCCCCTCCAAACACCCCCCTCCTGTCTGCAAGAGGATGTCCTCACACCACCCCACCCCAACCCCACCAGACCTCCCCACACCCTGGGGCCTCAAGTCTCTCGAGGGTTAGGCATGTCTTCTCTCACTGAGGCCAGACAAGGCAGCCCTCTGCTGTATATGTGTCGGGGGCCTCAGACCGCTCATGTGTGCTGCCTCAGAATCAGTGTTCTGTGGTTTTATAAGGCTGTGCTATGCATGTGTTCTTCCTCAACCTGACAAGTGCTGAATCTGTGGGTGACTTAACATTCTGAATGTCTCAGCTATCACCCTCTTCAAACACCGCCTCTGTCCCAAGTCTTTTCTTCCCCAAACTCCAGGAAAAACATGAATTAGACATAGTCACTGTTTGCCACGTTTCTTGATTGTTCCTTAATATTTTACGGTTCTTTTGTTCCTTAGGTTTGGGGTACTTTTTCACTTTTCATCTCTCCTCCAGTGCTGTTGTTTTTCTCCCTCTCCTCTCTCTCTGTTTCTGCCTCCCCTCCCTCCCTCCTCTTACCATTTCTAATCTGTTTAAAAACACAAACTAAACTTAAAAATAGTAAGCTAAGATAAACTGATTTTTTATTATAATTTTATTTTGTCAACTTTTGTATTAGCATTTGCAAAATCTGCTCATCTGTAAACATATTTATTTTTTAAATTATATTTATATTTTATTGTTTGTGTATAGGGGTTTTGCCTACATGTATATATATACATGTGGGAATATACCACTTCCTTTACAAATTCAAAGGTTAGTAAAGGAATTAAGTTGCAGACAGCTGTACCTACATTAAAGTTCTATCGATTTAAAAAACAAAAACCGCAAGCCACTCTTAGCTACTCTCAGTGGATGCGAGATTCTCTTGTGGGATACTAGAGCTCTTCAGTCACTGTGTGACACCTGCTTCTGGCTTTCTACTCAGCACATGGAGGAGCTGCATTTACTACAGCTCTTTGTAACTGAGTAAGCCTGTGAAAGGAATTCTGTCAGAGTATCTGAGCCACTTCCGGGACAGAGGAATTCTGTCAGAGTGTCTGCATTACTTCCGGGACAGTTCTTCGTGAGTGTGAGGCGCTCTGGAGCTCTTTTCCCTCGCACTTGTGATGGCTGCTTTGTAGTTTGACCGTGTGCTAACCCATAAGGATTATATACTACGAATAAGAAAGCTTTTGTTTTTAAGTGATTAAACTATTAAGGTTGCATCATTCATTCTGCAGGGCCCACATGGCCTGATCACCACTCAAAGGCCCAACATTTCAAACACCATTAACATAGGGCTTTGGGGAAGTTGATTCTAATACATGAAATCTTAAGAACAAATTCAAGCCGTAGTAAGTCAGGTGATAGTTACTACAGTCAAACCTAGATCGTCAGAGGGCTTACTCCACAGAGTAGCCCAATCAGTAGAAGGTAAAAATCTATTTCCAAGTCAATACTAATATAAATAATGAGAAATTAGAATTAGTTAAGCTGAACTTTCTCTTAGCATATTTTACTGGAAGACATACACACAGAGATAGAATAAGAATAGATCATTATTCAGTTTTTCCAAAATGTTTTAGAGTGAAGATCAAACCAAGATGGCTCATTTAATACTTCATAATATGCTACCCTAAACTCTGTAGATTAAGATTTTCTTTCTCATGGTTCTACTGGTTGACAGCTAAGCTTTTTTTTTTTTTTTTTTTTTTTTTTTATTATTATTAAACCTGAGTGTCCTCTGTGTAATTGCAGTTGACCAGGAGATAATACAAGCCAACTAAAGGTCCAGACAAGCAGGAGTCTAGGGTGTCCATTCAGATGGCTAGCAGTTGCTGCTGGCTGGGAGTCCAGCTGGAACTGCTTGTTTTCTCTGCTTAGGTTTGTTACAAGATACTCCCTGGCTCAAAGACAGAGCTTTTAGTCCATTTAAAGTCTGTGTTCTTAATTGTAGCACTTACACAATCATAGTAATCTTTAGATAGTGTCTGTCTAAAGAAAAAAACTATTATCACAGTTCGATGGCTTGAACCCAGAACCTCATGCCTGCCGGACAAGCATACTATCACTGAACTACACAGCCCAGCCCAAAACTCTAACCATTGCTGGGTGAGTAGCAGAGTCACACCAAGATGGCACATGCGGATGGCAGATCCCATGGGAAACAGTCTGGTGTAATGAGCTTGTAACTCTTTGTATCTGAAGCATTCCAATGCAAAAATTATGAGATAACATCTACTAAATAATACCTTGAAATGGAATATACAACATCGTTTAAAGGAGCAAAGTCCCCCAAATTATAATCAGGGTTTATGAGATATTATTTTATTGACATCTTATTCTTGGAATATTAGCTTCTCAAGCCAACTTGGTTTTTGATGACTATCAGCCCCATTTCCCAATCACATGAGAGAAACCAGTGCACACTTAATACTTATTAATACAAATAGCCAGTAAACTTAATTCCATATTCTCTTTTTTAAAACATTTTTTCCCCAAAACACTGAAGATCAATCAAAAGGAATCAATAAAAGTAATCTTTGATACATAGCCTTGCAACATGTGAATTTTCCTTTTGTTTCTCTTAGGAGTTAACAGTTTCTCCAATTTAACTTTTTGTTTCTTGATCTGTCTCTCTAGGTTTAAATAGCCCATGAATTTAGGGGATGTTTCTACCCTGTTGGCTGCTATGTTTATCATGCCTAGCACATGGTAAGGCAGACGTCAGCCGGGCACCTTAAGCTTCTACAGCACTGGGTGAGTCACCTTGCTTTTCATATTCAAAACTCACTAAGAAACATCTCACCCAAATACTCAAGTGACTTCAGCACGGTACTGTAGTGAGCGTGGGTCCACCTAACTCAGAGGTTATCAAGTCAAATGACGGTGACAAAGAACGAGATAAAACTGCCTAGGCTGCTTTTAAAGCGACTTATTAGTTTATAACAAAATTGTACTAGAGAGATAATGCCAGCTATAACACAGTATCTGCGGAAACACTAGAAGCAAAGAGCCTGTTTCTTAGCGGCCTCTGCTTTGTGCACTGCTTTCCTCTTTCCGAGGGTCTATTTCTGCTTCAGTTACCTGCACAGGAAGCAGAGCGCTGCGATGGCAAGAGTGACTAGGACCGCCAGGGCCACGAAAGCTGCCGACAGGTTACTTTTGCTTTGGATGCTGGAGCTTGGGAGAAAAACCTCTTCGCAACGAGCTCCTGTATAATTTTCAATGCACCTACAGGATAAAAGTTTAGATAAAGATCACACACTGACGTGGACAATATACGGTCTCCGCTGGAAGGAAGGGAAAGGCCTCTGCTTTTCAGATTGTGAATGAGGAGTAGACGTGCTCTACGCGGTGCGCTTAGAGCCGTGGTTACAGACAAATGCATTCCTACTCTTGCCTCCTTCCTTTTACCGTTCTTCAGCAGCTTAGAGTCTGCAGGGATCGGGTAGCACTCAGACTCCACGTTCGGCTAGTGTTGATGCCTTCTGGGTTTGACTTCTCTGCCTGCCAACTTTTGCAGAAGGGTCTTGCAATGTGGTTTCTCTAGTTGTCCTCAACCCCCTGGCTCCAGTGATCCTCCTGCCTCAGCTTTTCAAGTAGCTGGGACTGCAGGTACATGCCACCAAGGCTTAAAGTCTACATTTCCAGGAGTGTAACTGTCCATATATAACTCAACTTCATCTATAATTTATTTTATTATATTTTATATAGATGTACAGATGATTGCAACTTTCTCTCAAATTTACTGTTTCTTCCAAACCCTGACTTATTTGGTATCACATCTCTTCCCTACTGGTTCAAAAACTTCTTGAACTTAAGTCAACTTCACTAACAGCCTTTCTTCAGAGACATGAAACAGCAAAGAGTAACACAAGAAGCAGTCTTTGATGTGGCCAGTTAGCCGTTTTTCCATGTTAACATGTTCAAAGGATTACTACACATTAACAAGAATTATGCTCTTTGGAGTTCCATCCATTTAAATCACAGTAAATTATGTTACAAAATTATGTAAAATAAAAAAATATTTTAGCTGGAAATGTTGGCATGCATCTGTAGTCCTAGCACTTGGGAAGCTGAGGCAGGAGGATCGACTCAAATTCAAGGCCAGCCTGGGATACGTGATGAGTTTTAGGCCAGCCCATACTGGAGTGTGATACTCTATTTCAAAACAAATTTTTCTTTTCAATATGAGGATTTGTTTATAAAGTAACTCTAGAAGTTATGTAGAAAATTCACAATGTATATATAATAACAATGCTATATTAAAATGAGTATGTACACACACAGATACATACTTTAAGCTATTTTTTTTAACAAAAAAAAAACCCTGTAAAGGTTGATTTTAGAAAACTAGTTTTCCTCCTCGCCTCTTTTCAGAGTAGGTGGGCATTTGGACATCTGTTCTCTCTGCTGCCCACACTGTGCTAATGAGGACATCAGGCCTAAAGGACTAGCTGTGAGCTAATAATGACTGGTTTAACAACTAACCCAATAGGATAACTACAGAAAGAGAACAGTTCAGCACAAAGAGCGAATTTTACTGGTCAAAGAGCCGAAGTTTTATAATCCTAGTGCCACCTGATGAAGGCAGGAGGTTACTGCTGTTGGTTTTGTGGGGGCTTCAGACAATGCAGTGTTTCCTCTCAAACTACTGTAAAGATTGGTTTGTGGAGACAAGGAAAGGGAGTCTCAGGACAGGAGCCAAAACACCATGTGAAAGATATTTTGGGAAAAACCCATAATTACTTACAGTATAAACATTAAAATATTATTTTCTCTTTGGGGCTGGAGAGATGGCTCAGTGGTTAAGAGCACTGGCTGCTCTTCCAGAGGACCTGGGTTCAATTCTCAGTACCCACATGGAGACTCACAAACATATGTAATTACATCCCTTTCTTTTGGTCTCTGAAGGCACCAGGCATGCATGGAGTGCAGATAGACAGACATGCAGACAAATCAATCATACACATAAAATAAATTAATGAATAAAACATGAAAGGACTATTATTCCCATAGACTCAATTAAATACACATGAGAAGAAAAAAAAGATAAGTAGAAGTTCATTTTTTTCTTCTCTAGTTTTATTTCTACTACCCAGGACTGACACAGACAAAGACACAAAGACACAGACAGTACATGCATGTGCACACACACTTACTTTCAGAATACAGCTTCATAAACTATGGTTTATTACCTTCTATGAGGTCACAGAAGTCACATAACTTAGCGTGTGGGGTTTTGGAAAATTTGGCAACAGTAAAAGATATCTGAACGTACAAAGTCCCAAACATAATTCTCAGTTAAACTGACTCCATGGTGATTCTGCCGAGCTCATCTCCCTTCAGGACAGCATAACCCTGCAGCTACTTCCTGAACACACTACACACACTTTACACTGCACACGTAGTCACACACAACCCTGACAGATGCTGCCTGCTACACCTCTGCTCAGATTTAAGACCAGCGTACATTGTAAAGTGCAGTGTTTTTACTAGGCATGCGAAGTTTTCTATTATAAAAACATAATGGTTTAATTACGGGAAACAAAGGCTTTGATATATTCCTCTTGTGATTCCTTAGCATGAAGGCATCAACATAGTACATCTTTGGGTTATACTGTCAGAACATTTGAATTTAAAATTGCTATTTAAGTTGCTAACTTTTAAATAAAAAAATAACTAAATGAATTTTGTCTTGGCGTCAGGGCAGAATTCCTAGTCGTTTCTGAAACGGACCTAATATGCTTCTGCTGCTCCATGCTATATGTCATGGTGGAGGAGGATCGTAAAATACCCATCAGCCTTGAAAAGTGCTAGAGATGCATCCTGGCATTCAGTATCAAATATGTAAATTTGCTTTTATCACTAACAAACATAACTAATATCACCAACAAATAACTAAACTATTTTACCAAAGAATTGTTTTAAAAATAAATGTTCTTATCATTATCAGCAAATTCTTGGCATGTATTCCAATTTTATCCACGTATTTATCTGGGGTCAGGGAGAGGTTTCTTAGGTGAAAAGGGTGGAGGGTGGGAGGAGTTGATAAGTCCCCTCGAAGGAAACCCAGCTGGCCTGTCACACAGCGCAAAGCAAACACAGGAAAGGCAGCTTTCCACAAGATAACCCTGCTCTGAATTCACTTCCAAGAGTTGTTCTAGATGCACAAAAATACAAATAAAAATTCTCTCACAATTTCCTTATGATTACTTTTGTATTTAAATAGGACTCAGTTACCATGTATGCCTTACAGAGGTGGGTTTTCTTTTTTTGTTCTTGTTGTTTTGTTTTAGAAAATTTTAGCCACTGAAAGAAAGCCCTGTGTAGTCCAGGAACAGTGTGTGTGCAGCTCAGTGCTCGGGTCAGGACTGAAGAAGCAGAAAATGGCACAAGTGAGAACTGATCAGCTAAGTTCTCTACCATCCACATCTGGGGAAAAAGTAACACACTGGCGGACATTTTAAGCAAAACAACATCAAAAATGTTATTCTTAACCTCATTAAATCTGAACTCGGAGAAAAGAACAGACACATTGTACTGCTTGGCTAACCTACAAGTGAATTTTGTTTTTCCAGATATTTAGCATATAAATAAGGGGACACTGCCTATCCAGTGCTGTACATAAGGAGTCTGTTCTGAAAGCGCTGTCTAACTTACAAAAATGTTATGGCTTCAGCTGTAACACAAATGTTGTTTTAAGCAAACGTAAGTCAGGGACGGCAGAGTGGAGACAGCAGCCGTGGAGCAGCACTAGCGTAAACTGAAGGTCAAGTGTCACAGCGGATTTGCACAGAGCTAAGCAGCCGCTGTCTTTATGTAAGTAACTCTTGCTAAAGTATTCCTGGCCTTCACTTCTGTACAGGCTGTCAATTCCCAAAAGGTTGTGTCATCTAATTTGATGAACGCCAAGTGCTAACACACTTTCCTGGAACTGACGATTAATGCCAGAATGTGTACAGTCGCCCAGTGACGTGAGAATCTTCCAAACACAGAATTCATGTTACAGTGGTTTTCTAGATGCACCAAAGAGTTTCAGCAGAGGCAGCGAAGCCATGTTTAGTGCACTGGACATGAGAAAAGTCCATCTGATTTTCTGTTGAGGGAAAGTTGCTGTGATATTGAAGGCTTTCAGCAAGAGCAAAGGAACCAAACTTTTACCTGTGAGACTGAGAAAAGAGGATTACTATGAGTTCAACACAAGGCTGGGATATTTGGGGTAACTCCCTTTAAAAGCAAAACAAACACAAGGCACAAGAACCATGAAGTTGTGAATCCTAAACAGATGTGGCTCTGTTCCAAAATATGAACACTGGACTTCAGGCTAGAAAAAACTAGATATATACTGTCATATGTACCTGTCATATGTACCTGTCATAAGTACCTGTCATACGTCCTGACCTTGCTGTGCTCTGCTTAAGCTTTATAACATGAAGCCAAAGTAATCACCCCTGCCTTAGTTCTTTCATTGAGTTATTTTCATAATTGATCAAGATATCTATCAGTGTCATAAGACAGCAGGATGCTGTCCAGGTAAGAGAGAAATGTGAGCAGTCTCTTTTCAAAAGCCAAGGCCAGACTTCAGGTTAGAAACTAGGAGTACGGTGGCCAATAAAGATGCTACTAATCCACTTCCCAGAAACAAGACACAAGACCCGTACTACAAAAGAATCACTAACAACAACAACAAACCTCCCCCCTGAAACCCTCAACTCCAACATCATTCCACTGGGACAGAGCTACCCTGGAAGGAAGAATCCTACACTGTGACCCCAGAGCTGACCCAACTTCACACAAAGTTCAGCTTAAAACTCATAAAAAGAAATGAGAACAAACCAAAAATAAAACCTTTACAAGAGTTCAAGAAAATACACTTACATGGTTTGGATCCACTTAGTCTGATATACAAACACAAGGCTATCTGATATACAAATACACGGCCAAAATCCTGTCAAATGTAACAGATGTATATAGGCCAAGAACTCAGAGATGACTGGCTAGTAATCTTTGCCACTTTCATTACCTAGTGCCACAAAAGCATTAAACATCTACTAGTTTGATTATGCCTAGTGATATTTAGTCAATATCCACTCTGCCATCTATTTATGTCAAGTGTGTGACATTTTGCACCCTGGAGGACTGATAATTATGAGTTCTTCCAGGGGTTTAGCCAGATTATGTCTAGTGAAAAAGAAAATCTTAGAGTTCTTCCTGACTGGCCATGAACAACTAACTCATATGTGGGCTGCGTTTCAGGGAGAGGCAACACAGGCCACACGGAGAATCATCCATGTTTGCCATCAGGAGAGTTACCGCTTACGGTGGTTTGTAAGATTCAGTGTAAGTGAATCACTGAAAATTTCAAATATCTGCTAAAAGTAGCTAAAGTCGAGCAAAATACAGAAGCTCCGTGAGCACACAATGAGTGAGTTGTAAGCTGTAAGCACAACTTTCGTCACTGAGTGTGCACAGGCCTGTCTTCCCCGTTGAGCACTCAGAGAAGAGGACCCACAGAACGCCCGCTTCACAGGAGCCTGAGACAAACCTCTGTGATGGTTAGCTTTCATAATGTTGTCATTTTTTTTTCCTGCACAAACAAAATAATTTATTAAACTCTCATTTCCATCTTCTCCCTTTTGCTTACCTCAAAAATATGATTAGGGAGAAAATTCTGAAAGTCACCACCCTGACTACTTAAAAGGTTGGAAGATGAAATAAAACTAAAAATAAACAGTATGCATACCAGGCTCACATGCCTACAACAGCAGCATTCAGAATGGGGGCAGGGGGATAAAGAGTTCAAGGGCTGGGCTGGAGATAGCTCAAAGGAGAAGGGTACCACCAGATGACCCCAGTTAGATCCCCAGAACTCCCGTGGCAGTTCACAACCATCTGTAACTACAGTTCTAGGGGATCTGACATCCTCTTCTGGCTTCTTCAGGCATGGTACATGGTATACAGACACATGCTGGTAAAACACCCACACATGAAATAAAGATAAATAAATAAATAAATAAATAAATAAATAAATAATAGTTCAAAGGTGACCTCAGTTACACTGTGAAGTTTGAGGTCATCCTGGGCTACACAAGACTCAATCTCAAACAAAAAAATATATGTATCGTTTTCATCACATAGCTTAGAGACATATATATATACATATGTACATGTCTATGCATATATAAAGTATTTATATACAAAATTGCTGTTGCCTTTTCTTTTAAGTAATATTTTCAGTACATGTAAAATATATTTACATATAAATAATATATAAATGGGCCTTCCAACGTTAGAGATTTTCCCTGCTCAGGTCTTTTAAGGGTTCTTAGGACATCTAGAAAGACTGGAGTAGCTAAACCACAGGTTTAAATGCACAGTGTTAATGCTGGCATCTTACCTTCCCAGGCTGCAGGGAAAATCTCATGACCCAACTTGGAATAAGACAAAGAGAAGCCAGCAACAGTTCACTTCCTGACAAAAGAAGTTAAGCATTAGATCTATGCAGAAGTCGCAGCTGCTAGCATTCCTGTGTAGAAATTAAGGCTTATAGATGATGAAACTCTTTTTGGCTGTACTCCGAAGGAGAGAGTGGATGATAAAGACAGTTACCCAAGGGATAATCAAAATTCAGATGGCAACATGTAACTGTATAAACTCCATTATGCAACAATCAGAAGGTAGGAACAAGATCCACATTGCCTTCATCAGCCCTCAACTTTCTGAAGAGCAGTGGGCTGAACCGAGTTGCCTCTAAAGGGTGATTTCAGCTCTTAGTAACGAAAGTCGGGACAACCGCAGCTGGAAATGTAATCGAGCAAAGGGAGGTGGTGTGTGCTCATTGTTTCCCTGCTATAGCTTGCTCCACGAGAGAGGAGTCATCAGGCAAGGTTAGAGGGTCAAGATTCGTGCTCTTTTGTTCTAAACACTGAGGTCGAGAGAGAGGCATCCGTTGTTTCTGCTGAGAGCACTAACGAGGGAGTCTATAATTGGAAGTAAGGTTACTAAAATAAAAAGCATTAACAAAATGCATGAACGTAGCAGCTGCTGGATGCATTTGCATTTGTTCTATTATAAGCACCGAGGCTGTTATTTCTGCTCCATAAAGGTGTTCTAAAGATCAGCCTAATTCCAGATGTTTAATAAAGCTTATGACGTACTGTCAAAGATAAAAGCAAATGGGACTTAGTGGTATTTAATATTAGAAGCGTTTTTTGGCTGTTTTTCTTGAAACACAGCCTTCTACTAAATTTAGAGATGCAAAGGGCGAATCTTATTCATAAGGCATGCCAAGAACTGACCTTAAACAAACAAACAAACAAAAGAACCCCTAAAACCTAATATTTTCTGTGGTTAATAAAGTGAGCCACAAAACTCTGAAACTCCCTTTAAAAAGGATTTGGTAACGCATAGGGTGGTGTGGTGATTGAGTAAGAATGGCCCTTCTAAGCTCCTGTATTTGAATGCTTGCTCATCAGGCGTGGCACTACTTGGGAGGGATTAGTAGGAGTAGCCTTGTTGGAAGGAGTGTGCCCCTGGGGGTGGATTTTGAAGTTTTAAAAGCCCAATGCAGGCCCAGTGTCTCTTTCTCTTCCTGTTGCCTGCTGATCTGGATATAACACTCTCAGTTATTTCTCTAGTATCATGTCTGCCTGTGAGCTGCCACGCTTCCTACCATGCTGTGGATGGACTAAGCCTCTAAACTAGAAGCAAGCTTCAATTAAATGCCTTCTTTCATAAGAGTTGTCATGGTCACAGTGTCTCTTCACAGCAATAGAACAGTGACTAAGTCAGATGGGGTCCAGGAATGCTGGGTCAAAAACAATAATCTACAACTTAACAAGATGATGTGCCAAATACAGCAATACTGTAGATGTAGGTTTCTTTCATCTTATTTTTGCATAACTAGTCTTCCACAGATTATATGTTTGTTCTTCTAAACTCCATTTCCTAAACAGAACTCAGTCTGTAAATTACCCAGCAAATGGTTTCTAACCTGCCCAAGGGTACTATTGCTATTGCTGCAGATGGGAAATGGTGCTCAGATGAAGTCACAAAAGCAGGAAGCCACTCTGGTTGGGTCTTTGTGATCACATGAGCAACCTACTATTTGCCAGAGTCTTGGCAAAATCAGAGCTCATTAAGTCACTGTGGGTAACTCTTCCACCAGATGATGCTTTGCCAAGTCAAGCTCCAATCACAAAGCTGAATGCAATGTACTTGTTGCCTCTGAGGTGATCTTTGGACAAGTCACAAGGCTGAGAGGAAAGCAGGGTAGCCCATAGGGCCTCACCCAGCTAGTGGTGCAGGTACAGATGAAGACAAACCTCTCCTCCACGCTTGCTGCTTCAACTCTGTTAGTTCTGGTCAGAAGTTCTACTTGACTGCCTTTGTGTCTAAATGGCCAAGTTGACCAAGATGCCAAAGGCTACAAGGCTCCTGTGTAGATTGCTTTTCAGAGAAAGATTTTGATATCATCCATAAAACAGGTTCCCAGACATAAGGCAAACATATCCTTCTGGTTATCCAACTCCATAGAGACCTGTCCTTTCACCTTTGGGCTACTTTACAACTCTGTAAACCATAAACCTTAGGAGAATAGAGATGTGTTCTGCTTGGTATGCAACAACAGACTGCTATGTGGGCCCACATCAATTTCATGTCTATTCATATGTGTGCACAGTACTGAATTTTCCTTTCCTCTCAGTCAGTTACAACATCTTTTGGTCTCCTTGTAAATAAGCAGTTCTTCAAATACACTTCTAAGGCATGCTCTTTTTTGTGTGTGAAAATCTGATTTTCTCTTTATATTTTAAAACATTTAGAGACTATTTGTTGAAATGCTCAGTAGACTCATTGGGCAGAGTCAGGTCAACTGAGGTGTCGGAAAAGCCTATAAAACTGGGCCTTATAAGCCAGAGAGGACTGTACGCAGACCTGAGGGCTGGGAGACGGCACACCCAAGCATCTCCTCCATCCCAGTTCTCCTCCCAGCCCTCAGAGGCGAATCCATGGGAGCAGAGCTTCAGACTGGCCGGTTCCCTCATGTTCTGGACTTCACATTCTCTATCATTACTTCATGGGTTTCATTGTTGGTGGTTGTGGCTCACATGGGTTTAACAGTTTACTTCCCATTAGTAAACTGTTCATGATGAAGGCCCCAGCTCAACCATCTAAACATCTAAGCTGGCGGCTGACACTCAAGATTAGCTTCAGTGGGAGAGAGAGAGAGAGAGAGTGTGAGAGTGAGAGAGAGAGAGAGTTAGTGAGAGTGAGATAGAGAGAGAGATAGAGAGAGAGAGAGAGAGAGAGAGAGAGAGAGAGAGAGAGAGAGAGAGGAGACATGGGGATAAACTGTCTGTTCACAGAGGAGATTCTTAGAGTATAAAATCAAATTCAAGGAACCCCATGCTGCCTGATGTCTATACTGAACAGCCCTAAAAGTCCATTATAGAACATTAACAAATATACCTAATATTCTAATATCTTAAATATGAATGAATTTAAGAAAATTATTATCATCAAAACCAAGAAACATTTAAAGAACTCGGGTTATATTAATAGATCTTTGTTTGACTACTGACTGCTCTTCCAGAGGCCCGGAGTCTAATTCCCAGCAACCCCATGCTGGCTCAGGACCATCTATAAAGATATCTGATGCCCTCTTCTGGCATGCAGGTGTACATGCAGACAGAGTACTTTTTTTTTTTTTTTTTTTTTTTTTTTTTTTTTGAGACAGGGTTTCTCTGTGTCCTGGCTGTCCTGGAACTCACTCTGTAGACCAGGCTGGTCTCCAACTCAGAAATCTGCCTGCCTCTGGCTCCCAAGTGCTGGGATTAAAGGCGTGGGCCACCACCGCCTGGCCAGACAGAGTACTCTTACATAAAAAAAAAAAAAAAAAAAAAAAAAAAAAAAAAAAAGCTTAATTTTGAATTAATAAAAGCAGATTGTCTTTAAGAATATTGAGTACAGTATGCATACATTTTATTTGACCTAGGCCTATTTTCCCTAAACTTAAACTGTTCAAATAAGTTACTAGTTCTTACATATTGTTAAGAAATTTAAGACTGTTGCTGGGTGGTGGTGGTACATGCCTTTAACTACAGCACCTGGGAGGCAGGGGTAGGTGGATCTCTATAAGTTCGAGGCCAGCCTGATCTACACAACAGTTCTAGGACAACCAAGGCTACACAGAAAAACCCTGTCTCAAAAAACAAGGAAAACCCCAAATTTAAGAATGTAAAACTGTTCAACTAAATCATTGTTTTGATGCTCTACTTAAACCATAGTTATTTTATATCATTTATGCTTTATAATAGAATTTTAAAAGATATCTTTAAAATCTGAACCAATTAAATTGATTTTAAATAAGGTAGGACCACTAAAACATTAATCACTAAGTTGATTTTGTACTTATATTTCTGTTTCTTGCATAAAAAATTTACATTATATTAATGACGATTTTACTACTTTAGTGGGTTATATAAAGGATGTGTACTGTACTGAGGGTATAGCTCAGCAGTGAGAACCTGCTCGGCATACAGGATGCTCTGAGTTTTATCCCTAGCATCACTTAAGGGGGAAAAAAGCAAAGTTAGAGTGAGCCCCACGTCTAAAAACAAAGCAGAAATAAGGTCCAGGAAGATGGCTCAGAGTGTAAAGGCATTTGCTATCAAACCATGATGTCCTGAGCCCTGTCCCCAGGACCGGCACGGTAGAAGCAGAGAAACAAATGTATGGTTGCCCTCTGACCTCCGTACATAAACTGTACCACATTCAAACGTGTGCATGAGTGCACACACACACACCATAAAAATGAAAAAAATTAAAATTTTTTAATTAAGTAAAAAGGATGTGTATAGAGGCAGAACATAAGGTGTGTGGTGTCTGTGACTTGTCTGCTGAGCTGCCTCTTATCCTCACAGTTCCAGATGACCCTGAACCTAGTTTTTCTTGTGAAACAGAAATCAGTTACTTGGTCAAAAGCCATGGCTGATGCAAGCGAGGAGACTATACTAAGAACAGAGAAGCACATGAGTGCATGCTCTTCTGTTTTTAAAGCAAAGTAGTTTTGTTTGAAAGTAGCAGCTCTCAGCTTTTTTTTTTTTTTAACCTCAAAGCCAAACCTTACATGTATTCCAATACCAGTGTATTGGAAACAGAAACCTAATGAAAAATATTGATTTGTTTGAAATACAAATGATGGATATACAAATAAGACCTCAGAGTTTTTGAGTAAGCGACTGTTACCTGGGGTTAACTAAGGTGTTTGTTAGAATAGGAAAAGACTTGTTTTGGAATCTCATTTTCTTATCATATGAAGCTGTTGGGCCTAACACAAGGTCTAATCTCCATTTCACCTCCACCCTTCAGTCATGTACAGAGGTGGAGGGCGTGAACAGGCCCTAGAGAGATTTACATACTAATGAGGTACCTGAAGGCCAGAGGTGGAGCCGATTAAACATTCCTCCCCAGCCCCTCCCCCCTTCTCCCCTCCCCTTTTAACTCAGGTCGATCCTGGGTTTGAGGGGTATGCATCCAGATCCGTCCACAATTCGCCATGTGAATAAACCAGTTTTGGAAACCCAAGGGCTTCCTCGTGTGTTGGGGCTGCGCCGCTATGAGGAACCGTGAGGAGCCAGGGAGAGACTTTTAGTTAATGAACAGCCGGGCCCAACTTCCAGCTGGAGAAACCCAGAGCATTCCCAGCCGACTACCCACAGCATGGCAGGAGGAACCGCGGGATCCCCAAGCCTTTTTTTTCCCCACATGAAGCGTGTTCTTGGTTCTCAGTACCCTGCTAGCTGGGCTTTCAGGGTAGATGAAACAAACACTGCTCTTTCCTGGACCAGCCCAGGAAGCAGTGACTCAGCACCTGCCCAGGATGTGCTTCTGTGCTTGATGCTGAATTTTACACCTTGGATTATTTATGGGAAGAAAAATATTAACTCAAAAAGAAAGGAGGAAGAGGCAGGGACCAAGCTCCTTTATAACCACCCTTTCAACTCTCATTTTATTTATTTATTTATTTATTTATTTATTTATTTATTTATGGTTTTTCGAGACAGGGTTTCTCTGTGTAGCCCTGGCTATCCTGGAACTCACTCTGTAGACCAGGCTGGCCTTGAACTCAGAAACCCTCCTGTCTCTGCCTCCCGAGTGCTGGGATTAAAGGTGTATGCCACCACCGCCTGGCTCTACTTTCATTTTAAATGTTGTTGCTCCTCTGAGGAAAGAGACATCCAAGAACCCTTTCTCAGCCACCGTGATGCTATAACCAAGCAGCTCAATCTCTTCAATAAATTTTTAATTTTACTTTCCCCAAATTGAATCTTGAATACAGAAAAACCCTCAAAATATTATTTATACTCAAAAAGGTATACTTCAAAATCACTGTTGTCTACATTATAAAAATAGAGGTGGTAGTTTGAATAGGCGCTCCTGTCATTTACATTAGAAAATAAAGATGGCAGTTAGCATAGGAAATACTGTTGTTTACATTACAGAAATAAAGACAGCAGTTGGACTAGAACCCATCACATTCAAATCTTTAGATGCTCCTGGAGGTTTCTCAACATATTTGTCTCCACATGTTTGTACGTTTGCTTGTTTGATTTAAGATGAGATTCATGCCTTTCTTGAACAATGGGGCTAGCCTGATCCTCTTATCTCTGCCTCCTGAGTTACTATGGTCACAAGCATGTACCATCAAACCCAGTCACCTTAAAAGGTTTTAAATACAGATCCAAACCCATGTGAAATAGTTATGCAATACACTCCAGTAAAGAATTTTGTCTTTCTCCATTGTGATATTATTGACTATAGGGGAAATTTAACTAGAGCCATTATCTTCTATATAAAAGACTCCTGTTTCCCTTCTTGTGCATGGTGTGTGTGTGTGTGTTCATGTGTTATGTTTAGGCACATGTATGCACATGTATACACAGGACCAAGAGTGGTTTGGGGTGCTTTTCTTCAATCACTCTTGATCATATTTTCTGAACCTGGAGGAGGTCACCAATTAGACTAGAGAGATGGAGTAGTGTGCTCCCAGCAGCAGGAGCACAAACACCTGGCTTTTAAGCTGGTTACTGAGAATTAGAAAAGGCAGTAAAGTGCTCGACAAGCATGCTACTCTCCGAGACATCTCCAACACAGTTTCTGTTTTAATTTGATGTTTGGCAAAGGCCAAAGTCACCTAGGAAATAAATGACAAGTGCAGCTTAATTCTTCAAAGAATAGATTCTTGGGAACAAGATTCTAAGGTGATGGGTATTTATAGAACATTCACTCAGAACCAAAGGCCTGAGTCAGGATTTCCCAGCATCCTCTGCACTTCAGAAGACAACACAGGAAACCAGACTGGTAACCCCAAATCATGAAGAGCATGGGACTGTATGAATTATGGAGGGACAATTGTTACAGATACTTGCTTAGATTACTATTCATATTTTAATGTCATGTTCTTTTTATATTAAAAAAAAACTCTTCAGAAGATATTTATATACTACGAAAATCCAGTAAACATTACTTTTATAAACTAGAACTAAATATTCGAATTACTTGTTTTTTGTTGATTTGAATTATCTAGTGTCCATTCATTCTTACAGAACTACACTGTTTTTACTTGTGGGTCCTACATCTGACCAAGTCTACTCAATACAAATAGTTTGGTCCCCGGCTTACAGGCCCTGAAGAATGTCCTTGCCTACCAGGCCAAGCACCTCAGGAAATTGGATGATTCCAAGTCAAGAGGAATTGGCTTAAATGCCCATGCTACCCATGAAATCTGGGGGATAGTTTCTTAGGCGTGGCTTCCTGTCCTCAGACAGCCAAGAGGCCTGTCATTCAAGACTCTTAGGAAATTTCTCAGAACAAAGTGAGTGTTGTAACTTTCATAGACTCACTTCTGAATGGCTAAGACTTGTAAGAACAAACTCAGGGTGGTATCGACACACTTCCTCACTCACACAAGCACTTCTATGACCAGAGTAACTGAGCAGCACAGCACAGTCTGCAAATCCCAGCTACTCAACAGGCTTGATCAGGATCACAAGTTCAAGGTCAGCCTGACCTGGGCAAATTGTTGAAAACTTGTCTCAAAATAAATGAAAAGGTCTTTTTTAAATTGAAAAACTTTTTAAAAAAATAAACACAAACAAAAGGCCTGGGTTGGAGAGACAGCTCTGTAGTTGAAGTGCACTGGCAGCTCTTGTAGAGGACCCAGGTTCAGTTCCCAGCATCCATGTGGTGGCTCACAACCATCCATAACTCCAGTTTCAGGGGGCATGACATGCACGAGGTGTACATACATTTTTACAGACAAAACACATAAAGCTAAAAAAAAGCCCACTAAAATAAATATTTTAAAAAGCCTTTTTAAACATGTAAAAATTAAACATTAGAAACCCAAATTACCCAATCCAGTGGTTCTCAACCTTCCTAATGTCGTAACCCTTTACAGTTTCTGATGTGGTAAACCCTAGCCATAAAATTATTTTTGTTGCTACTTTATAACTGTAATTTTCTACTGTTTTGATTGTGGTGTAAATGTGTTTTATGATGATCTTAGGCCCCTGTGAAAGGGTCCTTAAACCCCAAAGGTGTTGTGAGCAACACGTTGAGAACTGCTGATCTATCAATGAATGGTATGATGAATGGAATAGATAATCTCAAAAGAAGATGCACAATTAACCAATGAGAACTCAACAAGTGTTCAACATCCTTAACCATCAGGGAAAAGCAAATTAAAACTCCTTTAAGAACCACCTTATCTTGATCAGAATGGCTACCACCAGACATCAAGAAAACAAATGATGACCAAGGCAAAGAGGATGTGGAGAGAGAGAGACGTTCGGTGATGACTAAATCGTCACCTTGTGAAGCCACCACAGCAATCAGCAGTAGGGTCTTCAAGAAACTAAACACTGAGCTACTGTACACTCAGACATACCACTTCTGGACACATGCCTGAAGACCCTGTATCCTACTACGAAGATACATGCATATCCATTCCATTGCTATTTATAGTAGCATGACAATAAAATCAGCCTAGCTGTCTATCAATAAATAGACAGACAAAACAAATGTAGGGCATATACACAATAGAATTTAGAGTGGTCACAAAGAAAAATGACATCTTGACATTTGCAGGAAAGTGAATGGAAGTGGAAATTATTATATTAAACAAAACACACCACATCCAGAAAGATAAATATCACAAGTGTTCTCTTATTTATATGTGTATGTCTATTAGCATGCATTTGTGTGTGTTCATGTGTGTCCCTGTATGTGCATGTTTGCGTGTATGCTCGAATGCATGCACCCATGGGGAAGGGATCCTGAGAGAGGAGAATTCATGTAACAAGAAAGCAGAAGTGGGGCTAAGTGGAAGACAAAGGAAACCAGCTGGAGGGGTCTAGGAAGCATAGGACACAGCAATTCGGGGAGGAGAACTGAGGACAAAGTGTGGCACATGCGTGAGGAAGTGAGGATGGAACTTAATTCTGCATGCCAACCTAAAATAGTAATAATTTTAAAACATCAAGTTAAGCCAGGTGGTGGTGGTGCACACCTTTAATCCCAGGACTTGGGAGGCTGAGGCAGGTGGATCTCTGTGAGTTCGAGGCCAGCCTGGTCTACACAGTGAGTTCTAGGACAGCCAGGGCAAACAGAAAGACCCTGTCTCGAACCAAAACAAAACAAAAACCTAGCAAGATAGTTCACACACACACACACACACACACACACACGTAATTAAAGGGGATATCTCAGTAGTTGTGTACATATAAACAAGGTCTTAAGTTCAATCTCCAGTACTGAAAAAAATGAACAACTTTTGAGGTTACTAAAATCATAAACAAGATATTTATAAAAATTATGAAAGAATTTGGAATGTGTAAAAACTTTTTAAAAAAGTACCGGGAGCCAGGCATGTGGCACCTGTAATCCCGGCATTTGGGAGACCTGGGGAGAAGCACCAAGAGAGTTATCACTGGAACCTGTGTCTCACAGGAAGTACCAGGTATCCAGGGTGGGATGAGGGAGGCTCCGTGTGCTATTTCACAAGTCTGTAATTTCAGACTATGTACAGTAGTGAAAGGACTCTTTCTTACAGAAATCCAAATAAATTTTATTTGTGAGACGCAAGTGATTAGTGACCTGCAAATATTGACCAATTCTGAAAAAACCTAGTAAAAGAATCATACTTTTGAAGTTCACTTACCATCCTATATTTAATGAGTAAGAATAGAAAATTAAAAATGCAAATTCTTTCAGAATTACAATATTCTATGGGTTAATTTTCTGCTATATATACACACTGCACCAGAGCAGTATAATAATCTCAAAAGTACATTTCAAAAGGGATATCAAACTATAAAGCAATAAAAATTGTATCTTAGGAAGAACCAACTGGTAGTCTGATAAAAATCCAGTGTGAATAGGCCAGACAAAGTTCACGTCAGCCTTGATGAAATCTACAGGAGAGCTGGGGCCACCACTTGCTTCTGCTCTCCCTTCACCTGTGGAACTTGTGCGTTTAGGGGGTGATATTAAGCTACATGGTGGCATTTATACTTTAGGGTAATTGAAGATTTTTAGAGAGAAATTATAAGGGAAAGTCATTACCTAAAAAGAGACCAAAAAAAAAAAAAAAAAAAGGCATATTTCTGCTACTTCATAGCTGGTCTCTGAGAGCAGCCATCTATTTGGGGGGGGGGGGAGGGTTGCCTGGAATATGCATGCTCCCAACTACAGTCCTGGTCTATATAGTAAACAGGTAAGTGAAGGAGAAAGAAAAATCGCCTGAAACAAGTTACTCACATCTGGTGTCTCACGGTCAGCTTGGGGTGCGCCAATGAGATAAACTGTTTCAAAAACACGGGGTGCACCGAGGTGCTCAGCTGCATGGATGATTTAAGTAGGCGATGTCTTAGAAACAAATGATAAGACATGCAAAGAGGTAATATAAAGATTTCTTTGTTGTTGCTGCCAGAGCACAAATACAGAGATTATACATGTTAATTATTACATGCTCTACCAATGAGCTATGTCCCAGCTTAATAATGTAAGTTTTGATACACTAAACAAAATCCTCACTTAATTCTGAAATTTTATGTATAAAACTAGAATAAATCACACAGGTACAGAACATTTGAAAAAGTAATATATGCATAAAATAAATAAAGGCAAAATAATTATTCTACTTTCTGAAATTTCTTTTAGTTTTAGATAGTCATGATTTTCTAAAGTACGTAGGAAGCTAAAAATATAACCAGATATCTAAGAGGTTTGCCAGAGTTTCTCCCTATTGTGTGAACAGCCCTTGGTTGGAGTTCAGAAACAATGGCTTGCTTTTTATCCCAGACAGTAAATTACAGTAAGTTCTTTCAAGCACACCGTGTTCCTGACAGGAATGCTGACACGGGTTAACTGTGGGACAGCCCAGCATGACTCTGGTTAGGCCGGAACAGCATTAGCCTGTGTGTGTGTTAGCAAAATTTGTCATATTGCTCTTTTCTTCTCTCCAAATAGAGGCAGATTTTGATGCCTCTATTTTTTCCTAGGGGAGGGTGGCTGTTTTAATGACATTATTTAAATATAAAGACTTAAACACACACTTTTATCACAAGTACTGTTTGTCAAGGTCAAAATACCCAAACTTAAACTCTAGTTTAAAAGACTAAAGTTTTATTTAAATTTCCTTTATATTTCATTGCATTTCTGTTTGATTTATAACTATTTAAATCAGTAAAATTCTGACCAAAGACACAAAATTCCCCCACACCAATGCCAATAATTTTCAATTTCATTGTTTAGACCTTAACTTATAGAAGAGGTCAATACATTGCACAAATATCAAATTTGTTGTTTTATTAAAATTTTATGCCTCTTGTATGTGCCCCTTTTTGATAATCTTAGTGAGTGTGTGTGTGTGTGTTTGTGTGTGTGTGTGTGTGTAGCTCCTATGCAGCTACAGCTGGGAATCCTCCTGGCTCAGCCTTTAGAACACAAGATACATACATGGTTATTCCTGCAGTTGGCCTTAGCTACTTCTCATTAAATGAACAAGACCACAAGAGCCATGGTTGAAGTTATACCTCAAATGGCCACTTGGGCATCTTAATTGAGCTCAAAGTTGACAGCTAACATATGGAAGACTTTCAGAATTAATCTGTTAAAGGAATTAACGAGTTGACTTATTGATACAGGGTCTCACTGTACGGCCCCGAATGACCTGGGGCTTGCTATGTAGAGCAGGGTAAGCTTGAATTCACAGAAAGCCTGGCTCTGCCTCCTGAGTTCTGAGATAAAGGTTATTCTAAGTCTAATTTATAATTTTTTTCCTAAAAAAAATTGTAGGAACAAAAAACATATAAAATGTTATCTGACTTTTATTGATTTATTAATACTTTTACTTTTATACTATTTTAATATTTTTTACTTTTATGTTCAAAATGCATTTAAGAGAATTTTGCTTCATACAGACCTATAGTTTAGAATGGACAAGAAGCATCTGTTGACAGTAGAACTAATTCCAGAACAAAAAATCTGAAAAGACCACCTGGGGAGCCTCCCAAGAGGTTTTTATCTAAGAAATGGCCAGATTTCTAAAACTTCTAGACTTGGGAAAGAATAAAAAGGAAGACAGACTGACTGAAGATGACAAAAAACACTAACAGACCCAGAACAGTTAGAACTGATGTTTTTCGCTGTAATCAAGTAAAGCAACCCAACAGGAGAAGAAACACACTCAGTGTGGATGCCAGGCACCATTCAAGGCACTTCCAAGCAGACAACAAAGTACCCCAAAGTCTCGACCTAGACGCCCATTCATTCACCTTGTATTTCCCTGTTGTCACCTGAGCCCAGTCTCCAGAGGGACTCAGGACATTCTAGAACAGAGACAACAGGGCCAGGTCTCACACTCCGGATCATACCCTCCGAGGCTTTATCAAGTCTATGTGATAACCTATGTGTAACTAATATTTAATAATGCCAAAGAATTATCTTCCAAAGATCATATATACATATAAAAGAGAACCTTGCAATTTACAGAAAGTAATCAAATTTTGCAAACTTAAACTCGGTGATGGTTAACCAAGTCAATGGAACTAGGTTGAGATCTGCTTAGGAGATTGGGAAAGGTACACCTCTCAGTAATCTGTGAGGGCATCCCCGGAAGTATTAGGTAAGGGGAAGACACACCTGGAGTATGGTTGGCACCACCTGATAGGCTAGAAGGGCAAATGCAGTCAAAGGGGAAGGATGAGGATGTTTCTGCAGGCATCCTTTGTGTCCTGTCCATCATGGGGGGCCCTCTGCTCGCCTACTCTCACCTACAATGAGGGACCAAGATGGCTAAAGCTCCGCCAAGACAACTCCTCCTTTTAAACAGTTTTTCTTGGGCACTGTATCATAAAAAATGATTTCAAAAAACCCTCAAATAATAATGTCCAACTATACTTATCCCAATAAAGAGAAATTGAACAATTGCTGAAAAAAATTAGCCTTATGGAAAACTTTGTAGTTAACAGTGTAAGATAACTAGGGCTTTTCCTAATACATCTCTGCCATAAAAGGAGAGATATTTCATATCGTAGCTTGAAAAGTCCATATCCATCCTTGAATCTGTACCAATGCAATGCCTATAATCCCTCACTTAAATGTGTGTATCTTAAACAGCAGTGCTCTTCATGATGGATTGGTGAAAGGTTGGAAATACAGGAAAACAGCTACATGCCTCTCTGTTTTCATTATCCTTTAATTATTTTATCTAATCACAGAATCTGTCGCCAGCACAGGGCTACACTTTTTTGCCCCACTTCTCAGTGAGATAGTCATGGGACATGTAGGTTCCAGCCATCAGGATACTAGGAAAAGCGATATATGTCCTTCAAAGGTTAGACTTTCTCCCTTTCCTCATTACACTGCTTGAAAAGTTGTAATCCAAAGATTCTAAAATGTGTGTGAGAAATATCAGGAGAAGCAAAGATGAGCAGAAGTCACAACGAGTTCCATGGACAAGCGAGGCCAGTGAGCACCATTAAGAGTGCTTCCAAAGCCAGGTATGGTGGGGGCATGTGCCTTGATTCCCAGGTAGAGAGAGAGAGAGAGAGAGAGAGAGAGAGAGAGAGAGAGAGAGAGAGAGAGAGAGAGAGAGAGAGCGCCAGGGATCTCTGTGGGTTTGAGGCCAGCCTGGTCTAAATAGTGAATTATTCTAGGCCAGCCAGAGCTATGTAGTATGTATGTATGTATGTATGTATGTATGTATGTATGTATGTATCTTGTCTTAGAAAGATGATAGATAGATAGATAGATAGATAGATAGATAGATAGATAGACAGATAGACAGACAGACAGAGAGAAATAGATGACAGAAATAGCAGCCCATTTTGACTTGCAGGAACTAAGTGTCTTGTTTGCAGGAATAGAAGCAGGGAGTAAAGAGACAGAAATGGCACAAATGTGCAAGTGACTACAGGATGCAAAGGACGTGGATCCCTCCCCCGAGGACAGCAGTGGTGTAGTCACTGGGAAGTTGCTTTCAATCCGGTAAGTGACCCCCCCCCACCACCACGCTCAGGCAAGAGAATGAGCAGAAGCCTCTCCCTTGCTGTGAACATAAAACTACCCCAGAAAAAGGCCTTTAAAAACACAAATAAAGCCTTTAATAAAAGGAAAGAGAGCAAGGGCAAATTCTATCATAATTCCCAGGACTGATGACTTGTTAAGAATGGAGAAAGCATAGAGTCATCCCCAAGGCAACCGTTTAGTATCGCAGAGGCATAAAGGGAAGCTGCTAAGGATCTGCTCCAGAAAAGACTGGGCACGTGCTCCCAGGTCCTCCCCTGGTGCAGACAAGCATGAGGGAGATCCCCAGTCCTCCAGGCACGTGCTCCCAGGTCCTCCCCTGGTGCAGGCAAGCATGAGGGAGATCCCCAGTCCTCCAGGCACATGCTCCCAGGTCCTCCCCTGGTGCAGGCAAGCATGAGGGAGACCCCCAGTCCTCCAGGCACGTGCTCCCAGGTCCTCCCCTGGTGCAGGCAGGCATAAGATGCCCAGTCCTCCAGTAATATCCCGTGATAACATGTATAAAATGCTACCTACCACAGAGGCTTCTCAGAGACTTGGTGTCCAAGGTTTTCCTGGGAGCAGATCATGACCTCATTTCTGTCTAGCCTACAGCATCATTTCAGACTTTCAAAAGAAAAGCAGGTTCTTAGTGTGAACTGCATTGCACACTCCCATTTAGAGAAAGCTTTACAGAAGTAAACTATACACCAGATAAGTACTGTACAAGCAGGCCTTTCTAAGACAGCTGTCTCAAGTCTGCTATACTTGCTTTATTCTGTACACCTTGACTAATACAAACAGGGTAGCCTCATCTGTTTCAAGATAAACATGAATTACAGCAATACTGAGTTATCTTGTCCTCTGTCAGGCTGGTAAAGTCCATATTAAGGAAAATTTTCTGCTTGGTAATGAGGCAGTTCCATATATAAATTGGTGGGGTCTAAGATGCCTTGTTAAACAATCAGACAATGTCTACCAGAATTACAAATAAATATATCCCCTCCTGCCAGGCCAGCTTCTTGAAATGTGCTTGCATCTGTAAAATGAAAGGCTATCCGTTTTGGCACCATCTGCATAGAAACACTCTGAATTAATGCTATTCATGTTTGTGGGTATGCTCATTTAAAGAAACTGGCTGCACTGCTGGCCCTTCAAGATCACTGCATACAAAGGGCCTGGTGGATGGGTTCATGGGTAAAAGAGCTTGCCACCAAGTCTGATAACCTGAGTTTGATCCCCAGAACCTACATGGTGGAAGAAGAGAACCGACTCCCATGAGCTATGGGTGCATGTCCTCATCTTCCATACACACACAAAAGAAATGTATTAAAAAATCATATAGATAACCAAATACAGTATATAATACTTGATAATGATAATAATTAGCCATTACTGGGTTCGGTATTTACTATCCTGTTACTATTAATTACTATTGCTACATTGTATCATTGTAGAGTGCTGTCTACCCATGAAGTTTCCTATGAAGAAGTGAGCATTATTCCACCAGCAGTGGGTTTGCAGACCCGTGTTTCACACACCACTTGAGCATAAGAAGCTGAGCTGAGCAACTTGTCTTACACCGTCTACGTTCGTGTGTGTACTTTATCACGTTGGCACAATGACAGAATCGCTTAACGCATTTATCAGAGCACAGCCCATCATTGAGTAACATAGGGCAGTGATACACAACCATTTATGCTAGAAGCTTCTAAAGTTGTTCACACAGGAACAGAAAACAGACACATGACAGGAAAGTGAAGCTGTGCACAGTATACCTATCACTATTGTGAACTTATTATCAAGGTTTTAAAATGCCAACAGCTTCTGGGACCCCCGCTAAAGCAATGTAGGAAACTGTGTCCTGAGACTTCTGCTCATTTCTCTGTAGATCTCTGGACAAACAAACGCCTTAGCTATTTGTGTTCTGTATGTTACAGTGGGCACTGAATCTGAGTAAGGGCCACGACATACTGCAAGATCCAAGGAACCAACCAGTGATCAGTGATATCATTTTCAATCTGAATAAACAAATCTGTGACATCTGTGTTGACTTCTGGGAAATATTATTGGACAGAGACAACGGAGAGCCTGTCTACATCTGGGAACACACAGAGCCTGTGGAAGAGACTAGAGACACGACTTTATCCCAAACAGTACCACACAGTATGATGTAAAAATTTCTAATATTATAAGATTAATACATCTGTTTTGATTCAGATCAACACTGGGATGCTTGCTCCTTCGCAGAGACATGGGCCTTTCTCAACCTCAGTTTACTGTTGCCCATGAACTGTTTTTTAACAGTTTAGGAGCATAATGATGACTTTATAATATTTTGGGGAGGGAGGAGGGGTCGAGATGGAGTTTCTCTGTCTAGGCTTGGCTGTCCTGGAACTCTTTCTGTAGATCAGGTTAGCCTTGAACTTAAAGATCCACCCACCTCTGCCTCTCAGAGTGCTGGGATCAAAGTTGTTCCCTTGTAGATACTGACTATCTGTGAAACCCCAGAATGTCAGGCAGCAAGATGGCTCAGTGGTGAAAGGCGGTTGTCACCAAGTCTGATGACTTACTTGATCCCAGGAACCTACATGCTGCAAGGAGAAAACTGACTTCCACAAATTATCCTCTGATCTCCATCTGTGGAGATCACACACTCGTGCACATGCACATGTGCACATACACAGATTTAAGTGTAAGAAAAGTCTTAAAATATAAAATATTTTAATTCTGCTGATTTTGGGACCATTGATATATATTCAAATATATTTATAAATTATACATATTTATAAATACGTTAAAATATATTTGAAGAAGCAGTAGCATTATATGTATACACACACACACACACACACACACACACACACAAATATATACATATATACTTGTGGGGCATCTTCTTAATTACTGATTGTAGTGAAAGGAGTCATCCCCCTGTGGGTGGTCCCACCCTTGGGCAGATGGTCCAGGGTTGTACAAGGATGCCAACTGTATAAGCCATGTCGGTATAGGCAGCATCCTCCATGGCCTTTGCTTCTGTTCCTGCCTCTAGGATCCTGCCCTGACTTCCTTCAGTGATGGACAGTAACCTGTAAGGTGAAATAAATTCTTTCCTTCCAAAGTTGCTTTTAGTCATGGTGTTGATCACAGCAACAGAAAGCTAACCTAGAGAGCAAATCTAGTCTAATTATGCTCTCAGGAGGAAGACACAATGTCTGCAGGATATCTGCAGTAATATTATATTTCTTTCATTTCATTATATATTTCATTATAATATTATATTATAGATGTCAGCAATTTTATTTATTCTTTCCTGGGCTCTGAAGCAGAAGGATTTCCATAAGTTTGAGGCCAACCTGGGCTACACAGTAAGTTTCAGGCCAGCCTGGGATACAATAAAATATGTTGTAATAAAAACATATTTTATGGCAAGGGTCAGAAAACATTTTCTGTAAAAAGAAAGTGGGTATTTTAGGTACTGTGGTTCATGGTATTTTTAGCAGTACTAAACCATATAGAAAAGCAAGTGTAGATGGTACATAAACGAGCATGTCTGAGCATGTCTGTGTTTATAAAACTATTATAACATTGAGGTTAGAATTTCATATAAATCACCTATGCCAAAAAATAGTCTTTAAAAATACTCTCAAATATAAAACCATTATTAACCCATATTCTATAAAAATTGGTGATTAGGGGGTTCTGGACCATGTGTTTGCTAATCTTTGTTCTGTAAAATTTCAACCACAAGTTTACTAAGGGATTTCTTAGCCCAGCATAAGTTAAATGTTTAAAACTGTATCGTGAACATTTAATGGAAAACAGATTTTAAGTTCTGTTGGAAGCAGTTTGGTCTAGTGGGTGGCTGGTAGTAGTTCTTGGGATATCCTTGAAATCTCTAATTCGTTGATTTATCTATTTACCTCGTTGATTTTTCAAATATCTCAAGCATTTTAGCATTTTTAATTCCTGTTGCTAGGTTCATACATATCTGTGATTATTATCTTCCTAATTAACAGTTTTTCATTATAAAATATTTCTCTTTGGTAAAAAAAAAAAAAAAAAAAAAAAAAAAAAAAAAAAAGGCTTAGAGCCAGAAGCAGTGGGCATGTGCAGCAAAACAGGTCTAGGCAGATGAAACACACCATTGCATACGTGAACCCATGGTGGCCGTGACTGCAGACACCAGACCTGCACAAGGCTGAGCCAGGCAAAATCCCACCACAGACCAGGGAGGTGGCTCGTGTGGCCCCATCCCTAGCTGGGAAGCTATTTTCAGTTGGTGGCTACTGAGGAGACAGACAGTCTGTTTTTCTTCAGGGATATGATCCCTAAGAGGCCACCCATGCTCCAGATGGGCCTACACCCACTCCCGTGCAGCCATGCAGGCTAGATGTACCCAGTGGGTTTTAAACTATGAGACAAGCACATGAAGTTGGGAGGGAAGGGGGTGGAGGTAGCAGACCTGGAGGGGAGGGGAAAGGCAGTGCATTAGATCAAAACATTATACACATTTATAAAATCACAAACAGTAAATACATAAAATGACGTCTTCTACTCCTTCATGTCAGGTGACACTCTGCTTGAAGGTTACCTCCTCCAGTGCCACTGTCACTACTCCAGCTGGGGCCTCCTGTCTCCACGTGCAACTGTTTCCCTCATCCATTACTGTGTCTTATTAAAATTTTTGGTCCTCTCATCTCTCTCCTCCCTTTTCCCATAGCCCTCCTCCCACGTGCATGCAAGTGTGTGTGTGTGTGTGTGTGTGTGTGTGTGTGTTGCTTCTTTTAGCGGACATGTTATGTTTAACCCATTTGCAGTTAACAAAGTTGATAGGTTCATATTGTTCTGTCCCGAATGATTTCTTTCTGTACCATTCAGCTGCTCATGTTAATGTATCTTACAGCTAAGTCTGTATTATGTCCCTGGAGCTGAAATGTGCATCCTTGTCATAAAATCTTCCCACCCTATCATCAATACCTGCTCCTCTGTGACCAGCGGTCATGGGGCATACCTTGACCTTATATGTTCCACAATACACTTTTGGTTTAAATAGTCATATATATCTTACCGAAGTTGAAACTTAAGAGTTTCTGGTACTTTTGTTAAGTGCTCTTTGTGCGTTTCTGTAGACGCAGGCTCTGTTTTCCCTCAATCTGGAGAGTTTTGCTTTTCTTCTAGTACAGGCTGACTGTCAATGAATGGTCTTCATTTTCATATACCTGAAAACATATCTTTTATCTTGCTTTCATTTTAACAGCTTTGTTGAGAGATATAATTTCTATAACATGTAACTCATTCAACATATACGGTGCAATGATTTTAGTATATTCACAGGGTTGTCACTCAAAATTTTAGGGTGTTTTAATCCCATCTAAAAGTAATAGCAACCCATGAGCAGTCACCCCCATTTTCTACCTCACTGCTAACTTCTAAATTCTAACTGCTGACTAAGTTACAGCCTCTGTAAGATGTCTGCCATTAAGTCCCAGATGTGATGTTTGCCTGCAGGGCTTTACCTAGTTTTAAGGGTGTATCCACAGGCCAATGGCCATTGAAAGGGGAAAACTCACATGGTGACAGTCCCTTTTCCACACCCTCTTCCTTTTGTTTCTACCCACCCCAGTTACCTTTGAGGGCTTTTCCCATGGCATTGTCACATTCTCAGAGTTCAACATTTTATTGGAAAGGAGTGGGACCAACTCCAGCCTGTCCTAAGAAACAGGTATAAACCAGAATGGGTTCTGATGATGTCCAAGCATGAAAGAACCTCGAGGGATTTAAGAATTGAGGCTCTTCTCTCAGGCTGAAGTAGAGTGGCCACATGAATAGTATTCCTGAAAGGCAAGACTTAGAAGAAAAATGTACATAGGGAAATAATTCAGGCCAGAATATTCATTTCTTAGACTTGGACTATATTCAGATTGACTGTTAGGTACAAGCAGGAAACTGATGTGGTATACAATATTTAGAACTGAAGGAAATAATGTTATTAGATTCAAAATTAATTACAAAGTTAATGAAACAGAGCTGAACAAAGCTTAATATACATTAACCTGTATAAAGAAAAAACTGACTACCTAGAGAAATTGTTGGTTGGCAAAGAAACCTAGCTTGGAAATGGCACAGAGGCAAGGATCCGTAGTGTGTATTTAAGTACAATCAAACAGGCAGTTCCGGCCAGGCGACATGATGCCTCACAACCTGATGGGAGATGTTGTCCTCTCATGGAAATAAATGCATCAGGGAAGTTATACATTCAAATTAGATCACATTCTTTTTTTCCCCAGTCAATAATATTTAAACTAAATGTTCTGATTACAACTTTGGCTTCCTATCTGCGTCAGTCCATAGGGAAAGAAAATGCCTGGCTCTCATGAACTCAAGTCCACGTTAATTATACCCATTATAAAGCAGTAAGTTAGCAAGCTTATTTTAGACACTAGTTTCTGTAAGCTTAGTCAGTGTATGTCTGATGAGGAGAGATGAGATCCACTTGCAGTGTAGAAATACAAGCTGTCACACCTCCTAGTCCTGGGCATGGTGTCACAGTAGTCTGAAATACCGTTAGCTCCCCAGACACATTAATACTAGTTCATGGAGTAGTGAAGATTTTGTTTTAACTTCGAGAGTTTGGGGCTTATTTTTCACATTGTTAAACAAACAAGTTTTGGAGGTTTTTTTGTTTGTTTTTGTGTTTTTGAGATAGGGTCTCACTATGTAGCCTTGGCTGTCCTGGAACTATGTATAGACCAGGCTGGCCTTTAACTCACAGAGATCCACCTGCCTTTGCTTCCCAAGTGCTAGAATTAAAGGTGTGTGCCACCATGCCCAGCTAATTTGTTTTTCAATGTATCATGTATGCTTAACTGTATAGGACAAAGAAGGATAAAGATAGATACAATGCTGGAAAAAGAATATACTGAAAAGCTGGGGAAATAAAGTAAGTTAATTGGTTAGTTTAGAGAACTGGCTCATAGTCTCTCATTCAAATCTTCTTAGACGTAGCAAAAAAGAAATTCATTCACAAAACAGAAAAAAAATGTGGCAAATTACTCCCTAACAACTTACTGTTGAAGTGGCTAATTATTTATGTAGATCACTTATCTATATATCGCCAGTGCTGGATCTTATGTTTATTATGATATTTACTTGTGGGATCTGATGAAATGGTTATGTCAGAATATGAAAGTAAATGGGGTGTACTTCAAACCTCAAAAATCTTCCCATGAAATGCATTCCAGAAGTTGCATAACGAGGACCCATAAATACCAGTACTGCGCACTGCCATCTGACCCCCAGGACTGCTCTATATTTGGAGTTTCACTTCACACATATTGGTTGAGATCATTTGTAATATGGATGAGGTAGGTGTAAAATAGAGGGCACTATCTGTCAGGACTCTGAAGGACCCCAGCTCCCAAGATGCTCTGAAGAGCTGATTTGTTAATGGGAGAAGGAAACTTTGGGCTAAATAAGAGTGCTAGCAGTTCAACAACACCCTTGTACAAAATCACAACTACATTTGATGGGGCAAATTATCTACTAGTGTCCCCAGCAGAAAGCAGCACAGTTTAAAATTTTTGGTACCAGTTCGACTTCATGAGAAATTTGGAAACATACTACATTGCAAGATATTTGTGCTGGTCATTCTTATTATTGGCCTGACCAGATTTATAATCACCATGGAAACACACCTCCAGGGTGTTTCCAGAAAGGTCTGACAGAATCGGAAAGCCCTACCTTGAATGTGGGCTGGCGTCACAGAAAGAAGCTGAACTTTGACCTGAGGGAGGATGTAATATGATCAGGGGCCTCATGCTCCTGACAAACCAGAAGCCTAAATTAACCCCTCCCCCGTCATAGGTAACTTCACCTGTCAACCTGCAACAAGCCTATGTCACTCAGGAAGAGGGAAGTTCAGCTGAGGAGATGTCTCTATAAAAATTAGTCTGGGTGACTGTCAAGGGGAGGCACCTTCTCAATTGTTAACTGATGTATGAGGGTCCGGTTCACAGGCAGCCGCATCCCTAAGCAGGTAGGTCTGGATTATATAAGAAAGGTTGCTGAGCAGGCCACAGGAAATGAGTCACAAAAGCAGTGTTCTCCCAGGGTCTCTGTTTAAGCTTCTGCCTTGAGCTCCTGACCTGGCGTTCATGGATGATGAACCATGATGTACCAATGTGAGTCAAATAAACCCTTTCCTCCCCAAGTTTCTTTTGATCATGGTGTTTATCACAGCAGTAGCAAACCAGTGCATTTCCTTAAGTTGCTTTCTGTTGCCTTGAAGGCACACTGTCAAACACTGGTAATTTAATGCAACCAAAGTTTTTCCTGTTCATTATACAGTCTAATGCCCAATCCCACCTGGCTATCTTCTCTACCTCCTGGAAAATATGGCTCTTGGGTCCTGGGGTTAGAGTGTTTTAGAAGCTGGTTTTAAAAGTCAGACTTGCCAGTGCTGGTATCCCTTTTGTTGATATCCACTGTGAGGATCTGCTACATGGACCCAACTTACCTGCAAGCAAGACTAAGAAATGCAGAACAGATGAGTCTGTATTGGACACTAAGAGCCTCTGCTACAGTGTATAGAACAGAAATGGTAAATTCTCCCTTGAGAGTCTTTATAAAGGATAGAAAGCCTTGGGTGGGTTTTAGAAGACACTACTGATTTTGACCCTGTCTGGTGAAAATCCAACAACTATCAGAAGCTTTACAAACTATAAAAGACTTCAACAAAGTCATAGGGCATTAACTCATTCCAAAGATAATCACCCAATAACTGCTCTATAGCTGTTCTATATAGATTTGAAAAACAAAACAGATAAAAACATATTCTGCCGTGGAACTTATATTCTACTTTAGGGAATTAGAAACTAAAGACTAAATAAACATTATGTAGTTTATCAGTAGATGGTGGGAGGTTTGGAGAATCAGAGTGGGAGAAGGAAAGCGGACCTCAGCTTTCCCTGGGAGGATGATAAAAATATAAAGGCAGTAAGGAAACTGCCCTTGACAGTCTGGGTGACTGTCAAGGGGAGGCACCTTCTCAATTGTTAACTGATGTATGAGGGTCCGGTTCACAGGCAGCCGCATCCCTAAGCAGGTAGGTCTGGATTATATAAGAAAGGTTGCTGAGCAGGCCACAGGAAATGAGTCACAAAAGCAGTGTTCTCCCAGGGTCTCTGTTTAAGCTTCTGCCTTGAGCTCCTGACCTGGCGTTCATGGATGATGAACCATGATGTACCAATGTGAGTCAAATAAACCCTTTCCTCCCCAAGTTTCTTTTGATCATGGTGTTTATCACAGCAGTAGCAAACCAGTGCATTTCCTTAAGTTGCTTTCTGTTGCCTTGAAGGCACACTGTCAAACACTGGTAATTTAATGCAACCAAAGTTTTTCCTGTTCATTATACAGTCTAATGCCCAATCCCACCTGGCTATCTTCTCTACCTCCTGGAAAATATGGCTCTTGGGTCCTGGGGTTAGAGTGTTTTAGAAGCTGGTTTTAAAAGTCAGACTTGCCAGTGCTGGTATCCCTTTTGTTGATATCCACTGTGAGGATCTGCTACATGGACCCAACTTACCTGCAAGCAAGACTAAGAAATGCAGAACAGATGAGTCTGTATTGGACACTAAGAGCCTCTGCTACAGTGTATAGAACAGAAATGGTAAATTCTCCCTTGAGAGTCTTTATAAAGGATAGAAAGCCTTGGGTGGGTTTTAGAAGACACTACTGATTTTGACCCTGTCTGGTGAAAATCCAACAACTATCAGAAGCTTTACAAACTATAAAAGACTTCAACAAAGTCATAGGGCATTAACTCATTCCAAAGATAATCACCCAATAACTGCTCTATAGCTGTTCTATATAGATTTGAAAAACAAAACAGATAAAAACATATTCTGCCGTGGAACTTATATTCTACTTTAGGGAATTAGAAACTAAAGACTAAATAAACATTATGTAGTTTATCAGTAGATGGTGGGAGGTTTGGAGAATCAGAGTGGGAGAAGGAAAGCGGACCTCAGCTTTCCCTGGGAGGATGATAAAAATATAAAGGCAGTAAGGAAACTGCCCTTGAAAAAAAATCACAGGGAAAGCACCTGGCACAGAAGGGAGACATGGGGAGGGGCTGCGGAGTCTTGAGTAGAGAGCAGCTGGGCTGCTACTGTGTCTCAGGAGATGAGAAGGAAGACAAGAGCAAGGCACAAGGCCAGAGCGCTGGAGAAGGATGTGCTTTGTTGGCTGTTGGCTTTTATCTGAGAAAGACCCACAAGAATCCTAAGCAGAGAAATAATTTACTTTAACTTACTTTTTAAATTCATAGGAAAAACTGATTTTAATAATAAAACACAAAGTGTATGGAATAAGCTCCCTTCAGGGATAGTCAAAACATTTATTCTGTGTTGAGGGCACTCCTGAAGCACTTGAGAGAGGCTCTGGACAAATGCAAACACTTCTCAATCCTGGATATGAAGCATCCGCATTAGAAACAAATAAATGTCCCTTAAGTGGATTTAATGCAATTAAAACAACCTCACCCCTCCCAAACCATGTTCTTTTTCTTCTGAACAGATAAATTAAGTCCAAAGTTCAGATGGAAATATCAAAAAGCATGGCAGGGGACAACCACTAGACTTCTTGTATATTAAATTACCATAAAAATCCAGCAGCTAAGAGAGACTACCACCTACTAGCACAGAAATGTAGGCTCCTGTCCTCGTGGGACTGATGCGTTAACAGGAAGTGGGACAGCCAGAGCAGAAACGCTAGGAGGACAGACTTGCTGGCCTGCCTTCAATCTGTTCTCTCCAAAATGCTTGTCCTGACTTACTCCCTGACATGGGCTATTAACAGGCTGAGCAAGCTAACCTAGGCCCTCGCTTTGTGAGGGCAGCAAATGCCAGTTCCATGATCTCAACCAACCTCTAGAACTGAGAGGAATGAATTTCTATTGTTAGCAGCACAAACCCACTAAGTAAACATTTTAAAGGAGATAAACGTAGATCCTTAACCACATAATATACAAAACCCAAATATTTAGAGAGGTACCTGAAGCAAACATGGGTGAATTCCTTATAAACTTAGACCAAGGAGGACATTCCTTAGTATGACTGAACCTCAAAGAGCTTTAAGAACTAACAGAATTTGACTTCAAGAAAACAAAGCTATCATGTGGAAAAAGTAAACAGGTTAAGTTAAAAAGAATAAACTATAAGTAATTTTCAATGACTGATGTCATAGGGGGAAAATCCAAATTTAAAATGGAAGTCTTATAAGGAAAGGAATAAGAATTCTAATCATGAAAATAAACAAATACATTATGAAATATTTCAACTATACTTAAATAATGGCATAGTCAACTCAACTTAGAATTAGGAGAATATAACCTAAAACGATTCTGAGATGTTTTTATTTATCAGATTGGCAGAACCCTAGAAGTTTGTCCAGTCCTTTTCCAGGGTATAGATGGAGAAAGAGGCACTCAAAGACCTTATTAGTGGGAGTTCAACTATCATATCAAAAGTTCTCTAGAGAGTGAGTTTGTAACACATTAAAATTATAAATGTATTTATCTTCAACCCAGCAATCTCACTCCCGGAAATGCATTTTACAGGATGAGTGGATATAAGGTATTGACACCAAGCCCCTGGTCCACAGGGTAAGCACAGAGATATGTGGTGGTAATCACACAATATTGAGTAGACTTAGTACACTGAAGTATACATTTAAACATGGTTAAAATAATAAATTTATGTCATATATATTTGGTACAATAATTTTTTAAAAGTCATTAATATATATACCTAGACCACCTCCCTAAGTCGTTTGGAAATAAAGATTACACTTTAGATTAATCTGAGTCAAAAGCTGGAGCTGGGACTGAGTGAGTATTATAGCCCAGTTGTCTAATTATGGAATGCAAATACACACACTGTAGGAAAAGACAGCATGGAAATCAACTGAGGAAAAAAGGAGGGTTTCAAATCAACCATCCAGTTAAATTAATTAATTAATTAATTAATTTAAAAAAATTAACAAAACAGGCTGAGTGGTGGTAACCCATGCCTTAATCCCAGCACTTGGGAAGAAGAGACAGGCAGATCTGAATTCAAGGCCATCCTGGTCTATAGAACAAGCTCTAGAACAGCCAGAACTACACAGAGAAATCCTATTTTTAAAAAACAAAATAAATAAATAAATATTTTAAAAATGAAATTTTAAATGCTGTTTAAAATACCAACCCAAACTATTAAAACGCCTATTTTAAAAGTAAAAAGAGTATTTGCGACAATATTATAGTAAGACAGGTATTACTGAAGAAAACTTAACTAGGATATATAACATGTACAGGAGTCCGAAGTCTTCAACTTTATTAAGATATCAAATTTCCTCATATATGATCTAACGATTCAATCTCATTAATCTTATGGGCCTTTGTTCTTTTTTTTTGAAGTTGAAAATGAGTTTAATGTTTATCTCTGACACATGATAAACCAGATGAAGTTGTCCACATTGAGCTGAAGCCTAGCTGCAAGGGATCCCAGTCACTGAGAAGTCAACCTATTCTTACTGTTGTTTCTAAGCCCCTGCCAGAAGTGTGTGTAGATCCTCTCTGCACCAAAGGCCTTTACGGTTTTCATATATAATATCTGACACAGAATAAAGAAATGAACAGGTGTAGTGGCACACGCCTTTAATCCCAGCACTTGGGAGGCAGAGGTAAGTGGATCTCTGTGAGTTCAAGACTAGCCTGGTTTACTTAGGAAACCTGTCTAAAATAAATAAGCAAATAAGAAGGCTGTATGAGTAGTCTGATCCAAACTGGGTATCTATATAGAACAACAATAAAAAGACCATCGATTCTTAAGATTCACTTCTCAGCCTTTGGCTAAAATCAAGTGAAGATTCTTAGGGACTTTTAAAGTACACTGATCAGCTAAAACATTCTGGAAAAAGAAAATTGAAAAATCTTCCTTTTCTGAGTTAAAAACTAACTATAAAACCACACTATTAAAATACTGTGCTAAGGGCTGGCAGGTTTGCTCAGTAGGTAAGGGTGGTTTCCACTGAGCAGGGTAGGATGAGTTTGATTCCTGGATCCCCCATGGTAGAGAGGCCAAGTCCTACCTAGTTCATGCACACTCCCTCCCATATAAATACATGTTGAACAACTGTGATAAAAATGTAAGTTCAGGGGAGATGGCTTAGGGGTTGGGAGCACTGGTTGCTTTTGCAGAGGATCTGGGTTTGATTCTCAGCACCCACATGGTGGCTTGAGACCATCTATAACTACAGTTCTAGGGGCTATGATGCTTCTTCTGATCTTCCAGGGCACCAGAAACACACATGGCACACATGTATACACACATACAATGGTGGTTTAAATATGCTTGCTCCAGGGAGTGGCACTATTTGGAGGTCTGACCTTATTGGAGGAAGTGTGTTACTGTGGGGGTGGGCAATGAAAACCTCCTGCCAGCCACGTGGGAGTCAGTGTCTTCCCAGTGGATGAAGATGTAGACCTCTCAGCTCCTCCAGTCCCATGCCTGCCTGGATGCTGCCATGCTCCCACCTTGATGATAATGGACTGAAACTCTGAACCTGTAAGCGAGCTCCAATGAAATGTTTTCCTTTATAAGAGTTACTTTGGTCATGGTGTCTCCTCACAGCAATGGAAACCCTAACTAAGATACATACATACAAGAAAGACATTTATACACATTAAAAAAAAAAAAAACAAAAAAAACTGTAAGTGCAGACTATGGACTATCGACCAAATGGGGCACAGTTACAGAGTCCAGACAACCCCTCACACACATGGTGGACACACCAAGACCATTCAGTAAAGAAAAGTTTTCACCACATGATGCTAAAAAAACTGCACAGGTTCATTAAAAAAAAAAAAAAAAAAAGCCAATCAACAAACGTTATCTTATACCAAACACAAAGATTAACATAAAATAGATCAAAGGCTTAAACACAGAAACATTTCAGAAGGAAACAAGATGGAAGCTTTGTGATGGGGTCTGGCAATGAATTCTTAGAATGACAAAGAAAAAAAATACTTAATTGTGGCTTAATAAAAATAAAAAATTTCGAGTGTCAGTTCTCGTGCTAGTGTGACCCTGGGGTGACAGGTGCTTAGAAAGGACCCAGAAGGCTTCACGGGGAGTAGGAAGCCCCTGTACCTCACAGATCGAGGAGGAAGCAGTATGGAGTCAGGCTTAGCACAGGCCTCATATATCCTAATTAGATGTACATAGTTCAAGGTCCTAGAACTAAAGGGAAGTAGGAAGCTGGGCATGGCAGCAGCACATGCCTGGAGCCCAGCCAGCCTGGGTTACGTAAGAGGAGTTAGTTCCAGGCCAGCCTGGGTTATGTAAGAGGAGTTCCAGGCCAACCTGGGCCAGTGTGAGATCTTGCTACAAGACGAAATGAAACAAAACACACTGAAAAGATCAGAAGGAATCTTTAAAGCACAGTCGAGATCACAAGGGAAGATGGTTACAAACTGATTTAAAAATTTAGTAATATAACCAGAAAAACAAAATTTGATTAACTCTTATTAAAAGAAAAACACTTCAGACTGGATTTAAAAAAACCTTACTCTTAATAAGCTTTTTATTAAGCTTACATTTAATAAAAAGTTGAAGGAAAAATCTTCTATTCAAATACTCAACAAAGGACGGCTAGCTTAGCCACCCTAATGTCAATGAACGATATGTGCGAAAACAGAAATCATTATCAGGGACAAAGGTCAGTATCATACAAAGATGAAAGGGACATTTACCAGAAAATAATCCATTATACATTTATACGAGCTTAATAATATTACTTCAAAATATTTTAAGTAAAAATTAGCAGAAATCACATCGAAGATTCAAAATTACAGGAGGAACTTTTGGCCTGGCTCTTTAGTTATTGAGAAACCAAACAGATAAAAACACAGGAAATATTTCAGGAAAATGAGAAGCTTGGCCTATTGGACATGTACAACCCTGAGCCCATCTCTAAGAATTCACTCTCTCCTCTAGCACAGGCTGACCACTTCAAATTCTGTCCATGAACCAGGCTTCAAGGCCAGTTTTAACAAACACCAATGACAGAGTCTCCCAGGCTGGCCTGGAACCCTCAGCGATCTTACTGCCTCCAGCTCCGAGTACTGAGATACCATGCCCAAGTAGTACTGAAGAAGTAACATCAGTTGCTCCATTAAAATGTTAGCTCAAGAACATTTATTTAAAAGTCTAGCTAGTTAAATTACATAAAGAAAGCCAGAGTAGGTTCTAAGAACGTTCAACAAAGAAAAAAAGTACAGACAAGAGGAGAAAATGCCACTTACTGTGTGCACGGAGAGATTGTATCAGAGCTGCAAGACATATTTAGACATCACCATTGTGGAATTTCATTTTTTTTTTTTTAATAATTCACTTACCTGTTTCCCTAAAGAATACTGATCACTCATTCAGACTTAAAATTATTTCTAAAACCTCACCATGGACAATGGATCATTCAGTCTACAGGTGGTGAGACAGACTAGGGGCTATTTATATTTTAATAAAATAGTACTGAGTATACAAATGACCAAACATATAAAGTAATAACTTTCCCTCATTTCTGTAGAAGTCCACAGGGAGAAGTCAGCTCTGATTTATGGTGGGGTCGAGGACTAGGGAGAAGGTAGCCTTGAAATATTAATGCGTTTTTGAATCTGGCTACATACAAAAAAAAGGCAGAACAGTTGTAAATTCAAGGAAACTGGCGTAATGCAAAGTGTATCTAATGCAAACAGTTGCTTCTAGATCAAGCACTGGCAGAGCAAAAGTGAGGCAAAGGCCACAAAGGTAGGCTTGGTACCAAGCTGTCAAAAGGCCCAAAAGCTGTGCAAAACAGTAAGGACATAGAGAGTCAGTGTGCAGGCGTAGGGTCCACTGTTGAAGTTTTCTTGATTTCGCAGGTACAGTGATACAAATGGGGCTCCAGGAGCTAGTTTGGGAACTATTTCTGTTAGACAAACCCGGGGCCAGGAAGGTCTGACAGTAAAAACAGAAAGGACTGGAGAGATGAAGAGATAGGGCAAAGAAGAAATCCAAACCGACAACTGGCTGAACCAGCAAAACCGGTTGGAACTGAGTCTGGATTTCTCCATGACAAGAAGACTGGGAATACAGGGGACAGTATGGAAGGCATGGAAAAGGAATTTGTCACCCTCAGATATTTCTACTACAGTCTATAACAATAACAACTATATTAGAATGTTGAAGGTCATTGAAAGGATATTATTTTTTAATAAAATAACACATGATTTATTATGTTATTGAACCCATCTGAACCCTCAGATACTCTATTCCTTAATTCTCAATCTCCTCTGCTCACCCATCTCATCCAGCCCTGATCCCTCTTTCTCCTGGGTGTTGAACAGCTCCTGGTTACATGGTTCATTCATTGCCAGAAAGGGCCAACCTCACTGACTTACGGCTACACACTAGGGTGGCCAGCTCTCTGAGCCTCATCCTCTACCCATTACAAGCTCAGACTGTGCTGTTGGCTATCCACACTGCTGTTCAAAACTGGAACCAGGAAGGAACTAGACACATTCTTAAATTTAGTATTTTACCAGCAAACTGCCTGTTCTCTCTCATTGCGGGTGAATTTTCCAGAGTACATAACTTTTCAGGAATGTACTAAAAACACATTTATCCAAGTAAAAAAGCTGTAGGCAACCAAGCTTCCTTCCCATTTTAGTGAATCTCCAAATCCTCGTATGCTTAGAGCTGTCTTTCAGCTTATTTGGTGCAGAGACAGTTCAATGGTTCAAATATTCTGACCACAATACAATTAATTTACACATTAAGGGATTATAACCAAGAAATAATATCCATAGGTTAAAGAAAAAGCCACAATGGAAAATTTTAAACTTGGAACTGAACAATTAGAATTTGGAGGGTGAACTATGTTGTCTTTTAAATCTCTTAAAACAGTGGTTACTGGCTATTGGAAGAGAAGGTTAAAGGCTAGTTTGTTACCTTGTATTTAAGTATTCTAAATAAAACTGTCTTGTTTGAGCTTTTTCTCCTGTGATTTCTCATGATGTTTTTCTAACAATGTTGACCAATGTTGGTCATTTCCCCTAAACTGTTAAAATTCTAAAATTCAGAGGGGTCTCTTGAGCGTGTTCTTCTTTATAATCTGCCTAGGATGGTAACTACCAAACCACGTTTGAAAATGACCACCATATTGAGATTTATCTGTTGCTTTGTTTTCTTCCAGAGCTTACTGTCCTACACAGAGAGAACAGAACATCCCAGCTCCCCTTCATCTTATACTTTTTACGTTCTTTCAAAATTAAAAGATGAAACTAAAATCACCCTCTCCCCCAGTCCACAAGACTCACCTACAGAATGGGCTGGGGATAGTAGGAATCACATAACAAATCCCCCCATTCAGGCAAAATGACCTGTGCCTGGGACCACAGGGCTGCTCGTGATCTACAACACACATGCATATGAAACAGACACGGTTAACGCTTTCCTGAGGCCGCCTGGAGTTGAAATGTCTCATCTAAGAACAAACCAGCATTTTTTTTTTTTTTTTTTTACAAGAATGAATTTTCTTTTCTCAAAGTAAAATAATTTTATTCCTTATTTCATGGACAAGAGCATCTATCCCTTAAAAGAAAAGTCATTCTATCCCAAGGATATGGCTGTTGACAATAATACATGTAGAAGCTATACAACGGAAATAAGAAATCTTCACAGTTAAAGTACAGTCTTACTACAAAACATGCCTGTCCCTCACGCAGCCTGGGAATTCTGTAGCACTTAAATACTTTCTGGACAAAGTTGTATTTAGATCTTTATTTTACTATTTATGTCTCAAATATATACATATGCACATATATGTATGTATGTATATATATTGTTATATATCGATATATATAAATTGTAGTGGGGAAAGATTTAGATAATTGAAATAGATTTTGATTTCTAAAAACTTTTACATATCAATGTCAAAAAAACCAAAGGAAACAATCACATGAGTGTTAATTTGAAGGGGATTCCCATGACAGCTGCTCCCCTAAAAAATCCTTGAAAATTTAGCCTATTGCTTAGATGCAGCCCAAACAAACATCAGACTACCAAGTAAAGAAGTCGAGTTTTCTCTCTTGCCTTCCTCTTCTGTACTTTTTCTCCCTTTACTTTCTTTTTAACCTTTGACCTTTCCTTTACCAGTCTTCATTGACTGCTATTTACATGGGAAAATTGAGAATTTCTCCTTAAAGAAAACATCCTATTGCTTTAAAATTGCATATTGCTAGTTTCATTGTTTCTGCCTATAAATGCAATCTAGAATCATCTAATGTGAAGAAGAAAATGCATTGCTTTTATTTGATATCCAACTTGGCATTAAAAAACAATATGCTGTTAAAAAAAAAAACTTGCTAGTATATTGACTTCTAAACTATTGATACCTGTTAACATATAATTGCAAGGAGCTGGAAATCTCTAGTCTGAATTTGAAAAGTTTAAATTAAAAACAAGAAAAATCTGTGTCAGTTTCAGATTGCAACTATGAAAGCATAAAAAAGGTATGCAATACCAAAGAAGACAAAAAAACACTATGAAGAATTTAGTGTTACAGAAACAAAAAACTGGCCCAAAGTTATTGTTTTTTTCAGATTCCCTTTTCTATTTTTATAAAAAGCTGTGTCTCGTAATAATCCAGCTCCTAACATTACTCACCTAACTGGAATTACTACCTCTTAAGCTAATTTTATTCTGATTTCATTCACTTAGTATTTGAGATAGAAAGGTAGAATCTGTCACTTTGTAAAATGGAAAACAAACCAATAAAACGTAAGTAAAAAGCAAAACAGCTTTATGTTACATAAGTCTATTAAAGCTAAACTATTTACTGTTTTTGGCAGGCTTTGCATGGGGACAATATAGCTTTATATTAATATACATTTGTTATTTCCTTACTAAATAAATTCACACATAGACAAAAAGTATGAACTTACAAGAAATTACCTGTTGGCATCTTAATGTCTAAATAGTTTCATTCTTGGTGGAAGGATTAGGGTTGAAAAACAGCACCTAAAATAATTTAAAATTTATATTTTAGGGGAGGTTATCCTGTTTTGAGGGCATTTTAACATGCCAAATGTTCCATCAGCAAAACTCTAAAATGTTGAAAACAAAACATGCGTGACAGAATTCTAGCATCTTAGACACACAGACAGTGCTGAAACATGAACAGATAAAACAGAGATCGATGTTAAAAGTGTAGCATTGGGTGAGGATGGTGTCATAGCGTCTCGCTTGCAAACGCGCATGGAGATGTCCAGATGCGTGCTCAAACTGAACCAACCTCCAGAGATATCTGTGCTTTTAAACCAGGAAGCCCTCAGAAACCCAACTTCCACAACAAAGCCATGACCTCCCAACTTTTCAACTTGTTGATAATGGCCATTCTATAGAAAAATCTCAAGAAGCATTTAAGCATGCCGGTTACAGCCTTAAAACATGTATAACAGCACGTCCACGTTCGATAGGCAGAAGCTATATGTACTCTGCCTGTCAGTCAATTGACAGTCTCTGAGATTTGGCAAGGCAAGGTTAAATAAGACATTCTTATGAGTGGAGTTTGCTACCGTAAAGAAACAAGCGCATTGAAATAGAGCTGCAGATGAAGTATTTATCCTTACACAGTGAGTGCAAGCTCTTGTCTCAGTACAAAGACTCTAATGAAAGTTTAATCTGTTACTTCATGTAAGAACATGCAATATTAAAGTCTTCTAGAGGCAATCTCTTTTACAGATAGGCAGAGAGGGGGAGAGAGAGAGGGAGAAAGAAAGGGAGAGAGAGAGGGAGAAAGAGAACACATAAGTACAGTAAACATATAATCATTGGCCCATTGTTTTCTCCTTTTCCCCCAAATAAACAGGGCTTACCTCAACAAAAATTTATATTCTCATAAAAAAAAAGTAAATTTCTCTAGACATGCAGCGTTTCACAAGTTTTTGAACGCTGAGTACTTCAGCAGCAGTGACTCGCACTTTAGAACGTGTCAAAAATCTGATTTATGTCACTTCAGTGTGGGCGAGGTCAAGGCAGACCAAGGTGTGAGCAGAGGTCAGGAGCAGCCACGGGAACCACGCCCACACGTTTCCAAACTGCAAACGGGCAGGATTTCACTAAGAAACGGAGCTGCGGTAGGTGGCACCCCTAAAGTGCAGTCCAAGTTTCAAAGTTATGAAATAAGCCACATTCTTTAGAGCCCTTACTAATCTCTGCATGTCTTGATAACTGATAAGTGTTATGCAAGTTTGTGGAGAGACAGCATTTTGGTGTGAAACTAATGGTTGGATGCACCACAGAGTTTAAAAAATAATTTCCCTTATAGACTATATAAAATGTACAAGTAATGACTTGAACTTATAAAATGGAGCAATAGTTGAAACGGAGCTCACACCTACGGTGCCACCTATAATGATGCAACTAGTGGATCTGATGATAGAAGTTCTCAGGAGAACCGTGACACAGCTGTTTGTGTGCGCTGTCACGATCTCTTTGAACGCGTGTGTGTTAAGTCCTGTCTCCTTGGAGTCACCCATCTCTGGCTCTTAGAATCTTCTCTCCTCTCCTTTTGAGAGGATCTCTCAGCCTCATATACACTAAGAAAAGTCAAGTTCCAAAAATCATGTTTTAAAATGTTAATATATAAATCTGTTTAAAGGAAGTATGGGGTTTTCCTTTATATAAAGTATACTAAGCATTTAGATGGTTTTATTTTCTAAAACTCACAATTAAGACAACATTATTTCATGGGTAGAAAATTCAGAAACAAATACATTTGTTCATATATATATATATATATATATATATATAAATTTGACTATAAGTTTATTTTCATTGCTCATATTATCTCCCATATCAAATGAAATTTTTATAGATATAGTCATTACATATATGTGTGCATACACATATATACATAAATCATTTTAGCACATAGTATTTGAGACTGAAAATGAGATAATAAAAATATCCTTTATTATTTTATCTGAACTAGGAAACTATTATGCTGCCAATTAATATAGGAATGAACACTAAACTGCAAGTGGAGATCACGTGACCTTAAGCCATTCAAGATGCATTTATTAAGAGACATGTTATGATGATTTGTGCTGTCTTATATGTGAGAAATTAAAAACAGGGAGAACTATGTGATTCCTTATTTTATTATTTAAAATAAAGTCTTGCTGGGCAGTGGTGGTGCACGCCTTTAATCCCAGCACTTGGGAGGCAGAGGCAGGCGGATTTCTGAGTTTGAGGCCAGCCTGGTCTACAGAGTGAGTTCCAGGACAACCAGGGCTATACAGAGAAACCCTGTCTCAAAAAACCAAAAATAAATAAATAAATAAATAAATAAATAAAAATAAATAAAATAGAGTCTTTACGTGTAGCCCAGGCTTGCCTAAAATGTATAGTCCTTCTGCCTTAGCTTACCAGATCGTGGGTATGCAGATGTATGCTACCTGGATACATGTGATTCTAAATTAGAAAATAAAAAGATTTTCAAGCTAGTATTTCACTGAATGAAAGCCTGGTATTTCAGAACAATTTCGCCTTATACCTGGGAACAAGTGTGCTAAGCGGTAAATACCTTTTAAACAAATGCCCGCCTACTGTTGGACACAGGATAAAAAACATAGAACAAGTAACTAAGTAAAGTCTTTCACTGATTCACCTCTGTGGATTGGGTCTTAAATGTGCCCCCACCTAAAGCACGAGTGTTGAATGGTTTGGTCCCTATGTCATGGCACTTCTGGGAGGTGGCAGAGCTTTTAGGAGATGTGTCCTAGTGGAGGAAGTCAGGTTTTGAGATGGGCCCTTAACTAGGATCCTGGGGTCCTGGCCCATCCTGTGTTTTCTAGACACCACAAGATGCAGAGGTACGCTAGCTCTCTGATGTGATGCTCCAGAAGCCAACTAGCTGTGGACCGTGGCTGTGCTCCAAAGTAAATCTCTTCTCCTTCCCTTTACTTTCTCAGGGTTTTTCCACTGTGACAGAAAGCTGACACAAGAAACTCACGTAAAAGAGACTTTTACTTAGAACAAGGATAATTTCGTGTGGGTCAGTCTATGGTACTTGCCAACTCTTATGTATATTTTATTATTTAACCCAGAGTCTTGCCATAGCCTAGGCTGTATACCACTATATAAGCACACACACATCAAAAACATCAATACTGGTTAACTAATAAGGAAAAGTGAGAGATTCCAAGAAGTGTTATTGCTGGCACATAACCTAGGGAATAAAGAAGCATTTGTAAGCAGAGATGGATGAACGTTTCACACGATGTTCAAAAGCACAGAGAAAGAAGATCCAAGGTGGTCAACTAATTGTCAGCAGGTCACAGCCCAGGATGCATGCATGGCACAGACGTGAAGGTGTACAGGTTTGTGAGAGTGTGAGGTAGTGGAGCAAAGAGGGCCAGGGGCGACGAAAGCAGAATCGAGACAGATATCATCTGAAGGGCAACAGAAGGCCATGAAGAGCTTTTGGGAAAGGAGTCACAAGGTCATGTCCGCATGCTATAAGGTTTATATTTTCTGATAGTATAGAAAATAGTTGGCTTGAGAAAAAAAGTTAGGAAGTTATTTTAGTAACCAAGAAGAGTGAAGAAATAAAATAAAGCAATAGAAATTAGGGTTAAAAAAAAAAAAAGACATCCCTAAAGAGGCACGTGACAGAACAAGGGAGCACAGTAAGAGGAGAAAGTTAGGGTAGTTTTCAAACACTGCTGAAGTTAAACAAAGTATAAGTAGTGGATAGAAACTCTTGATGAGTTATCATTTTGAACCCGCTTGAATAGCTAAATCACAACAGTGGCAATACCAAGCTCTGACAAGGATACAGAGAAACCAAGTCCCACATTCATTGCTGTAAGATGGCACTTGTAAGATGGCACATCTACTTTGGAAAAGACTTTGCGAGTTCCTGAAAATTTATACATAAGGGCTGGGAGTGCAACCCAGTGACAGAGTGTGTGCCTAGCATGTGTTCCACCTTAGAGTCCCGGGGCAGCAGGGAAAAAAGCAATGTGTAAATCTAGCATTCAAATGTATATGAGAGAAATGAAATTGCAGGTCTGCACAAAGACCTTCACACAGATAGAACACATCCATTCTTGCTGTCTTCAAACTAGGAACAATCTAAATGTCCATCAGTTGACAATCCATAGACACTGGAACCAACCAGCGTGCCCATCAACTGACACATGAACACGTTGTGGTGTGGCCGTACGATGGAGTGCTGTTTGGACCACAATGAGGAGTTAGGTGGTCATATATGATGCTAAGACACGGATGAACTTCAGAATATGCTAAGTGAAGAAGTGACTCATAAGAGAGCACACATATGACCTTGCTTACATGAAATGTGTAGAAAAGGCAAACCTATAGAGACACAGGTAGAGTTCCAGCTGCCTGGAACTGGGGCTGGAAACATGAGCTACTGGAGAATATAAGGGATCTTTACAGAGAGACAGAATTGCTCCAACACTGGATTGTGGAAGTGCTGTACAACTCTGTAAATGTAAACATGTCAAAGAAAGACATGCGTACTTCTACTGTTGAAAACAAAAAATAGAGAAATATATTCCATGAGTAAGAAAATGATTTCTATTTGAAACGTATTTTTATTTATGTGTATGTGTGTCTTTGAAACGGTATGTCATGTGTAGGCGAGTACCTTCAGAGTCTAGAATAGCTGTTCTCAACCTTCTTAATGTAGGAATCCTTCTTTAGGATGGTTTCTCATGTTGTGGTGACCTCAGCCATAAAACTATTCCATTGCTACTTCATAACTATAATTTTGCTGCAGTATGAATCATAAACATCTGACATGCAGGATATCTGACATATGATTCCTGGGGAGAACTGTGACCCACAGGTTGAGAACTGCTGGTCTAGAAGGTGTCAGATCCCCTGGAGTGAGAGTTACAGTCAGTCATGGGCTTCCTACCATGGGAGCTGGGAACCAAATTTGGGTCCTCTGGAAGAGCAGCAAGTGGTCTTAACATCATCTCTCCTGCTCTCATGCTTTAAGTGACGTGAGGACACACAGAAAGAGAAGTTTGAAAATCCAGAGTCTGCACTCAGAGAACAGATGATAAAAGGGTGCTCTGCACTTGAAGCCATTTACTATGCACACGCAGTGTGACACAAAGGTCAGGGACTGTCCCCAGTAAGACGCCTCATCTAAGTACTGGTGATTGGAGGGGGGTCAAGGAAACAGAACAAGAAAGAAGCCATAGCCCGGCTCCCCAGGGGCAAGCTCTTCCCAGCATGTTTCCGATGTGAGTCTCCGTAATTCAGCATATAGTCCTTCTTTCTATACTTATTACTCTAGACAAGGTCTACGGCCCTACCACAGATGTAGTCTCAACACTGTGCCCTACTTCTTTAACGTTCTTCCTTTCAACATGTAATAAGTTTCATTCTTTATTTTTCCTCTTGGCTACATTTGTGATTTCAAATGAGATAGATGGTCTCTTGGTATTTGCCAGGGATTGGTTCCAGAACTTCTTGCAAAGATCACAATCCATGGGCACTTGAAGGGACATATCTCCTATATGCATATATATACACACACATATATATATACACACACATACATACACATGTATATATATCACATATATATGTATATATACATATACATATACATATATATATATATATTCAGATTATTTATAATGCCTAACCTAATCCAATGTCAATGCTGTATAGATACTGGGAATAGAATACTTTCAAGAAATAAGTCTCTATATGTTCAATACAGATGTAACTTCTCCTGAGTATCATGGATTCACAGGTGATTCCATGTACTGGTTGTGAAGCCCATCAGATATGGACGGCTAACTGCACCTCTACATCTTTATCACCTGGGGTCAGTACACAGGCTGACATTTGAAATACTTATTTTAGACATACCTATAGGGGTGTGTGTGTGTGTGTGTGTGACCACATGTGTGCCTGGTGTCTGTAGTGGCCAGAAGAGGGCATCAGATTACCCTGAAATCCAGTTGATATTGTGACCATGGCTAGATGGTTGCGATTGACCATGTGGGTACTGGAATCGAACCTGGGACCTCTGCGAAAGCAGTGCTCTTAACTTCTGAGCCACCTCTCCAGCCCCACAAGCTAACTTCTTATTGTATGAAATAATAGTACTGTCTTCCTTTTTCAAGTTTCCCTTTCTTTATCAGGTGTTTCCTGACTCTTACACCATGATGACATTTTTGACACTCATATTCTAGACTATGATCCTAAAGAACTTTGATATTTTGCCTCTGATTTACTCTAAAAGTCAGGAAACAATAAAAAAACATGTGTTTTATTAAGACAATTTAATTAATATTCTTGACAGATTTGTATGGTATGTGGGAATAACACATCTTTTTCTCCTTAAACAGAGTCTTTCCTTACCCTCTGTAAGATGGTTTAAAAACAGTCTACATTTTATTTGCATCTTATTTCCCTTTTATAAGAGGTGGCTAAATGTGATGGTAACAATATGACAATTAATCTTCCCACCAGAAATACCAGCCTCTTGGCTGTGGTGGTTATCCCAGGCATCTTCCTTGCCTTGCCTTCCATCCCTTCCAAAATGCTCCCTGCCCTACACTGACTGACTCCCCCATAGAACTGCTACTGAACCATCAGGCTGGCATCCCAAAGTTTCTCTTCACTGGGTCGGTCCCCGCATCCTAGGTTTCCCTGTCTCCTGATTTGTTTGCTGTCTCATTGGCTGGAACACATCACCTAACTTTCTATAACAGGATGCAGTGCCAAATCTGAGTTCCTGCATGGTGATGACATCTGTATTTTGTCTTCACACATGATAGAACTGAGCTGGTCATACTGATGTACACTGAAAAGACAATTCCCAGTTTGGACACTGTATCATTATCTTTCAGTGTCTGGAAATGTAGACCACAGTATGGTGCCTGTCTAATCATTAAAACCCTGCACGTTACCAGCTCTCTCTTCTCCTCCTGTGAGGTTTTTTTATTTCTACTGAAGGTTCCAAAATGTCATGAGACTGTTACCTAAACTTATCCTTGGGAAGGTTTTGCAAGTCATGCTAGACAGCCATGCGGGTCCTTCCTAGATGAAGTCTCGTGTTCTTTAACTTAAAAAAAAATCCATCAGTTTTGTTTTTTGCTAATTTTTCTCTGTATTATATTACTCTGTAGTTTAGATCTGGGGAATTCTAGATTTACTCTTCCTTTTCTCTACACTGTTATCTAACCCATTTTCAGACATCATTGTCTGAGGGTTTTCAGCTGTACCTTGTTAAATTCTTGCCTTTGATTTAGTGATAATTTGATCAATAGAGTTCTTCATTCAATCATCACCCCCCATGGCTGTAATTAAAGGATGGAATAGCTTCTCTAATCTCTCACAATGTACCAGTTAAAAACATCTTTAGGGCTGGAGACATGGCTCAGCTGTTTAGAGCACTCACTATACTCTTCCAGAGGATCAGAGTTCAAATCCCAGCATCCATACAAGGCACTCATACCCACCTATAAGCCCGGCTCCAGTTACACTCAACATGCGTATGTCCATACATAGACATAATTAAAATGAAAAAAAAAATTTTTAAGAAAACATTTCCAGGTTCTGTTCGGTTCCCTTCGTTTTGTAACTTCCAGGGCCAGTATTTGTTATCGGGATCTTCTCTAACCAACGTTGCTTCTCCTTAACTATTTGAGAAGCCTGAATTGCTCATATGTTTTAGCTGTTTGTTCATGGTTGGCTCTTTTAGATAAGAGGTGTGGATTCCTCCGAGATTGTGTAAGTACATCTGCTTTCCAGCAGACCTCGCGCTCTGATGGGAATAGCAATCGGTACTCTGTGTACCTGAGCAGAGCATTCGACTGGAAGGTTTGTTTTGAGGAAGATCTGGCCAGGGGCCCACTGGCAGACTGCAAAGCTAAAACTTCTCTTAGAGCAGAGTATAAATCTATTACTAGCCCAGACTGTTTTTGTAAAATGCTTGATCTTACACACACACATCGTGTGTGTGTGTGTGTGTGTTGGGAGGGGTGTGTTTCTTTGCTTGAGACAAGATCTCACCTAGTTGGAATTGTCCTGGAATTATGACTTAAGTCATAGACTTAAGCTGGTCTTAGATTTGTGGCAATCCTCCTGCTTTAGCCTCCCAAGAGCTATGACTGTACGGATATCCTGTATGAGAGCGGCCTGATATATAAGTCCAAGCAGAAATACCTGACAATTTTTAAAATATTTTAAGGATCATAAACAAATACTTAAAATCACATAGAAATACAGCACACAAGCTGCTCTGGTTTGAATGTTTGTATTCCCTTAAAAAGTGTGTTAAAACTTAATTTCCAATGACAACAGATTAAAAAGTTAGACTTTTACAAGATGATTGGGTCAAAAGAACCCCTTCCTCATGAATTAGACCAAGGTCTTTATAAAAGAGGCTCCAGAGCTAGAGAGATGGCCAGTGCTTTCTCTTCTTACAGAGGATCCGAGTTGAACTTTCAAGCACCCACAATACAAAAATGCACAACTATAGCTCCAGTTCCAATGGTTCCAACGCCCTCCCTTGGTCTCCATAGATACCTGCATGTGTGTGCATATCACACACTTTTATTATTGTTTTTTAGGAGACTTTATACAGCATGCAGACTTGTCACCTCCTGTTCCTTCATGTTCCTCCGATTTAGAGTACTGGGAAACAAGGCACCACCACAGAAGCAGAGAACAGTTTCTCATCAGACACTCGGGCTTACATCTGACACTGGATTTCTAAGAGTTCAGAGCTGTGGAAAATACCATCATGGGTTAACAGGCATATTCTGAGAGATGCATCTGTCAATTGGTTCCATCCTTGTGAGATCATAGAAGATACAGCCTACTATGGATCTGACATTATAGCATGTCATCCATCACTGTGTATGTGGTGCAGTATGGACTGAAATGTCATTGTCTAGTATGTAGTTATATCTGTGGCACTGTCATTGGTTATAGCAATGTGAATTAAGACAGAACTAAGTTTATATGGCTTAAAAATCTTAAAATATTTACCACCTGACTATTTACGGAAATTTTGTTGGCCCTTTATTTAGAGCAAATATACATACTAGAAGTCCTATCGCCTTAAATTTCTTCAGAAAAGGAGATTTTCTCCTGGAGCAGACTGCCCTCCTCATGGCTTGTTCTTCAAGGGAGAAGATACAGATGGGTCTCTTCTTTCAGCGGGTTTGCATGCTGACTTCACATGCTATCCCCCAGCTGCATTCAGTCCCACTGCCTTTGCCAGGTCTTGCCTGCTAGGACTGAAATGGAACCCTCTGGAGACTGGAGGATGCTAAGGCATTGATGTAGCCTTACAGCACAGCCTGAACTTTTGTTTCAATGTAACATTACCTTTCCATCTTCTCTAATACTGTGATCATCTTATCTGCCAGCAGGTAACTTTTCCTTTTCCTTCCTCTTTCAATGTTGTTTTAAGTTTAACCATTTTCATAGGCCCCTAGTTGATTTTAAAGCCATGTAAGCTGAAACAAGTTCAAAATTAATATACCTCACTAACCTACTGGAGCTAGAAAGATTTCACCTTATACCTTTGCTTCTAATAGTTACAGAATAGAAATATTTTATTGCTTGGTAAAAAAAATTAAAAGGCAAATTTTCTAATTTCAAAATACTAGGAAAGACCGTGTCTCAGTTAGGGTTTCTGTTGCTGTGAAGAAACCATGACCACAGCAACTCTTTTAAAGGAAAAACATTTAATTGGGGCTGGCTTACAGTTTCAGAGGTTTAGTCCTTTATCACCGCGGTAGGAAGCATGGCAGTGTGCAGACAGACATGGTACTGGAGAAAGAGCTGAGAGTTCTACATCTTGATCCTCAGGCACCAGGAAGTGAATGCCACACTAGGCCTAGCTTGAACATCCGACACTTCAAAGCCTGCCCCCACAGTTATACAGTTCCTCTAACAAGGTCGCAGCTAATAGTGCCCATCCTGCCTATGGGGCCCTAGGACTTATATACCCTCCGAAAAGTCCCCAGAACTCCAAATTCCACAGAAACTATCTGCAGCTGGCAAAATCATGCCCTGCTAGAGCACTAGGCAAATCATGATCAGCTGCAGCAGACAGTCCAAAGCAGCCCCACACCTCCACACCTCTGTGTTTTTAAAGAAACCAAAATTGCAGAATTCTCGCTACATTGTATTGCTTCTGCTCCTTTGCCAAATGTTAGTTGACTGTCTGTGCATGGGTCATTTCTGGCTTTTCTATTCTGTTTATCTGTTTATTCACTTAAGCCATGGTGTCTTGATTACATGTACAAATAAAAAGTTTTGAAATTAGATGGTGTAAATCCAATACTGTTCTGCTTCAGCACTGTGCTGGCTATTCTGTGTCCCTCACCTCTCCATTAGACTTTAGAACTAGCTTAGCAACAACGTAATAATAACTGATTAGGAATCCTCATTGGGTTTGTATTGAAACTATATATTGGGTTGAGAAAACAAAATGACATCTCAACAAATTGAATCTACTAGTTCTTCCTTGTGTTTTTCAATCAGATTTTAGAGTTTTATCCTTATGTATACTTTGTTCCTTTTTCCTGTATAGTTCATATTTTGGGGAGTTAAATACTTTCCCTTCAATTTCCAATTCTATTCATATTTGTTCAATGCCAGTAAATAAGAGGATGACTGGCTTTTACAGATTAACCTTGTATCCTGTCACCTTGCTGTGATTGCTTACTAGGTGAAGAGCTTGTTTCTTTTGAAAAACCTTTAGAAAATCATTCTGTGTACAAAGATAGTTAACTCTTCCTTCTCAATTTGTGTATTTCTTTCTTTTCTTCTCTTAATACATTAGCTAGCACATTCAGTACTGTGTTGAAAAGAAGAGGTAAGAATAGGTCTTTTCATATTCCTGGTATCAGCAAAATGTTTTCTATTTCTCACCATTTTAACAGGTGTTAAGTGGTGGGTGTTTTGAAGGTATTCTTTATATGGCTAGAAAAAAATGTCCTCTCTACTTTCATTAAGCCTTTCTCACGAATGGGTATTAAATTTTGGTCAAATGTATTCACTGACGCAATCATGTGATTTTTCCTAATAATCTTTTGAAATTATAGATTACAGCAATTCATTGTAGAATGCTGTATATACAGCCTCATATAATTGGCATAAATTCTTCTGGTTATAATGTATGTTTCTTCTTATGCATTATAGTACATTGAAGGATTTTATATCTCTGATCCATCACGGGAGATACTGGACAGAAGTTTTCTTATCTGTTAATGTGCTTGGGTTTTGTAATAAGGTTCTAAAGGACCTCATAGAATGAATTAGGAAATAGGAAATCTCTGGAAAGAGACAGTAGAAAACTGGTAACCAAGACGGTGGCTTAGCAGTTAAGAGCATTGACAGCTCTTTCAGCAGTCCTGAGAACAATTCCCAGCAACCATGTGGTAACTCACAACCATCTGTAATGGGGTCTGATGCTCTCATCTGCTGTGTATCTGAAGACAGCTATGTGTATTCATATAAGTAAAAATAAATAAATCTTTTACTCTTCTAATAAATTGCAGTTTTAATTTAACTTATTAGAATCTGTAACTATTACTCACAAATAAAATATATAATTGGTAAAAAAAAAAAAATTGATATCATTTCCTTCTTAGTGTTTGCTAAAAATCACCAGCATTGTCCCAATGCTTTTTATTTCAGATGGTTATTAATCACCAGTGCAACTTCCTTAACAGAGACCTGTTTGGATTGTCTGTTTCTTCCTGTGTGAATCAGACTGTATCCTTCAAGAGACTGGTTTATTCCACCATGGTAGTCAAATCTGTAACATATTTATTATTTATTGTCTATACAATTTATGTTATCCATCTTTTGATGTATTTGTGTACACGTTAGTGCATACTAGTGCATGCATATGTATGTGAAAGTAGGCATACACATGTGTATACATGTAGGTAGAGGTCACAAGCCAGTTTCTGCTTCTGGAACTCACCAATTCAGCTTGGCTGACAATTGTCAGGGATCTGCTCGTCTCTGCCTTTTCAGTGCAAACACTAAAGGGCTCTCCACATGCCTGTCTGTTCATGTGGGCTCAGCAGCTTCAATTTGTTCAGAAGCACTTTCCAGATAGAGATGTTGCCCCCATTCCTCTTTAATCTTTCATATTGGAAATATACAGTGAACAGTTAATATAGTGACAGCTTGGGACTTTCCCCCACTCTGGACAATGGACAGATTGTTCAGATAGAAAAATCAACAAAGAGGGCCAGCAGGATGGCTCAGTGGATAAAGGTGCTTGTTGCCAAGCCTGATGACCTGATATTGATCTCAGAAATCCACATGGTGGAAGGAGAGAATCAACTTCTGTAAGCTGTCTTCTGACTTAGCCATGTCCATGACTGTGGCATAGGCAGGTGCACGAGCACACATGGAAAAAAGAAAATCAATAAAGAACAAAAGATGAGCTGGCCAAGTATGATGGCGCCCCTAATGCCAGCATCCAGGAGGTAAAAACAGACTGCACTTTGAGGCCAGCCTGGGCTACGTAGTAGCAAGATATCATCTCAAAAATAAAACAACAAAAGGAACTATAAAGAAAAGAATAAATTGGATTTAATCAAAAATAAAAACTGTTGTTCTCTGTACAGAACTATTAAGACAACAAAAGGTCACACCACCAGCTGGGAGAAGATAGAATATTTCTTATTGTATATCTAATTAAGCACTTACATTTAACATACATGCATAATGAATTCCAAAACTGCAGTGGTAAGATAGCTTGACTTTAAAATGGGAAAAATGTGAAGTCATTTTACCACGAAAGATATATAAACAGCTGATTCATAAGCACATTCAAAAGCAGTCACCAACAACGGTGACTTTAAATCCAGAACGGAGTCCACAGCTCCGCTGGAATGCATGGCATGTAAAAGTCTGCCCATATCAAACGTTCACAGGGTGTGATTCAGTTCTCCTCTCAAGGGGAGTGTCAAGTGTAGTAAGGAGCTAACCAAAGACGGCAACTTCTTATAAATGTAAGCAAACAGCTACTAGAGGAGAAAGCCATCAGCATGGAGCCTTACGTCGGACTCTGTTTCTTAGAATTCACACCCTACAATCTTTTCCCCTTAAATGTGGTTGGTTAGGACAGCATGATCAGATGGAATTTCCAAGTCTGGATTTTAAAGATAATGGCTTCTTTTCTGGTTACATTCTTTTTCTTCTCTCAGGCTGTTTTATTCTGAGGAACGTCAGATGCCTTGTCATGAGACTATTACCAACAGTATTAGGAGTATTAGGAAACAGAGTCTACCTCATGTGATCCCCGAGGTGAGCATGCTCCCTGTTCTCCTTGATTGGCTCTAAGCTGGAACTATCTGGCTGAGTCATCTGAAGATTCCTGGTCTAATGAAACTGAGAGATGATGCATTTGGTTGTTTTCAGCCTCTGGGTATTTGTTATGCAACATTAGATGACTAATGAGCCTGGTGTACACGCCAGTTATTGCATTCTCATATACTGACCCAAGGGAAACTCTTTTTTTAAAAAAGCAAGTCTGCATAAAGAGAAGTGTAAATGAATGGTCAGGAAATCGTTATTCACAATTGCCTAACTGGAAAAACCCAAGTGTCAATCAACAGGAGAATGAATAAGCAAAGTGTGCCATGTCCACAGAGTGGAACACTGAAACCAGTAAAGAGAAACAAATGGAGACACACAACATAGAAAAGCTTCAAAAAGACTAAGAGAGAAAGGAGCCATATATACACATACAACAGTTACATTATTGAGATTATCCATACACACACATATGTGCATATATATATCAATACACACACACACACACACACACACACACACACACACACACACATTAATAAAATTGCTTTTTCAAAACATTTCCAAAATAAGGAACTAGAATGCTGTGCTGGTTCTCAGACTCCAGCATGTACCAAAGCTACTGTGGGAGCTGTTAAAGAACGGAATGGCATCCCTACCCACTCCACCATCTTCTGGTTCTGCAGTTCTGTGAGGAGTCTGAGAAACTGTGTTTGTGAAGAATTCCCAGGCAGTGACGATGCTGTTGGATCCTGTTAGGTGGACTGCAGCTCTGAATGTTTGTAGCACTCTGTGCTGTATGGCGTCTTGTGGAGCTAACATCAGACAAAGCATGAATTCTGAGGGTGATGTCAGAAAAATGGCTGACCAAAAATTTCTATCATTCTTACCAAATAATGAATAAAAGAAACTACATTTCAACCCAAATAACTAAGAACAATGGACCATCATGCAGAAGCAGCAGCAGCAGCAGCAGCAATCCTGTAGAACACAGAAGCCCAGGGCAGTCGCCTAGGGAAGGGAAGGAAATACTCTGCTTGGACCCAGCATCCTGTCTGAGTCAGCCTGAAAGCAGGAAGGGGTTCCCTTAAAGGACAAAAGATAAGAAGCACCCGACAGCCCTGTTACCATTATCTACTGGAGCCTCTTTTGGTCCTTGGGTACATACCGAACAAGCGAGAATAGCTGATGCTTTGTCTCATCTCTCTTAGTTCTGAGCCATACCATCTAGGCACCTTACACCTGTCCTGTTCCGGTGCACAGGCCATTGAGCCTCTCCCCTGCTGAGGCTCCGGGCATTATGCCCACCAAGTGGTACTTCAACCTAAATGGAACTACTGCTGGGCCCTACCCTGGGGCCACATGAAGATGGCAGAGCAGAGATTTATTTTGGTAACCGGCACACCTTACCTTTAGGGCTGAACTGAGATTGTATCTGACCCCAGACAGCACAGAGCATCAGACTTCCAGAGCTACTGCTCCTCTTATGCTACATCTGAGCCAGCACCTGGCCACAGAAGGACCCCGAGTCTCTTTTACACATGAATAGAAGCATCCACACCACAAGCACACTACACCTAAGTGCCCTCCCTTAAAGATCAAGAGACTCCACTCACCCAAGACACCACATTATATGACATCCATTCATCAGGCCAAGCGGTTATAACTACCTACTCCCATGCACCTGGCACTGAGCTAGCCCCTCATGGTCCTAGCTGTGGCGGCACCTCATCTCTCTGGAGAATGAGGTTTCCGTATCTTTAGGTCCACTCTGCTGTACCCAGCCCCACAAAGCCAGGGCTACTGCTGTGATTCAGTAGCCCTAGGGACTAAAGTCACAGCTCGTGGTACCTTATTCTGTTGAAGCTAGAGCTGCTTATGTCTGTCAGCGCTGGGTCCCAGGATAGGTGCCCCGATCCTGGAGGCCTGACAGTCTTCCACTGGGCCAGTGTCACGACGACAGCTGAGCCTGGACCTGGATATGGGGTGAACCTCAGTGCAGCAGATCCTGGTTTAAGGGAAGAACTACACTCAGTCGTGCATGGAAAGTGAGTGGCATTGCACCTGAAGTGTGGCCAGGTAGTTTTTTATAAGACCTTGAGTGTCGGAAGCCATGGTCAGTGGTTATACGTTTGCCTTTCCAAGATGGCGCTGGCCACATGTCTTCCCAGTAGTAAACAAGTAACTGCGCAGCTGCAAAGGCAGAAAGCCCGCCAAAGTCACTGGCCAATCCCGAGGCGTAATGTTGGGTGATGAGTGAACAGTCAATCAGAAGTGAACACGTCACTCTAGGGCGTATTTAAGCGGTGCCGCTTCCGGCTCTTTCGGTCCTTCTGCTTTACTGTTACAAGAAGTAAAATCCTCGTCTGCAGTGATACCCGATTATTGTCTCACGTGTCCTTATTCGCGGGCGAATAGGGGCTCGGGAGGTGCGCGCAACACTTGAGCCCAATAATATGAGTCTACCCCCCCCCAAGCCCCCTGTGTCCTGGATCCTAATGTGGGTGCCTGTGAGCCATCAGTTCACAAACCAGAAGTGGCACTCTCAGTAAACACTCCCCACAGTGAGAACAATAGAAACAGAAGGCTCTCCTGAAGCTGTTGCCCTAGTAGTCCATTCAGCTACCACCATAGCCACAGACACTTCCAGCTTGGACCACTGACACAATCACAATCTAAACTACATTGCTTACAACTGAAGCCATATGGAGACGCCACTCCTCCACCCATATGGACCCAAGAAAACCTTGCCCAACCTTGGTGATGCCTGGCATCCATGTTTACTGCAGCTCTGCTCACAATAGCTGAGATGTGGACTCAGTTGAAATGTCCATCAATGAATTGATGCATGAAGATGATAATCACTTTATTCGGCTGAGAGGAAGAAGGGAAGTGTGTGTTAGGTGTGGCTATGTGCATGTTAATGGAGATGCCCATTGAGGGCAGACTCATCAGATCCCCTGGAGCTGGAGCTATAGAGAGTTGTGAGCCCCTGAGAGGAATGCTGGGTTCTCTGCAACTTCTTAGTTCTCCGAACTCCTAAGTCATCTCTCTAGCCCCAAAAGCATTCTCAAAAGTGAATAAGGGAAAAAATGATCAATTTAAATTTTAGAAGGGGCAAAAAACGTTATCCTTCATCAAAGGTATCTCAAAAACCAATATGTGTTTAGAAAGGTACTTAGTCTCATTAGCTATTAAAGAAATACATATGAAAACTATAAGTAAATGCCACTCGATACCCCTAGGCTAGCCATAATTAAAAGGACCATTAATATCAACCTTTAACAGCTGGAGCTCTCAGATTGGCACCAAGGTTAAACAACTTTCTAATAATGTTTAACATCCACAAGCCTATATAACTTAAGGTATACCCAAGAGAAATGAGAGCCTATATTCACAAAAAGACTTGTCCAAGAAGGTTTACAGCAGGCTTTGTAATGGTCATAAACTATGATATACCCTGGAACTATGGAACAATCCAGGAATGTCACCAGGAGTGTGTGCACACAAACTGTGGTACAGTCACATCATGGAGTAGTAGTCAGCAATTTGAAAAATCACTAAAGATTGTAGCTTGGGTGGTAACCAGCAGCTCTCTAATTGGATTGAAGGCCCATTCCACAAGAGGGAATCACAGCTGGCACTGGGAACCTAGCCAACTACCCAGAGCTGGGAAGTCATAGATCTTGGAGTGGAACCTACAACCATCACTTTATTAAACCAGCATCACTCCCAACAGAGTATAAAGGTTTGTCCTTATTACCACAGGTGAGTGCAGCTATCACTGCTCATCAAAGAAACTCTGCAACAGACAGGGACCATTACAAAAACCACAGCCAACCATAAGGTAAAGAACTATTAATCATGTGGTGGTCCCAATTGATACATCTAACACAATTCCTGCATCTAAGGCTCAGTGATCATTGCAGATGAGGGAGGAGAGAGATCATAAGAGCTAGCCGACATTTACTGTGAAATCGTGTCTCCTAGAAATGTCAGAGAGGCCACATCCATGATATTTTACCAGTATGTCTACCTTAACAATGAGACCACCAATGGATATGCTAACACAGAAGGGGAAAGCTCAACCATACACAATGCCTGTAGGGAATTCTGAGAGCAGGAGAAATAATCTTCTTCAGGGAAGAGTTCCCCCCTCCCTGCCCCATATGGGTTATCCAATATCAGGTGGTCAGCCCTGTGAGTATACATACACAAGTAACAGTATACAGGCTGCACAGATTGTGTTTGTGTATTTAGGTCTCTCTCTCTCTCTCTCTCTCTCTCTCTCTCTCTCTCTCTCTCTCTCTCTCTCTCCCCTCCCCCCGGGGTGTGTGTGTGTGTGTGTGTGTGTGTGTAACAACAATTGAAGATAAAGAAACCATGAATAAAGAGGATGAACAAGGGGGTGACTGGAGGGAAGAGGAGGAAGAGGGAAATGATGTAATATGATTTCAGAAAGTAAAATTACTCTGAAGGAAAGAGCACAGGAGAATCTTTGAGATATAATGCTAAGCTAATAAAATCATGCTTATCAAACCAAAATTATTCAGTTTATCTGTCGTTCAAGAACAGGGAACATTAATAATGGTGATGGAAACAGTCAGGGTTGCCTCGGGGAGCGGACTGGAGCTTCTGCAGTTATGGAAGCTTCTGTACCTTGAGTGGCCACCATAGTAAAACACTAAGAAATGTAGAGGCCACACACTGTTGCTTCCTGTAGTGGTGATATTTAGAAAAGGGCTTATTCCTGGGCAGCCACTATGTTCCCACTGCTCCTCAGCTCTGACTGGGGCTCCCGCTAGCTAAATGCACCCACCAGACGGCAGCATGGTAGACGGCTCTGTCAATCCCCCAGGCTGCATCCACAAAGCTCGGCTGAACCCCAGACAATATCTGCCATCCTTGCAGTACCTCATAGAATGAAGACTCTTAATGCTTAAAGATTGTCCAATGGATTTATATATTTGGAAATGTTTAAATAACAAGATGCCAACACAATTAGAATTCTTACCCAATATCTAACCTTTTGATAGAGGTTGCTACCCAGGACAGCTTTCAACTCACCTGTCTTCCTCCATGGTCGATAGCCTCCTCTTCCTCCTTTTTCCCCTCCCCTTCCTCTCTTATTCTCTCAGCTCCACCTCATCTTCTACTGCCTAATCACCGAGCTCCACTGCGAATACAATATAGCAGAATAAAGATCCTGCTACACTTCCAGAAAAAGAAAACATACTAGTAGGTTATCCCAACAAGATCTTAAAAACTCCTTGCTGAGTCAGAGAAAAGGTATTTTATAAAATACCTACAAAGAGGTCATGGAAGCCGGGTAATGCGCTGCACACCTCACAATTCCAGCACTTTGGGGAGTAGGGCAGGAGGATCACCACGAGTTCCATGACAGCCTGTGAGACAGAGCAAAAAACTAAACAAACTAATTCAACAAGCATAAAGAGGTAATGAGTGATACTCTTTTCCTTCCAAGTCCACCATCATATCTTTTTGTATGTTGTTTGTTCCTTTGTGGAGCAATTGGAACACAGCACAGCCACTCACACAGATGAGGAAGACTGTAATGAACTTACAGTTTTCAGCCTTGTCTGTACCACAGCTCCACATAGTTTGTGGAGTTTTGCTTTAGAATGTCAAGAGTTGCTTTTCTCTCTTTTCTTCTAGTTGTTTTTAAATGGTAATGATTACCAGCCACTGGTATTTGGCTTTTTATATGCATGTGTGTGTATTATGCTATTATTTTGGCAGAGCAATGGAATTTGTCCATGCTCCCTCTAAGCCTTTTAAGCAGTGACCTGAACTTAGTGTGCACTTTCAGGTGGTCTTTGATTCGTTCTAGCCCTCTAAGCACTGTAGGTATGCTCCTGAGATGAAAACATGTAGAAGTCAATGTCCATTTGGACCACACATTCAGATCACTCAGGAAAGCTAACAGACTACTCTTTGGGGTTGAGGTCCTGTTCCAGAGCCAGTAGACAACCACATGGAGTTACATGGGCCAGAATTCCATGTCTGCAAACTGAAACTAAATTACTTTATCCAACTTTCCCAAACAGAGCAGTTCCAGAAGACATGGTAAGGAAGCCTCTCAGCTTTGATCCTCATAAAAGTAACTTGGGGTTAGCAATCCACTATACTGAGTTCTTACCTTATTTCTGTTCAAACTGGTCTTTAAACCAGAATGTTCTGCTGTGCTGACGAGTACCTTTGCAGGAGAGACAGCTTAATTCAGGACTCATTTAAAAACAAAGAACTCTACAAAGCCAAAGCAAACAAACAAAAAACCTACTAGGGCTGAAGAGATGGCTCAGTTAAGAGCACTGATTGCTCTTCCAAAGGGCCCAGGTTCAATTCCCAGCACCTACATGACAGCTTGCACCTGTCTATAATTTTAATTCCAGGGCTTCTGACACCCTCACATGGATATACACACAGGCAAAATGCCAATGAACATAAAATAAAGATAAACTATACATTTTAAAAAAGAGCATAAAGACCAATTGTTCTTTGAATGTGTTAAATTTCTTAAAGACATTGGTCCTGCCCTGATCTCTGCCTTAGAAGGCAAGCTTGCACTGTGAGAAAGCCCACAGGTAAGTAAAGAACTGAGCAAAGCTGCCACCTTTTCTTCCAGCAGCTGAGTGTGGCCTTCTGCTCCCGTGGGACTCCAGTTTCCAAGGAAAATGTAAGAATTGCTTTTTTAACAAAACCCAAAGTAAAGTAGAACTTGGACATTGAAAAATATCAAGTGGAAGAAAAAGAAATTCTCTGCATGGATTGGTGCAGTTTCCTGAAGTTCACAAGAGGTTTAAAAGGGACGTCTGGGGAAGTATAAAGCACGCAAAGGAAACCTGACTTAGGAATGCTTATCATGTAATTAGCACTAAGCACAGTAAGTACAATTTTGAAAAATAATGAGGATTTACAAGTGTGGAGACTAATACACATACAAAAATTATTAATTGCTAATGGTCACACAGCCTTTAAGAAGTAACATGTGCTACACAAGTAGACCATGACTGCCCCCAGTGTTCACCACCTCTCAATCTATTATCTTAATTCAATAATCACAGCTGCTTTTTAAAAAAATCAAACTCTAGTTTAAATAGTAAAAATAGGGTCTAGAGAGAGAGATGGCTCAGGTTAAGAGCATTGACTGTTCTTCCAGAGGTCCTGAGTTCAATTCCCAGCAACCACATAGTAACTCAAAACCGTCTATAATGCGATCTGATGCCCTCTTCTGGTGTGTCTGAAGAGAGTGACAGTGTACTCTCAGACAGCAAATAAATCTTTAAAAAAAAAAAAAAAAAACCATATTTAAATCAGTAACATAGCATTGCATGGAGAAGGAATCTAGTCCGAATGGAGCTGGATTTTGATGGCAGAGGTAATGACAAAACATCTTAAAGACAAGGGAAGGGACAGGAGAAAGGTGGCAGGAACACAATAAAGTCTTGGAAGTGAAAATCACAGAAAGCAGAACACTTGAGCTGCTAACTGGTGATCATCAACATTAGGTTCAGGCCCTTCCCACAGAGGCCAGAGTGCAAGGGCGCTGCCATCAGGTGTTGGCTGCACAGCAGGAGATTGTTTTGCTGTGCTGTCTTAGGGTTTTACTGCTGTGAAGAGACACCATGACCAAGGCAACTCTTACAAAGACAACATTTAATCAGGGCTGACTTACAAGTACAGAGGTTCAGTCCATTATCATCAAGGTGGGAACATGGCAGCATCCAGGCAGGCATGGTGCAGGAGGAGCTGAGGGGTCTACATCTCCATCTGAAGGCTGCTAGCAGAAGACTAGCTTCAGGCAGCTAGGATGAGGGTCTTAAAGCCCACACCCACAGTGACACACCTACTCCAACAAGGCCACACTTCCAAATAGTGACACTCCCTGGGCCAAGCATATTCAAACTACCACATATCTCTTAGTATTTTTAGGCATGAACTTTTGTGAGGGAGGATGGCTGCTGGCATCCTAGAAACATAGCCTTGAGGTATTAGAATTATATTACTTTTTGTTTTTTTCTAACCTTTATGGTTCCAGGTTGAGGCCATGTAGAGATGTAGGGTCAGAGGTGGGGCTCTAGAGTTTAGTCAAGAAGATAATCTGTCATCTACTAAAAGTCAGTATAATGCTTATATATAATACTTGATATATATATATTCTAAAATAAATATATATGTATATATATGTAAATATATATATATATATATATTTTTTTTTTTTTTTAGAAGATTAGACAGTGAATCTTGTGGGAAGATTGAAATGGTACCCTGGTGCTGTTTGTATTTCGATGCTAATTCTGCTTCCTGAAGAGGGGCTGCCCCATCACGTACTCAGGTGATTTCATGTGACCCTTCTCCCCATTTTAACTGGCCAAATAAAGGCTAGAGCCTGGGATTGGGCAGTGGAAGGAAAAGATGGGGCTGGAGGTTTTAGAGAGGGAGAGAGAGGGAGGAGGGAGAGACAAGGAGACGAGGAGACAGAGGCAGGTGGAGAAGAGGAGGTGGAAGGAAGACGGAGCAGAACCATGTGGCCTGGACATGCCGCAAGAGGCAAGGGATCTCACAACAGGGCCTAGAGTAGTGTAGTGGGTTATCTGCCCATCTAGGCATACAGCATATAAATATTATAACTGAGTTGTGTTGTTTTTCTGTGGGCTTTATGGGGTTGGAGTTACTGCAACAAATTGTAGCCCATTGTAGTGGTCTGCGGCAATCTGTGGAGGAAGGCGCTGCTGAGTTGCTGTCATGCCTGGGCACCTACAGAAAGGCTTCAGCTGTGGGGTCACCAATGGATTCGACCAGACATTTGATGAGGAATCAGACCCTTACTGAAGGCAGTAGAGAACAAAAGCCACCAGCAGGGGTGGCTTAACATTCCCGGCCTCCCCCACACACCAAGAGTAGTGGGCGTGGCTGACAAAGAGGAGGAGATACTGTTGCTGGTGACTCCGTAAGAAAAGAGGAATAAAGTGAGCTGGGAGGAGACTTGATTAACACCTCCAGCGTAAAGGGAAAATAATTTATAGGAGACCAAAAAGACAACCACCTCGTGAAAGAAGATTTGAAAAGCCACTTGAAGGGTGAAGGTGACGAATTGCAGTTGATAGACATTATTGAACCGCCTATCTGAGGCCGAGGTGACCTGGGAAGGGCTCACGGAGGCTGTGGATGGGGGATGGGCCAGGGCAATGGATTTGATTCTCGTGACAAATGTGAATTGTTAGGCACAGTGGAAGTGGTAGATCTGGCCTGAAGCAAGAGGACAAACATGGAGGTGGTGGCTTTCACAACCGGGAACTGTCAGAGATTAATGAACTGATTTGAATCAATCAAATATAACTGAGGAAACCCACGAAAGTGAAGACCACCCAGAGGCAGACAGTGAATGTAACGAGAATGAAGATGAAGAGAAAGAGGGTCCACAAGAGAGGACTTGGATGAGTGGGAAGCTACTGGAAATAAAGACCGAGCAAAAGTAAAATTTAATATCTGAAAACCGAATGAAGGTACTGATGGACAATGGAAAAGGGCCTTTGTTCTGCATAAAAGGGAAAAAGTGAAGAGATTCGTGTTGCAGATTCGGCTGCAAACCTTCATTTCCGGAAGCCAGCAAATGATATAAAGTCTCAACTGGAGATCAATTTCAGAGGCCTCGGCCACCCAAGACTTCCTGACAGGGAGGACGTGGGCATGGGTGTGGTAGTCATCCAAACCGTGGCCAAAGGGCTGATGGTTCAAGTGCTTCTGCTCCTGATGTAGATGACCAGAGGTGTCTCAGCTCTGGCCCAGCTGGATGCCATAACACAGTGCTGGTTCCTTGTGGACCCTGCTCACAGCTTTTGCATGCTTAAAGATCCCAAACAACTAGAAATTAAAAAGAAAGACTGTCATTCATACCACGCACACCTAAAGACTGAATTTTATCTGTTTTAAAAGCAAACTTCTCTAGCTACACAGACGTGACAAATACACTAGTCAGTTTGTATTTACAAATGTATGGGAAGCTGGCACGTTTTCATAATTTTCAGAGATTATGCATTCTTCGTGAATACTTTTGTATTGCTGCTTGCCAATATGCATTTCCAAGCTTGAAATTTAGATGTTAACAGTGTGTACCAGTTATGAGAAGGAGGAGGAAGAGGAAGGGGGAGGGGGAGATTAGACAGTAACCTTGTGGTGGTTTGAATGAGAATGGCTACTTGCACCCATAGACTCATATTTTTGAATGCTTGGTCCTCAGTTGTAGAAGTATGTGATAGAAGACTAGGTGCTGCCTTTGTGTCACTGAGCGCAGGTTTGAGGTTTCAAAAGCCCACACCACTCCCAGTTAGTGCTTCTCTCCTGTCTCTCTCCCCCCCCCCCACCCCGCACAACCATTTCCCATCTCCCTCCCTCCTATGTTGCATCAAACTCATAGGGATCCTCCTGCCTCAGCCTTCCAAATGACAGAATTACAGGTATTCACCACTAGGCCAAGTTTAGAATGCATAAGATTCTTTAAAAATCTCAAGCATACAATGTATCTTAGTTCCCATTTCTCTAAAGATACCATATATTAAAAAAACAAAACAAAACAAAACAAAAAAAAAAAACCCACTCACACTCGGTCCCCTTAAAATAGAGACCAAAGTTTCATTTGTAGCAATTAGAATTCCAAAGTTCATTTCACCTTGTTCACAAATTTTAGTTATAATTACAATTATTTGCTAATCCTTAGAAAGGAGCTGAAGAGCTCCAAATTCCGGAGACCTTTCCTCAAGTCTTAGGGCATTGCGGCCACCCAAAAATTGGGCAGGAGAGATGTTGGGGGCCGACTTTTAGCAGAAAGCGGCTATCAGCTTTGCAGCCATCTTGAGCCATATACCCTGACATGAGGTTTGAATTACAATAGCCTACAACAGCTGAGAACACTCCGATAATCTTGGTTTAGATACCTTGAGATTAAAGGTGTGTGAGATTAAAGGTGTGTGATTTAAGAGTATGACTTAGAAGTATAGAGATCAGAGTTAGAGACAAGACCTAAGGGCATGATTAAAGGTGTAACTTAGAGGCGTGGCTTAGAAGTGAGACATATAAAAGGCAGAGACAGAACAGATCAGAATCATACTATAGACTACTGAGATCAGACGAATCAGACACATCAGACATTAGGTAGAGTCTGCCCTCACCCTTGCTCTTGCTGAACCCCTACCCGCAGACGGAAGCAGCAGCTTGGGCCGGGATACAGTGGCCGCCCAAACGTGGGTTGGCCCGGGCCTCAACATTTTGCCTGGGCTGCAACATTATTTTGGCTGCCCCAACGTGGGGCTAGTGTGGACCCCAACATTATTTTGGCGCCCGAACAGGGACTAGTGTAGACCCCAACATTAGAGAGATGGCTCAGCTGTTAAATGATAGGCTCATAACCAAAAAGACATAAACAGACTTCACCTATCTCATTGACATGGTATTTTTCAATGAGGTTTTATTTATAAAACAAATTTCAGATTATTGATATATTTCTCAAGGTCTATTTTAAAAATCTATTTTTACATATATGAGTCTTTCTACTACTTATACATATGCATACTGTCTGTGTAGTGCCCAATGAGGCCAGAAAAGGGGGTCGTGTCCCCTGGAACTGGAACTACAGATGGTTGTCAGTAGTCATGTGAGTGCTGGAAACTGAACCTTGATCCTCTGCAAGAGTAGCCAGTAGCTGACGCACCTCTCCAGCCTCCCGTCCGCTTTCCGTTTGATCTCTACTGCCTTTTTAAAAAAAGAGGCAAGAAAGCCACTGTCATTTTGTTGTTTCTCTTTTCTTACTTCTGTGGCTGTACTCTGCCAGATTCTCACTTGTCATAAGTTTAACCTGTGATTTCAGTTCGCTAATGGCACTTCATCATCTCTCCTGCATCTCTTCAAGACACACATTCACCCTCAGATCCTGTGAGTTCCATAGGAATTCTTAGGAGATTGGAGATAGAAGATTGTGGAGAAATACAACGGAAAGGCACCAGAGAAAAGCAGTGAACAAAGGAACGAAAAGATCTTATACTAGCAGGCGAGATTTGTCTGAGAAACTAAGAACCCTAACTGAAACATAATAGGCAAGTGGAGAGCCCTGTTCTGTGGGGCTCAACCCAAAGAGAAGCAAAGTTCTGGTGGGCTCCACATGCACACGGTACCGCACGCATGTGTTGGCTACAGTGCGCATGCACAGCATATGGCACCACAAAAAGTTTAAAACAGGAGCCTAAGCCCAAAGGACCTTGGCTCTTTATCCCAAGTGACTAACATCAAGAAAAACAACTGGTGCTATAAAATTTAATTTTTACCTCGATGGCAAGATGCTCACTCATCTATTCAGGCACAACCCCCTGGGAATGGCATGTTTTGAAAGAACGCCATTCCTTCCCAAGGGGCTGATTCAGAGAACATGTCTGCTGTATATACCTGTCCTTTAAGGATTTTCCTAAGAAATAATTTTTCTTTAATCTTTCTACTTCTGGTCTGGTAAATGCATTTCTCCCATGCTTTGGGCTTGTCACCAGCACTCCTTGTACATTTTGACAGCATGGATGGAGAACTTCCTCTTTGCCTTAGGGTTTCTACTGCTGTGTTAAACAACATGATTAAAAGAAACTTGTGGAGGGAGGATTTATTTCATCTTCCAGCTTGTAGCTCGTCTTTCAGGGAAGTTAGGGCAAAATCTCAAGGCAGGACCCTGAAGGCAGAAACTGATGCAGAGGCCGTGGAGGAACACTGCTTACTGGCTTGCTCCATGTGACTGGCTTAGCCTGCTATCTTACACCATCTAGGACCACCAACCAAGAGGTGGCGCCACCTACGGTAAGCTGTGAATTTCCACATCATTAATCATCAATCAAGAAAATACACCACAGACTTGCCCACAGGCCAATCTGGTGGAAGCATTTTCTTCAGTGAGATTCCCCTCTTCCAAAATGACTCTAGCTTATGTCAGGTTGACATAAAACTAGCCAGTATGCCTTCTGTTTTAGTTAGGGTTTCCACTGCTGTGAAGAGACACCATGACCAAGGCAATTCTTATAAAGGACAGCTTTTAATTGGGGCTGGCTTATAGGTTCAGAGGTTTAGTCCATTATCATCAAGGCAGGAGCATGGCAGCATCCAGCCAGGCATGGGGCTAGAGAAGCTGAGAGTTCTACATCTTCATCTGCAGGCCTCTAAGAGAAGAGTGACTTCCAGGCAGCTAGGATGAGGGTCTTGAAGCACGCACACACACACACACACACACATACACACACACAAACACACAGTGACGCGCCTACTCCAAAAGGGCCACACCTCCTAATGGTGCCATGCCCTGGGCCAAGCATATACAAACCACCACACCTTCCTCAGCCTCTCCCCCCTCTAGTACTTGTAGAGGTCAGCTGATTGGCCCGTGGACTACTTAGGATTCCTGAGCAGCTGTGGATCAGCTTAAGCAGTCCTTTCTGTCTCCTGTGGAAAGTCTCACTTCCCATTTGCAACAAAATAACCCTGGCCATGGGTATCCTTGATAGCATCTGAAGGCAATGGACAAAAAAGAGTGGCCTTCTCTAGTCAATAGAGTGTAAGTGTATGACCTAGACATAACACTTCAGGTCTAAATGAACATACTTCAGAGATACCCAAACATCTGTATTCATGACAGCACTGTTCACAATCACCGAGTTCTCAGATCATCTGTGGAGAGACAGTGGCCAAAGAAAGGTGTTATTCAATTCCTCCTGGGAGACCCCTCAGATCTGCACATACTGTAAGGACCCTTCCGCCAGGCCTCTCTTTTTCTCCACCACGGCATTTGTCACAGCTCTCTAGAGTGGGGAGGAGCTTGAACATGTAGCTTACAGTGTTTGTGTTTGTATAAGAGGTCCTACTCAGACTTCCTCATTCAAGAAACCTACTAGTAACTGGGTCTTCATTTTCCTCCAGGATAGTTGAGTCTCCTTCACGTTCAGTCATGACCGATTTGACGGTTTTAGTCTGTGAGCTTTCCCTTCAAGGTCAATCTAGTCTGACCTGTCAGATTGGTTTGGTTTGGGTCCAGAGAGAAACTGTATCCCACCTTTGGGAATTGGGGAGACTCTATCTAAGAGGACGCCTCAGTCGAATTGGTGCAGGGAGTCTGGGTTTCACTCTGACAACAGGAGAGGTCTGTTGCCCTCAACAGTAAATAAATGGAAGGCTCTGGAACCCATGTGACAGGCCCCGTGTTTTCTATCCCTTCCACTTGCCACCAGGGTATTAAGAACTGGTCTAAATTGGATTCTCAGACTCTGAAAAAGAAAACAATTTTTTTCACAGCAAAACTTGACCCTTAACACACTTGCAGATCAATCATGCTGGCTGCCTCGGGGCACGTTGAGCTATTTCTTCATCCTACAATTAGATGTCTTTGTAATTTAGGAAAGGACTCTGAGATTTCTTATAGCCAAGCTTTCAAGACTGTCACAAGACCACAAGATGCAATGGGGATGCATTATGTATTTTACTAGATTCTCCTGAACTTTGGATTTTCCTTAAACTTGGCCACAGGTGACCCTTCATGGCCTCTCCTTTGTATATATCTAGGCTTAACTTCCAGCTACTTCCAGCTTCTCTACCGCCATCTCCTCTCCCCCTCATCACCCTCTTCAGCTTCTCCTATTCCTCTTCCTCCTCATCTTCCTCCCCCCTCCAAAGATCTCTTTCCAGCCACACCCCTCTTTATCCAGACACACCCTCCCCATCACACCTGCGCAAGAGCTTCATATGGGAACTCAAGGAGGAGAGGAAGCCATCCCACCCCTTCAGAGACCAGCTTTCCCCTTTGCAAGCCAGCTCATAAGGATTGCAGCACCAGCAGCTACACAGCCCCTCCCCCATGCCCAGTCTGTCCCAAATACAATCCACATCAGGACCTTTCAGCCAGGATCCCTGCATTAGGGAATCCAGAGGGTTCATTGTGGCTTTTCATCCAACATAGCAACACATCTACATTATTCTAATTATCTGCTGCACCTATGAACAATTAAAAACTACTGCTTCTCCTGTAGTAAATTTTTCCCCTTGGTGCCGTTCAGTTACACATCCCCTTTCCCCCAAGCTGCCCCAAATATAAACCAAATGAGGACCTTTTAGCGATGATGCTCGGCTTGCCAAGCTTTTGACGTAGGCTAACAGTGCGCCTCTCTAGCCACATGCTGCTGCAAACACGGGGAAGCCTCATCTGGTTCTCAGTATGTGACTGATGAGGTGTGTGTTCATCATCCAGTTACAGCCAGGCCAGCTTCCATAGCTATCGCTGTTACGAGCTCCCAATGGCCACATCAGCGCTGCTTCAGGAAATGGCAAGAGTGGACTCACTGAGATAATATGATTAGGTTATGTATTAGAGGGAATTAAAATGCCAGTGTCAAACCCATTAACTACAACAACTTGTAGAACACAACACAGGACGCTGCCAAGAATCCTGGTCCCTTTCAATTTAGGCAAGCTGAAACCATGTGCAAGTGCACCAGTGTGGACCCCAGTAGACAGAAAGGCTAAGTCATCCCGACTGTATATTTTATAAACCAAATTTCTCCAGAGAGCAGACAACAGTTTCAATACTCCACCAGGGACCCAGACTTCTTTCACCACTTTATTAGACACAGTTATTTATTAGATACTTTTATTAGACACATGTTCTTTAATAGCCTAGAGAAGACCTCAAGAACTAGAAAAGCCAAACTAGAGGAGACAAGGATAAACATGACAAGCTATCTTAATACAGGGCTGCGGACTCCATGTCTAGCTCGGGAAATCCTAGAGCGCCACCTAGTGGCTAAACAGCTCAGTCTAAGGCCCTAAACCAGCCTCCGGTCAAAGGACTCTGCTATATCCTTGTGGTCAGGCACATTTCAGCCAGAAGTGCCTAAAGTTTCCAGAGTAGAAGCCTCCTCCTCCAAGCCTATGTCCAGTCTACAAAGTGGCGGCCCATCGGAAGTAAATGTCCCTTTCTTCTACATGAGGGAAGTATGACCTCCAACCAAGGCCACTAGGATTAGGTTAAACCTGAAAAATGCCAATTGTCCATGACTTTATTTCTAAACTACAAAGATCATAATGAAGAAGATTGATGGGGTGCTGAGACTATAAGGTTTCTGCATGTTCTATCTCCATGGAGATGAACTTTAGGTGGCCCTACATTGCCAAGGGCCAAGATTACATTACTTATTGATAAGAGAGTAGAGAGTAACTTTTTTTCACCCAGGCGCCTTCTATGGTTAGATATTCCAGTGCCCAATTCTCTTCACCAGAAGCTCTATCCATCCCCTCTCCACCCCCTCTTGACCTGTACAATAGGCAAGCATCTTCTGTTCATTCTTGTCTAGTCCTACCACACTGCTGGGTTTACTTCTGGGGTAGATACAATGTCTAAACTTCAGACCTACTTCAGGCTTTTTGAACCACCCAACCCCCAAAGTCCTTGAATAGTCTGGAGCTGTCTGGGGCCAAAGAGCCCTCCCTAGAGTTCATTCAAAACACTCCCCTGACGATTGAGCGCACTTCCATCCCTGGACACTAATAGCCACTCCCCTTTCAACTACCACTGATGAGCCGAGCAGCCTCCCCTGAAGCCCCAGTTACTGAAGGCTAAAGCATAAAAAGTTCATAGCTTCTCATTGATAAATCCCTGGCTTCTTGTCGACAGAGAACTCATGTAACTCTCCATGCAACACTCTTCCCTTCGCAGTAAAGATGTCAGACAGACCCTACAGGTTGGTCTATGACTGGGGACCACAAATGAGGCTGTAGTCTTCATCCGACTCACAGTTCCCAAACCTTATACCTTCTTGGGGCAGATTCCCACCACCACCTCCTGGTTCACAGTGTTCGACCTTAAAGATGCTGTGGTTTGTATTCACATTTGCCTAGACCCTCAGGGCCTATCTGGCTTCGATGACAGGACTTTGCTTTACCTTTTCACAATTCAGATTAATTGTGACACCCTTATATACTGTGAATGGGAACAGAAATTGGTTGAGCCTCTGTATGAAAATCCTTCAAAAAAAAAAAAAAACTAAAAATGGAACTACCATTATGACCTAGACATAACACTTCAGGTCTAAATGAACATACTTCAGAGATACCCAAACATCTGTATTCATGACAGCACTGTTCACAATCACTGAGTTCTCAGATCATCTGTGGAGAGACAGTGGCCAAAGAAAGGTGTTATATACGCACAACACTTACAAAATGAGATTCTAGCCAAGCAGTGGTGGCACATGCCTTTAGTTGCAGCACTCAGGAGGCCGAGGCAAGCAGTTCTCTATGAGTTCGAGGCCAGCCTGGTCTATATGGTAAGTTCCAGGACAGCCAGGGATGTTACAGAGAAACTCTGTCTCAAAAATCAAACAAACAAACAAAAAGGAAACAATATTATTTGTTAGAAAATGGATTAAACTGGAGATGATCATATTCAGCAAGATAAACCACACACACAAAGATAAATATTGTGCCGGGCAGTGGTGGCGCACACCTTTAATCTCAGCTCTTGGGAGGCAGAGGTAGGCGGATTTCTGAGTTCGAGGCCAGCGTGGTCTACAAAGTGAGTTCCAGGACAGCCAGGGCTATACAGAGAAACCCTGTCTCAAAAAACAAACAAAACAAAAAGATAAATATTGTATGCTTTTTCTCATTTGTATCCTAGAATTCATTCATTCATATTCATACATCTGCCAGGAAAACAGAGGGAGACTTGGATAAGGAGAGAGAGCAGTGGGAGAGAGGGTGTCTAAAGGGAGAGAACAGGGAGGGGTGATTACTAGTACTTGAGAGAAACCATCGATGTGAAACCCAAGCCCTGCAGTGTACACCCTCAGTGGGTTCGCCTTCTCTCTCCTCCGAAGACGCTCCTGTGCCCTCGAAGCTCACACTCATCCTTGCTGGGCATGACTGCTTTCTTATAATCCACCAGCTTCTCTTTCTCATGCCCCACCCCCAGCAGGCAGCAGCCAAGGCCTCCAGCTTGCCTGCCCTGTGTTAGCCCTCAAACTCCAATGAACATCGTCTTAAAGTTACTTCTGAGTTTTCTCTTTTATGTGTTTTTATCAATTTAGTATGTGAGAGAGTATGTGTATGTACACATTTGTACACACACACACACACACACACAAGGGGTGGGGGGCGGTCAGAGGGCCACTGGCTGGAGTATTTTCTCCTTTAACCATGTGGATATCCAGCTTGGCATTAAATACTTTGACCTGCTGACCCATCTTCCTCTGATGGCCGTCTTTAGTTTTGAAATTCTCCCACCTATGAAACTAAAGACATGCAAAATGGACTCGAGTCTTCTGGTGAGCACCTAAAGGCCAAGAAAATGAGATCTCTAACCTGGGGCAGACCTGACACTGCAGCTGGGTTGGCAGCTCAACCGCTTTGCCTAAGGGACCAACCCTAGGCAAGGTAGGCTCAGCGTAGGCCATGTTAAGAGATAGGCAGAATAACTAGTCCGTTATCGAGGTACTGTGTTTTTCCTTCCCAGACTCTCTGCCCCCATTGTAGGGGTTTAAGGACCAATATAGGAATATAAGTCTTCCACTCATGATTTTACCTTGTCTTCTCTTTTCTGAGCATGTTTCCTTAAAGTTTCAGGCTTTCCCTGCCCAATACTTTGGATATCCTTTCTCTTTCTCTGAAGCTTTGCTCCCTGCCATGTGGCTGCTTGCCATCCATGTGTCTGACCTCCATGCCGGCTTAAATGGCAAGGCTCTTCCTTCTCTCCTCCAGGCAGCTGCTGTACTGTTCGCCTGCCCTACAACTTTCCCTTTAAACGCTGATTATCCTTGTGTTTCCAAGTGCGTCCATTCTTAAATTCCTTTAGTAATGAGACTAAGAACACTGAATGGGACCCAGAATGTAGCAACAGAAACACAAGGAAATGATTCTGTACACATCTGGGCTTTTACGTCACCTTTTCCTGTACACTGCAACACTGCCACAGGCAAGACAGAGAAAACTGGGCTTTTCTTCTCTACAGTCTAGCCAAAATTAAACATAGCCAACTGGTTTTTACCAAGCCCTGTCTCCCAAGTATTTTCTAGGTTTGGTGATTTGGTTTGGGTTTGGGTTTTCCATAAGCATGGGAAGTCACTTAAGAATACTTACCACATATAGAAATAATAATTTTTAAGAAACCAATCTTTATTTGGCAAATAAAATTCAGATATTTACTGAAGTAGGGGAGAAAACCTGGGGCAGTGTTCCAGAAAATAACTTCGGGTTGAGATGCCTGTTCATGGGGACCAGTTATATCCAGTACCCATCCCTGGGATGACTGGCCTTCAGGATTTCTGCTTTGCAGGCTTCCCTTCCTTCAGATCTGAACCCATACATACTCTAAAGTGCTCATGTTTATTAACAACTGTTTCTATGGCAGCAGAGTCCTGTTTTTAGGGCCCAGGGGTGGGAGCTATTTATAAGTCAAAGAATGATAGCACACGCCAATAGCAGCTATTAGTGATGAAATCCTTTTGGGAGCTCTCAGATAAATAATATGGTAACAAGAGAAAATACATTCAATGTGCCTATTGTTGAAAACCACATCTGGATTCTAATTTTGTCTCCCATCTTGGTCTGCTGACTACAAACATATGTAAGCCTATGAATCGATAATTTTGGTCCCTTGGAATTTACATATTAGGTGCACTGAGCCATGGAACTCAGTGAGTCTTCTCTGTGACAGGTTTCTTACCCCATTAGACAGAGGGCAGGCTTGGTGGTGTACAAGGTTTGCCGTTCCACGTGGTCTTCTGAATAAAAAGGGTTGACCTTCCCCAGCAACAAGTCCTTCTCATCCCAGAATGTACTGACATACTCTATTTTTAAAATGCTTATGAAATAAAACAATTTATTCTATTTAGCAGCTCGCAGAAGCTACTTTCTTTCATGTACATTGTGCCATCTAAAATATATTAAAATCAACCAAAGTGTGATAGTTCCCAGGCAAACTTCAACTCATACTTTAGACATATAAAAAGGTGTGTAGCATAGGTGTAGGACATTTAGAACGTGTGTTCTGAAGCAAGAAGGTTAGAGAAAAAATCCTAGAGAAACTACTCCACCTCATAATGGGAGCATAACAGTGGGCCACACAGCATTGTGAGCCTCTCCTCACTATACAAGAGACAGAGAAAAGGGACGGCACGTTAACTCAGGCTGGGAATCCTTTCTCTCAACTCCAAAATGCTGCAAAAGCGTCACGTTTGGGGGCGTCACGTTTGGGGGCATCACGTTTGGGGGCGTCGTGCCAGCATTGAAATGTTGGATATCAACTCTTGGAGCAGTTCAAATTTTTAGGTTAGAGATATTTCACCAGTAAATTTTATGCAAATATTCCGAAGTTTGAAAATTTTCAAAATCTGAAACCCTTCTGGCCCTAAGCATTCCAGATAAAAAATACATAACCTTATCTACTTCAAAGGAACACAGAAGTGCGACATGGATTTACACATGTAAAGTGCCTGGAGAGTAAGGCCACAACCCAGACAAAACTAAATTGTGACTGACTGCATTTTAAACATCATAAAAATGATGTTACAATGATTAACTTTACTCTAAAATCGTGTAACACATATTTCTCCAATTAATAACCCATTGAGAATCAGTGTCCAAGCTGGCTTCTAGATAATTTATATAGTCTTAAACTATTACCTTGTGGCAATGACAAACTCCACTCTTCCATGCCAGGACTAAGTCTTGAGTGATTCAAGCTTCCTACAAAATGCATTGCTGTGTGTGTCAAGGACAGAAGAATCGCAGTTCTCCCAAAGCCCACTACACCCTCAGGGTTGCCCCTCTTCCCGGTCTTTCTAGAGGCCTATGTCTCTGAAGTCTAGAACACCCACATAGGATGTGCTTCTGAATATTATCCTTGATATAAGGGCATCATGGAATTAAATGAATCCTCTCTGTAACAGGTTTCTTACTCCATTAGACAGAGGGCAGGCTTGGTGGCGTACAAGGTTTGCCATTCCACGTGGTCTTTTGAATAGAAAGAGTTGCCTTCCCCATGCAGCAAGCCCCTCCCATCCCTGACTGTCCTGACAGGAACAGTCTCATGACTTCATGTGTGTATATACCTTTCTCAGGCCTAAATAGTTACCAGTCTTCTTGGTATACAGAACTGATGATTGTTTTGGGTTTTGTTTTGCTCATGTCTATTTTAACAGACCTCTTTATCTTTCACTGAGGTCTCTCTCCTGTGTAGATGCTATTACACTTCCATTGTATTTTCTCACTGCGGAACCATGGCCTCTTTGGATTTTTGATTCTTACTTTCAAGTGAATGGGATGTCCCCTATAGTCTCGGGCATTTGAACACTTGGTCCCCAGTTGATAGCAATGTTTGGGAAGTTTAGAAAATTGCTGTAGAAAGCATGTTACTGGGGGCAGGCTTTACGAGTTTAAAGACTCAAGCCCTTTCTGTTTCATGCTTGCTGTTCAGGGTGAGAGCTCTCCGCTTGCTTCTTTAGCCACCTTTGTTTTGCTCCACCATCATGGACTCTGACCTGCTGGAACCCCACACCTAAACAACACAGGTCACCTTGCTCATGGTGTTTTACTATAACAGTAGAAAGTAACTATGTAACTAACAACTAATGTAACTAAGGCAACAATCTTCTAACCTCCCCATCATCTTCCTGACTTGTTTGACCCCTCACCTATATCTACTAGGAAATCCATTTTGTTGAAGACAAACTTTTGATCTTACATGAATTTCTTCTTCACTTTTTGCTGTTGTTCACTTGTTTTTCTTGATGTTGGTTTGAATAGGAACGGCCCCCACAGACTCAGGGGATGAAATGCTTGGCCATAGGGAGTGACATTGGGAGGTGTGGTTTCACTGGAGGAGGCGTGGCCTTGTTAGATGAAGTGTGTCACTGTGGAACGTTATACATGCCTAAGCTACACTCAGCATGGTACCCAGTCTCTGCTTGCTGTCTGCAGATCAACATATAGAACTTTCAACTCTGGCTCCAGCACCATGTCAGCCTATATGCTGCCATGCTTCCTGCCATGATGATAAAAGACTAAACCTCTGAAACTCTGAGCCAGTCCCAATGAAATGTTTCTTTTGTAAGAGATGTCATGGTCACTGTCTCCTCACAGCAATGAAACCCTAACTAAGACAGTAGCCCAGGCTAGTAATAAATTCATAATCATTCTGCCTCAGCCTTTCCATCCTGGGATTAAAGATGCGGCCCTGCACATCTGTCTTTTGCCCTTTACTCATACTTCACTCTAACAAATTTCTGGGCCAGGTGTAGTGGCTCATGCCTGAAGCCACAGTCCTCTGGAGGCTGAGGCAGAAAGGCTGCTTCGAGTTCAAGGCCAGTTTGGGTGATATTGTGAATTTTAGTCCAGCCTGGGCTATAGAATAAAACCTCAAAAAAATATATATATCAGAACAATGTCTGGTTCTCCTTCAATCCACAAAGTGATTTTTCCCCCAACCTAACCATTCTTTATCCTTTCTTAATTAAAAGAAGTGAAAACCCATCTTTTTCCTGCTTCCTGATGCCATCTTTAGATTACCACACTCTGGTTCACCTCGAATGTCTCATCTTGCATTTCCGAGAACTAGTCTCGATAATCCTCCTTGAATGTACTATTTTTAAAATTCTGTCTCATATCATTCTCTACTCTTGATAGAGGCGATTCATTAAGAACCATAATTCAAGGTCATTGTTAACATAAAGGTCTTGGGAGAGCATCACATGAGCCATAAAAGTTAAACAGATCAGTGGTGGTCACATGACCAATGGAATAACTAAAATACAGGACTTCCTGTGCTCAAAACTGTACAGTTCCCAGCAATGTAAAGGTCAAGTGCTGTACGTTCGTACGCTCTGTTTTTATAAATATGTCAGCGATTGCTCCAGACATAGGCCACTGTCTGCTTCTCAAGCCAGAGCTAACAGCACTGTGGCGTCAGGAAGCTTTGTGACAGGTACATACATGGGTAGATAGGGTGTTGCTGACAGACAATCTCAAGTTAGAAGACCTTCTAGAGAGAATTGTATAATTTCCCAAGTAAATAATTTCAATCTTAAAGCCTTCTTAACTATAATCTTTTAATTTTTCTAACCTAAGTTTCCTGACAATTTTCCCCTGTAGGTCTTAGAGAGAGGGCAGCCCTTGGGTCAGCCTGATATAATCTCACCTATGTGAAGGGGGCTTTGCCCACCACCTCACACAAACCCTCTAATCATGACAGCAATGTAGACTTTCTCCAGACTCTTCTATCCCAAAGTTTTATTTATTTTATTTATTTTTTTTATTTTTTTTTTTGGTTTTGAGACAGGGTTTCTCTGTGTAGCCCTGGCTGTCCTGGAACTCACTCTGTAGACCAGGCTGGCCTCGAACTCAGAAATCCGCCTGCCTCGGCCTCCCAAGTGCTGGGATTAAAGGCGTGTACCACCACTGCCCAGCTATCCCAAAGTTTTAATTCTATTCATATTACTTTTACAATGCAAAGACCAGATACACAGTCCTTTGATGTTTCTGATATGCTATTTTTTCTAGTTAACATTTAATGGAACAGAGGCTTCTCAAGTATTAGAATCGAAAAAAAAACTAGACTACTTAAAAGATTACACGATTTTACATGTTACAGAGAATATTCGTTATAGTCCAATAAATCAAACCACGACCTAAAGTTATAGCTAACGAACTGTCTAGCACACAGGTTCCTCCTCAAACCACATGAAATAAAGTCACTTATCTGTCATGCCCTTAGACCCCCACTCTATTCCTTCTTGTCTGTGGCTCATAACCACCTTTTCTGTTCAGATAGGAACCAAGGCTAGCGCGAAGGACAGATTAGAAACAAAGATGAGTTTAACAACCAAGAAAAGGAATGTATAACATTTACAAACCTCAGCAGGATTTTTAGTGATCTCACAGAACCCGAGAATTAGGAAACAAGTTTCCCTTTGTTGATACAGTTAACTTCTTCTTCCTTAAACCTTACGCTTCTGATATGTGATCTTCAGGTCCCAGGAAGGGCGGAGATGGCTCAGGGTTCAGAGCATTGTCGCTCTTGCAGAGGACCTGGGTTCAGTTCCCAGGACTCATCCAGTGGTTCACAATCATCCTAACTCAAGTTCTGGGTGATTCAGTGCTTTCTCATCTCTGTGGGCACCAGGCACACATATGGTGTACATACATACATGCAAGCCAAACACTGAAACATATAGCAAATCTAAAAACTACAAAATAATAAAAAAAAAAAACTAAAAAATAAAGTCCCAGACAGAAGCTTGTGGAGCCCGGCTGGCTAAGCTGTGGAGTTGTCTGTGCAGGTTGGTCCCAGTTCCCCCTCCGCGTTTTCAGGGCCAGCCTCCCTCGTCCCTTGGCATTATGATCACTACCACCACCTTCAAGGGTGTAGGAGCAGGAACAGCTCCTGGGTTTTGCGGCCTCCAGGTGGTGGGTCCAATTTTTCATTAGGCTTTGATGAGCCCACAGAACAGCCTGTGAGGAAGAACAAGATGGCTTCTAACATCTTTGGGACACCTGAAGAAAATCTCCCATCTTGGGCCAAGTCATCAGGTGCCAAGTCTAGTGGTGGTGGCAGGGAAGATATGGAGTCGCCTGGACCACAGAGAAGTAACTCTTCTGAAGCAAGCTCGGGAGACTTCTTAGACCTCAAGGGAGAAGGTGATACGCATGAAAACGTGGACACAGACTTCCAAGCCAACCTGGCGCAGATGGAAAAGAAGCCGGTGCCCACTGCTCCTGTGCCCAGCCCAGTGGCTCCGGCCCCAGCGCCATCCAGGAGAACCCCCCTGGAGGCAAGTCCAGCCTGGTCTTGGGCTAGCTTCTTGTGTTGGAACTCTGTCCTCCTGCTTGTTTGTTTTTCCATGCTTGTGAACTGCACAACGTGAGCCTGACTGTACATCTTTCGGATTTGTTTCATCAAAAGAGAAGCACTTTTAAATAAATAAATAAATAAATAAATAAATAAATAAAATCCCCAGAGAACAACTATTTATTGTTATTTCCAAATTAGAAGTTAGAGTAATAGAAAATTCAAATTTTCTTTAAAAATTACTAACTAGGAGGAATCCTTTTGAAAAAGGCAGGGACTTTGGGGAAAGAGCAAGGAATTAGTATGTATCTAGTTGTGTGTGTGTGTGTGTGTGTGTGTGTGTGTGTGTGTGCACGTATGTGTATAGAAGCCATAGGTTGCTATCATCTGTCTTCTTATACCACTGCCTTCCTTACTCTTTGAGGCAGGGCCTCTCACGGAACCAAAGCTCAGCTGGTTTAGGCTAGCTGGCCAGCCAATGTCTATTTTCTCTACTTACCCCAGCAAGCCCTATGACTACAGTCACACGCTGCCATTGACAGCTTTTATGTGGGTTCTGGTGACCCAAATTCAAGTCCCCGTGATAGCACAGGCATTTTTTTTCCAACTAAGCCATCTCTATAGTTCAAAAAGATTCATTTTTTTTTATTATGAAACTGTTCTTTGTCTTGTCTCTCATATGAAAAAAGTCACAATTATTATAGAAGCTTAATATGGACTGTCATTTCAATAGGGTGGTAGTATTCATCAGAAAGAAGAAGGGGTCATGGTATATAATATGATCTACCCTCTAGCTGCACAGTTCATTTTCCTCCAAAGCATTTATTCTATATGTCCTGAAATAGGAGATCAAGACAGTGGCTCAGAACACTTTAATTATGTAAATGTGTCATATGCAAATGTTGGAATGTTCAGGACCTTTTCATAGTTATACAAATAACACAATGGATTTAATAACAGTATGTTTATCCAAAAGTTATCTACTTTCAAGTTTAACCATGTTAGTACTTTATTTTTCTGGCTCTCATTTTAAGTCAGATAAGTTAAAAAAAAATCATTTTTCTCTTCTGTATACAAAATAATTATAATGAAACCCTAGAGCTAGAAAGGGTTAGAGCCCTGGAATGGGTCATGTCCTCTCTAGATCAATCCCCATTGCTATAGTGACAAGATGGCAGAATGGCTTAAGAGACGGACCCCTGGAATCCAGAATACTTTCCCAGCTACATCATACTGCTCAGATTTTTACAGCTCTGTGTACACTCGAAGCAGCAAGGTAAGAGGGTTGAACTTCAGGTCTCTGAATCAGACTGCCTATGTCTCAATCCAGGCTCCATACAGACTGATCATGACCAAGTTAGCTACTCCCTCTGTCTCCTTTATGAATAACATTAATAATAACTATACATTGCCAAGAGAGTTATTATATGAAAGATTAATACAAATAAAGCTTGTGAAAGCATCATTCTGGACTACTGCAAGCAGTTAATAAATCCCAACAAGTATTAGAACTTATCCTAGTTAGGGTTAGTGTTGCTGTAATGAACACCACAACCAAAGCAACCTGGGAAGGCAAGGGCTTAACTTCAGCTTACACTTCCAGGTGACAAACCATCACTGAGGAAAGTCAGGGCAGGAACTCAAGCAGGGCAGGAACCTGGAGGCAGGAGCTCATGCAGAGGCCACAGAGGGGTGCTGCTTACTGGCTTGCTACTCATGGCTTGCTCAGCCTGCTTTCTTATAGAACCCAGAACTACCAGCCCAGGGGTGGCCCCACCCACAATGTGCTGGGCCCTCCCCCATCAATCACTAAGAAGATGCCTTACAACCAGATCTTACGGAGGCATTCTCTCACTTGAGGTTCCCTCTTTTCAGATGACTCTACCTTGTGTCAAATTGACATAAGACTAGCCAGCACAGAAGTCTATCAGTGAAAACAAGGAACCTAGTTATAATGTACTAGAACTGAGCACTGGATATCTCGTGTTTTCAAGTATATGTTTGCCGATATTTCACTTTCACATCTGAGCTGTGGAGCCAGTGTGTTGGCTCATGAAGCACATGCAGACTTCCAAACGGAAACACACAGGAAAGCTCACTTGAAAATTGAGTACTACTCACTTGGTGATCCTCTGAGACCAGAGACTCAAGAGGTTCTAATATTCAGAAGGATCTTCTATAATTACCTCTCTACCACATACAAAAGTATCTTCATTAATGATCATAGAATGTTAATAGCCAGGAAATAAAGACAGTGAAAGCTCCCTCATTCAACTCTACTTATAAGCTGACATAAAATAAATTTTATAGTAACAAAAATATAGTGTTTATTAATGTTTTGGAAGGAAAGAGATGCCTGCATATGGGTCTGCCACAGTACTAAGCTTCATGCTACTTTCTATTTTCCAGATACTTAGCTCTGAAGCAAATATTAACAATTAATAAAATTCAAAGTGAAGCATATCTGAATCCAATTATTCAAATCACAATTACACAAACTAAAAATAGGTAATAGCCAATCAAAAATATAACTCAAAGCGTTCCTTCCCTCCCCCCGCCTCTTAAATACCACATACTAAGCAGACTGTGGTGGTACATTCATTAGGGTGACACAGGAAGATTACCCTGAGTTTAGGATACATGGAATGAAACCCTTTCTCAAACAACAACAAAACCCAACATGAATGAAAAACTCCCAGTGGTTTCGTAGAAAGGAAGTGCTAGACTCCTCAACATCCCCAACACCACCTTCTTCATCCTCACAGTCGCCACGGCAGCATACTTAGTAGGACACTGATATCTACGTGTAGGGAGGGACTGCAGTAAGATATGAACTCCAGCTCTTGACCTGCCTTGAGCTTTTATGGATGCACTTGGAATACACCCAGCAGCTAAGGTCATGTTTAACTAAAGACCAATGGCAGCATGGGGTTTCTCTAAGTTAATGCTGACATACAGTAGAAAGTACATGAAAGGATACATGGTTAAAATAGATTAATTTGGAGGGTTGCTGATGATCAAGTCTAGGGCCTTCTTCCAGTATGAAACTCTCTCCATCCCTCCCCTCCCCTCCCCTCCCTCTCTCTGTGTTTTACTAGGGACTGAACCTTTTTCTTGTAATATTATTTTGAGGAAGATCTAGCAAATGTGCAGGTCAGCCTCAAACTGTCTATGTAGTTAAGGTAGGCCTCAAACTTTTCATCCTCCTGCCTCAGCCTCCTATGGAGCTGGAGTTACAGGTGAGCACCACTACACTCAATAAGAAAACCTTTGCAGTTGTTTGTTGAGGCCAAAGGAATACATGCCATTTTATTTTCTGTTGCATCCAATATAGACTATCTGCATATGAACATTGCTAATTATGTCAAATATATTTACTCATTAAAGCTACTGCAGAAGGATAAAAAAAAAAAAAAAAAAAAAAAACCCACTGTTAGCAGTTACTGTGAATACGGAAGCCTCAGATAAATATCCCCCAACATAACACGCAGTTTATGTGCCAGCTCTCACGGACACATCGTGGCTCTTCTCTGTACAGTCCACATGAGCAAAGCTGGGTTATAAGGTATTTAGAAGCACCCACAAAATATGCACATGTAGATAAACATCAACAATGTAAGGATTTGGTGTAAAACTCCAGTTTCACAGACTGAGACATCAGATCCGTATATTTTCTCCAATTAGTAACTTGAACAGAATTTTGAATCCTGAGACCAACTCTTTTCAGACATTCTCAGGGGCATCATCATCTTCAGTTTACCCTCCCATAATCTAGCTGCCACGATATGAACACACACAAAATTCTGTTTGTGTGATTCTGGTGCTCTTGAAAAAATTCTCCTTCCTTCTGTCCTCCCTTCTTCCCTTTCCTTCTTCCCTTTCTGATTTTGGGCTTTTGAAGTAGAGCCTCACTAGCCCTGAGCTTTTGAAGTAGAGCTCATGCTAGCCCTGAGCTTCCTATTTAGCCCAGGTTGTCTTTAAACCCATGATCCTCCTGCCTCAGCTTCTCCGATGCTAGGACTCAGAAAAAAAAAGGGGGTGCAATCTTTTAAAATAAAGGTGTGGCTTACCTCTAAGGCATCTTGGTATGGATATTATGCCAGTGTAACCTTAGAAACAGTGTTGTCTGTCAAGAAAGCAATAGACACATCTTAAGCAGTCTCTTCCACCCTGCATTTTTGCTGGTTTTCTTGTTGCTCTGTAACTCCTTTACATTCACACAAAGGCCTCCCTTGCATTCCTCACCTGCCAGGTACTGAAGCAACACACACACCTGTGCTATTGGTAGCTGGAGGTGTTCCCAACCTCGCTATCACTAATGATCACCTGAGGCAGTTAAAAACAAAACTCCCTAGTCAATCTTCTGGAAATTAGATTTCAATGCATTTGAGAGGCTCCAGAATCTGACTTTAAACAAGTGTTTGTCATTGATTCATAAAGACCAAGAAAGCTGAATAAATTGTTATTTATTCAGCCTTCAGTAGATTTCAGTTCTAGACCAATTTTATAATCTTCTCTGGATCTCAGGATTTAGTAGATATGAAAAGAAGAACAGGCAAAATTAGAGAAAGCAGAAAGGCATCTTGTTGCTATGTCCCTGGTTCTCCTCCCCGTGTGTTCATGTGTGTGTGTGTGTGTGTGTGTGTGTGTGTGTGTGCCTGGATATCGGCTAGCTAAGGTTTCAACACCCAACACCCTAAAGAAATCAGAAGGTTTTAATTTGGACATGTTCTGTGGAAGTAACACACCATCAGGGGGAAACATAGAGCTGACAAGTTGCAAACGTTAGGAGATTTTTGAATTTCCATAGGGTTGCGGAGGAGGGGAAGAGAGAAAAAAGACACCCGTGGCTGGGCATACAGCTGAGTGGCAGAACCCTTGGGTAGCACAAATGAGGCCTAGATTCAATTGCCCGTGCTGCAAAAACAAACAAGCCAGAACTCAGTGGCAAAAGATGTCCTTGTGTCCTTCTCTAGCTCCTACCATGGACAACCATGGTAGAAAAAAAATGTTACCCTAAAGTAACACTTTAAGTAACATCTTTAACCCTTACACTTGAAAGAAAAAAATGTATTAGAATACAGAGTTTCTGGATAAATGGATATAGTCTAATTTTTCTCCCTATAAATACATGTAGTATTCTTGACATTTAATTAGAGTTTTCTTTAATTAGTCTTTCTTTGACTTACAGTTTAGAGTCCATCACTGAGAGAAGCCAAGGCAAGACCTGATTGATGCAGAGGCCGCGGAAGAGTGTTACTTGCTAGCTTGAATAGCCTGCTGTCTTATAGTAACCAGGACCACCTACCCAATGGTGGCACCGCCCACAGCGTGGGAAGGCACGGCTGGGCCGTTCCACACCAATCTTTCATCAAAAGAATGCCCCACAGGCATGTCTCCAGGCTGATCTAGTGGAGACAATTCTTGAACTGGAATGGATTCAGCCATTAAACACACACACGCACACGCACATACACACAGGATTTTCTTTTTTCTTTCTTTCTTCCTTTCTTCCTTCCTTCTTTCCTTTCTTTTACAACATTGTCTCCCATTTGGTAAGCTGTCTCCTCTCTCTTGATTTTCTGGCAAATGGAGTGGGGGAGGGGAGTGATTAGTTTCATGCAATCTCATTTATTAATTCCAGGGATTACTTTTTGTGCTTGTTATTAGAGTCTTATTCAGGAAATCTATACCTGTTTGTATCTTAATGTTTTGCCAGACTACAAATCAGCGAAACACTGTCAGGAATGTGGTTCAATGCCCTTAAGGAAATCTTAAATGTAGCTCTACTAAATGGGTTGAAGGGGAGGTAGCATGAACGGAGGGCAGCATTTCTACTTTCTATGTCTAGAACTGGTAGGGGGAAATCCGGTCAAGCCGCATAACTTCTACAACTATTTTCTCCAAGGGACACCCGCCGCCCCCGACCCCCCGCCGAAATTAGACATTACAGATGGTTAAGAAATAGTAGGTGAGGACTAAACAAAAACATTATACTTTCCCCTTCAGATGGCCGATTCCTTATCTAGACATTTCTGTGTCTATTAAAAGACTGATCCGAGCCCTTCAGGCAGTTCTATGTAAGGCCTGGGTTTTAAAGTCTTCAGTTCTAATTTCTATCGTGTTGTTAGAAGAGCCCTTCTAGAAGAGTGGGAAGTGAAGGCAAGAAAGTCGCAGGGCGTTCCTGAAGGCCACGCGATTATTCTGGAGGGGAAACCAATGGGGGAGAACCCCAAAGTCACCCAGGAACTTTGTGCCCTAGAGAAAGAAGGGTTTCCTATCTTAAAAGTATCCAACACGAGAAGGTCAGAACCCCCAAAGGAAGGCGGCTATATTTTCTTTTTTAAAGAAGGAATTTAAAACTGCTTTTAAAAACTGTTCGTACAGGATATTACACGTGAGGGCCTTTTTTTTTTTCTCCCAGATTGCTCAGTCACTTGGTCTACTCTAGGCATTCTCAAGCGGGACAGGCGCTTCAAGGGCAGAACTCTTCATCTACGATACGCGACCAACACGCACAGAGTATCTGTCACGTGAGAACGTGATGGGGACCACCGAGAGCAGGGCAATGCCTTCAAAGGCTCCTTGGAGCAGAGCGCACGCCAGGGGCAGCAGGCGGAAACCTCGGAGGACACTGCGCGCCGCCGCCGCTCACCGCACACCGCGTGAGATCGCACCCAGTACGGTGGGACCGCAGGCGCCCGCCCACCCGCGGCCGCGCCGGCCAGCCTCCGCTTCGGGCTCTTGTTCGTGACCCCTGTCACCCCCGCTACGAAGCCTGCGTGCCCTTCGCCGGGGGTGACTGCCCACATGCGGCCCCTGCTAGTCGCAGTTTCCTAGACAGCCGCGCGGCCCCTCTGCAGCCTCCGGAACGCGCGAGCGGGCGCGGGCAGCGAGAGCGCAGGCGCGGGCCCGGGAGAGCCGCCGTCGCGAAAGCGCGTGCGCGCGCGCTCGAGCGGGGTGGGCGGAGGGGCGGAGGGAGCGGCGGGGCCGCGAGGGGGCGGGGGGGGGGGCGGAGAGGGGAGCCCCGGGAGCGGGAGCGCGGGCCCGGCGCTGCAGAGCAGAGCGAATCCTGAGCTCCGGCAGCAGGTACGTGTTCTTGCAGCCGGCAGTAGCCGGGGCTTCCCCTGCTGTGGCCCGGGCGGGCGGGTGAGGGAGGCAAGCGTAGGGGCCGGATCATGGTTTGCGGGGTGACTGCCCTGGAGGACTAGGATCCTGCAGCTGACCTTCATGTTCCGGGCTGGGGAGCCGGACGACCATCCGCTGGGCAGCGCGGGGTCTTCAGCTCCAGACTGGGGATCTGCTTGTCACATGCTTCTTATTTATTTTTGCAAACTGTCCTGGTTCGGGTCCAGCTGCAGATGCCTTCCCTCCTATTCTTTGCCTCTGTGTGCCATCTTGCATTTATTAATAAAACATGAAAGCTGGGGGTGCGGGAGGTTTGCTTCTAAGGGGAATCCCATTGCAGTATAGCAAGCGGACGCCTATTTTCGGTTTTCAGACGTGGTGTAGAGGTGGAAATCCCACACCCTAGGGATTTGTGGCTTGGCTGTTCGTGACCACTTCCTAGTGGGCTTCCCTGGTTGTCGCTAGGCGCCCCAGCGAGAGGATGGACAGTCTGGAAAGGATGGAGGGTTTCACGTCAGCCTGGCATACTGTTCGGAGGACAGGTGCAAGCTACGGCAGACAGTTCCCTGCTTGCTAACTTGCCAGGGAGGCTTAAACCCAGAAAAAAAAAATTCTTTCTAAATTGTTAATAGGAGGCCTTGAATTGACTATCTGAGACTTGCCAACTCAGACTCATCGCGGTTTTGCTTCTGAAGCCGATTAAAGCTAGCCACCTGTTGGAAGTCAGACCCCATACTCTTTCAGTCACCAATACTGAGATGATGAGAGGCCTATATAGACCCCGTGTATTCTCTTTAAACATGTTGCCTGTCATTTCTTTCTTTTGCAATAAAATCTTATTCTTTTGCATTATATATTTTAGACTGAAATGATTTATTTATATTCCATATACATACACCACCATATTCCATGCACTGGGTTTCTCTTCATCGTATATTATCTATTTCGCTAGCGTTAGCTTAGCTGTGAGGAAGAGTGGGGACAGTGGACTGTATGTAACTGCTTCCTTACAGCCCTCCCCCAGAAATAATATAGAGAAAAGAACAGAAAGAGCTGGAAGCACAAAATGAAAATGACTATCACAAGATATGGGGGTACACCAGCTGGGCTGTGGTACCATATTAAACCAGGAGATGTACTCATATGGACCCAGTGCTGAGCTGAACGCCATTTGTGACTGATTTCCTTAGGTTTTCATTGCAAGGCTGTCATCTTTATGTTGGAGATGAAGAAGCTGGCACTTAAAAGGTTAACTGATTTAGCCAAGGTCACACAGTCAGGAGCAGGGTAAAGAGCCAGTTCATTTGCATTATACCAGATTGCAGGGGGCTGGGGGCTCAGCATTTAACTCAAGTGCTGCTACCTCATCCTTCTTCTCATTAAGATCAGGTTCACGTGTGAGCACAGAGGTCCTGATGCAATTTTCCATTTCACAGATCCCGTACCAATTTTCTGGTTTTCCCAGATGAGAAACTGATGTTCATGAGTGGCACTGTTGGGAATTTCCTTTTGTGGTGACACCGAGCCTATTTTTAAACACAGGGTCCAAGGCATCCTGCTGTAAAACTATCCCACATAATCAATTATGTTCAGAATTTTGTTTTGTTCCCAGTTTAAACCCACAAAGTACCTACAAATCATATGGCTGCTGGCGTATTCTTCACACCTGAGCCCCGCCCTACCTGTTTGAACACCATTTTTTGCTGTCACTGTCAGTCCTCAGTCTACTGACTTATCACACCTGTGGGTGTTGTGAAGGGGTGAAGGACTCCATGCCAGCCATGTGCCACCATCTAGTGTCTACAAATGTGGCAACTATTCACTAAAAGCTCTTAGAATTCATCCGTTTGACTATGGATATATATTTAATCTCCCTTTTCACAAGTGCATTCTTACAGCTTAGGTGTTGGACTTGACACATTCGTAGCAGTGGACGTATAAGCTGTTATGGTTTCATGAATGGAAAATTCACCTAACAGAGCTGCTAGATTTTATATTCAGGTCGTGTTATTGAGCTAGTGGTGAAAAACGTATAGTTGAATTTAGAGAATTAACTGGAAAGCAAATCATATGGAAAATATAGCTGTTAATGATGCATGCTTTGGTTATGATAGATAACAGATAACAGTAAGCAAGGTATATAAAATTGTTTCTTCTATGTTCTATAAGCTGTTTTCTTCCTTGGGCATGAGCCTGGTTTGAGCAGAATGTTACCTCCTTCATTATACTGACTTCTACTGATAGTAGACAGTTTGTATAGGAGATTTGCCTCTTAGAAAATACTCTCGTTTTGGAATAATTCCATTTCCAGTGCTTATGGAGATGCTGAGGTGGAATTTTTCTGCCCGGGAGATTTCCAGCCTATGGTCAGAAACTCGGGGTGAATCCTGACAGCACTGAGAAGAAACAGAAAGAAAAGAGAGGTGTTGCTGACTTCTGGGGAAGAAAAGGGCTTCCCTTGGGAAATATCAGGATCTTCTCCAGAAAGGCATCTCATAGTTGCCAAGCATAAGGTAGACTAGCCGCCTCCCACGCAAACAGAATTTTATGTAATGCACAGATGAACACCCTCCTCAGTGCACACAGGTCAACTCAGGAAATGTAAACAAACAACCAACCAAAAATTCTGGACTATGTCTTCTTTTCTTGAAACATTTTTAAACTTGGAAAAGCCCTGCGGGTAATTATGAAGGCTTCAGTGTAACTTTTTATTCCTCTCACCTGGTGTGAGCATTTCAGAGGGGAGAGGAAGGGCTACTGTTTTCAAGCTACGTGTTTTGCTGTGACTGGTTATAGTGCAAGTTTTACTGCATCCGTGAACGAGACACTGAGCTGTCTTGTGTTGGGTGACCTTGCAAGTTATTTAGTTATGAGATGGAGTTTTACTTATTTCCCTTAATTTAGTGTTTTTAAATGAAAAAGAGTTAGTGCCAACACGTGTGAATCACAGAATTCACATAGGTAGTTTATATGGAAGTACTTTAGTTTCATTGGTGTCTGCTTTTGTCCTTGGGGGAGCTGTAGCAAGGATTCCCCATCCCCTCCTTTCTTTTTTTTTTTATTAGATATTTTATTTACACTTCAGATGGCATCCCCTATCCCCATTCCCCTCACCCCCCCATCCCCTCCTTTCAAATGGAGCCAGCTGGGGTCATGGGTGCTGGCCAGGGACCATCTCAGAGCTCATTTGGGACCATCTGTGGTTGAGATTTCATCTGAGGACCCTAGAAATCCCTAAGAGTTCCTGAAGTTGGGTCATAACAACTTCATCTTAGGTGGCATGGGATGAAGTCTATATGGAGCAGGCCAGAAAGCTAACTCCCCTGCATCAGTCAACACTGGCCTAGGTTATGATTATTATTTTTTTTTGCAAATGTAATAAATGTTCATTGTAGAATGTTCAGTCATTTTTTTTTTTAAAAGGAAAATCCAAAGTCAGTAGTGAAAATCTTTGGTAATCCTAGCCATTGCCAGTAGCCCCCAGTAACAGCTTGGTGTGGATTGCTCCAGATTTTTAAGAGCAAAAACAAAAATGTTACTTTCTTACAACTACTATGTTCATAGACAAATAGTAATTTTCCGTTCGTTTTCTTGCACCTGCCAATCCATCTTTGCCATCTGAGAGGCCCTAGAATGGCCAGCTTCTAAACACTTTTATTCCCACTCAGTGGGAGCCGAGTGGGAGGAGCCCTACAACTAGGGAAAGGCTGCTGAACTGATGGCTGCCATGGTAGGAAGCTGGCATGTGCTGTGTCCAGGTGGGGAGTTTCATATTCCATTTCTCTTTGTAGTTACCCTTTGTGGTCCGGTGTACAGATGAGGAGCTGGGAGCCCCAAACACAGGAACAGACCTGATATCCAGGCTGTGTCAATGTGGCTCAGATGCTGGGTTTTTCCTTTCTCGGCTGTGACTGCAGGGTGAAGTGGTCTCTGCCCCGTTGTTCTCTGACCTTCCATCCCATTCCTTCCTCTCTAGCCATACTGGCCTCGCTGTTGTTTCTCTGCCTCGGGGTCTTGGCTTTAATAGTTTTTTTCCCAGGAACACTCTTCCTCCTGGTTCTTGCTGGCTACCTCTGTGAGGCTTTGCTTAAAGTCTAACTGTGCCTTCAAAAGCTTTTCTGTCTTGTTTGCATTCTTAACACGTCCTAGCACCCAGCATTAAGTCTTCCTTGAGTTTCTATCCATCTCTTCCATGGAACAAATGCTCCAGAAGACAAAGGTTTTACCTGTTTTTACTCTCTTATCCCTGGCTCTATGGAAATGGCGTCCTCTTCCTCGGATCCCTCCAGCTCCCCACATTTCTTGTTTTTGTTGGCGGTGGCTCTCCCTGTTCCCTGCAGTGGCCTTATATGTTCCTTACAGCAACACCAAGGCACGTGCAAAAGAAAAATGTGTCTTACTTTTGCTCCAGTGTTGTGAAAGAGGCAACTCGGTGGGAGGATCGGGCAGTGTAGAGATAGAGAGGATTCTGAGAGTCGTTCTGAGAGTGTGATAGGGCAGCAAGGCATAAGGAGATGCCCATGACCTGGGGGATCTGTGGGGCTTCTCCTCTCCTTGGGCTGCACAGTGCTTCTCATGACTTCCAAAGGAGACTCTAGAATGCTTTGCTGACCACGTTTTGTAGCCCGTGTCACTAAAAAGACAATGTATGCTCACTCACACCAATGTTTCACCCAGGCAGGCAAGTCATCGCACTCCCTGTGGTAACCCCCTGCATTGTTTAGACATTAAATAGCTGTTGGTGTCTTTCCTGCTGAGATTAGGGTTCACTCTCAAAGCACTCACCAGTTTGTCTGGGAAGTATGGTTAGCAAGCATGAGCCGGCAGCAGCACACTCAGGTTCCTTTGGCCCAACAAACCCGAATGTGCAGTTTGCAGGAGAGCTGTATGGGACAGGACAAAATCATAGGCACTTTGATGACTGATTCAAACCTAGAACTCTGTTTAAGGAACTATACTAGGATGCTGGAGGGAGCCGAGAGTCATGGAAAGAAGCCCCGATCAAGACCAACTCCCCCCTCTCCCTCTTGTCCTCTGCCTCCTCTTCCTCCCTGCCGTCACGGTTCTGGGTTATTAGCCCTAAGTAGACTTCCCTTTCAAAGGCTACAGTCCCCTAAAACTGTGTTTGATTTGTAATAAAAACTACCCAGTACCTAGGATAAAAACTGATAGCTGCAGTCCTAACCACTCATTAAAACAAAGGATCTGTCCAAGAAAGTCTCTTTTGCAGCTCAGGTTTTTAGCTCAGACTGGGATCAGACAGATGTTCTCAGTGTGGAACCCTGGTGCGATGGCCTTCACCATCCTCAAACAGCTCCAAAGCAAGCTGTGCAGAGCTGATGCCACTTCTTCCTCCCTGATAGTTTCCCAAGAAAGAGTTAATTTTTTTTTTTTTTTTGCATTTTACCTGCATGCAAAGCAGCTAATTGTCTCATGCCATAATTACTAAAATGTGTTCTTTTTGAAAGAATGGGATATTTCAAACCCCCGGATAGTTGAGGTTGCATCCCATCAGGCTCGCTCCTTGAAACCTTCCTCCTGTCCTCCCTGCCAGTTCCTCTGCAGGGCTAGATTTGCTTGCCCCACAGGAGACTCCTGTCCTCACCTCTCTTCCCACAGAGCTCTGGTAAAGGTCACAAATCTGATAGCTGTTTCTCAGATTTCCTTCCTGATGGCTCAGCAACACCTGAGCCTGCTGCTGCTTCCTGGAAACACTCTTTCCATCTGGCTCTTTGTACTTCCTGATCTGTCCCAAGCCAGTATTGTTAAGGGGTATGACCTCTGCCCAGGATTTGAATCCCTGGCCCCTGGACTTTCTCTTGTAATAGAGCTTGAAATAGTTAACTGTCTCGGGCCCCCTGTGGAAGAGCTATGTCATGGCTTCGGAAGGAAGATGAAGAGAGCAGCAGTCACTAGATGTCACCTTTGATCATTAATGCTCCCCTTGTATCTTTGGGAGGAAAACCCACTTTCCCCTCTAAGACTGGTTCTTGTTCAGTTTCCCTCCAGTTCCTTCCTTCTAGTATATTCCCCTCTGGGCCATTTTCACCTTGTCCTGCTATGCCCCACTTGGCAGCCAGAAGGATAAAGAGGTGGAGGGTTGTACCTGTTTGCCTGCCTACGGGGGGGGGGGGGGGGGGGGGGGGGGGGGGGGGGGCGGTGGCATGAAGTGCAGCCTGTTTTGTGACATCAGCCAGGTGACGTCAGCCGTCCTCCCTTGGGCACGGAGTCTATCTCACTGGCAGATCACAAATTACTCAAAAACATCAGCTGTGATTTATACTTCTCAAAAATAGCTCTCTCGGCATTCCAATACTTTAAACACAGTAAGGATTTAAACTCCTATCTTTTATCTGCTAAGACATTATAGTTTTATATGGACCTTCCAAAATCCTTCTTTCTAAATTGATGCTTGTATTGATCGGTTCTGGAGTCCATACCGGCTCTATAGGAGAAAACTGAGTGAACAGTGCTGGGAGAGCAAACCCCTGGGAACCTTTTGGAATGGGGAGGTATGCACAAAAATAACTAAAACTAATGGGAGCACAGGGAATGATTTACTACTTTAAAAAGTAGCTTGACTTCTTTCCAACCTATGAAGCTATTTTTAAAGTGTTTAGAGTTTTGGTTTTGTGTATGTTGTTTTCTGCCCCAATCCTCTCTACCACCCAGGATAAAATGAACACTAAGGGTTCAAGCAACACACCCACCAGCCCTCACAGTCGGAACAGACCTTCTCTGAGCCGCTCTGTTCTGGACCTGCATTCTTCCCCTGTGCCAGGCAAAGAGGACATTGAAGTTGATAGATGGGCTATCCACTTTAAAAAAAAAAAAAAGCTGAGATATCCTGGTTGGTGAAGTAGCTGTCATACAAACACAAGAACTTGTGTTCAGATCCCCAGTACCTCTGCAAGCAAACAAACAGAACCCCCAAACCAAAATAAATGGACGTAGTCATAATCTTTTGTCATCCTCATTCAGGGGGCAGAAGTGGAGACTGGCCAGCCCCTGAAGCTTGCTGGTCAGCCAGTCGGTGAGCACCAGTTCAAGTGAATGATCCTGCCTCACAAAATAAGGTGGGGGTCCAACTGAGCCCACTTGAGGAAGTCAGATAGACACAGACAGACAGACAGACAGACAGACAGACAGACAGACACACACACACACACACACACACACACACACACACACACACTAACCACATTACTGGTGTGCTCAGTTGTAATAAAGGATAGTGTGTGTTTTTCAGCAGTATCTGCTTTATCTCTAAGGTCATGAAAAACCAGAATTTCTTTTCAACTGACAGTGTCACTGGGTATATCAGCCACACTCCAGGGCAGGTCCCGTCCCCAGGAGTGACCAACACAAAATGAACTCAATGGTATTTTTGTGGACTTTTTGTTTTGTACCGATTTTATTTTTTTTGTACTATTAATCTGTTGCCTGTTTGTTTGGATTTTCATTTTTGTATTTGGGGGGGGGGAGGTGGGGCTGGGACTTTTTTGTTTGTTTGTTTTGTCCTGAGAGAGGGAGGGAGAGAGAGAGCATGTGCATAAAGTTGGATGGCAGAGAGATGTGTAGGATCTGGGAAGAGTTGGGGGAGAGAAGAAACATGACTTAATATATTGTATGAAAAAAATTAATTAAAAATCATGCAATGAGAAAGAAAAAATCAAACAACTTTCTCTCTCTAGCCCAAAGGATACTAAGTGGCAGGCTCCTTGCGTCTTGAGGCTCAAAGTGAGTGTCCCCACTGAAGCACTGTCAACAGCCTGGGCCAGGTGACCCATTTGCATAGTGCCATCCTGTGCATGTCCTGATGCTTAGTGCTGCCCCTGGTCTCTGCCACTTGATGCCAGTAATTCTGTCAACCCTCCCCAAATACAATTACCAAAAAATTTCCCCAAATTACCATCTGTCTTGTGGGGGCTAAGATCTTCCTCAAATGAGACCTTCATGGTCACTACAGAAAACTCAGCGATGGTCTGCTTTGTAAACTGTAGAATTTGGGCAGTTTTGGTCAAATGAAGATTGTAACGAATGTGTGGGATACATTTGTTTTTGAAATTTGAATTAGTGTTGATGTTTTTAAACCATGCATAGTTATATCACAAATAATGATATGTAAATAAAGTAGCCACAAAATTGAGACCATCTTAACTCCTAAAGGACTTCGATCTGGATGCAACAATATATTCTAGGAATACTAGAATCATTCTTGGGGTATTTTATTTGGGGATTTCAAATGTACAAAACACAATCTGGATTATAGTAATAAGTTTATCATACTAAAAATAGTATTTCTGCAGAACTCTAAGTGGCTTACAATTTTAAGAAATTCTATTTGACCTGTGGAGTGCTGGCTCTGATCACCAGTTTTCTCTTGGCCAAAGAGCTGCTTCAAGACAGTACCTCAGGGGCTTCAGGGGTGAAGAATGAATGACAAGGTGCTTTGTGCTCTAGTGAAAGGCCACAATTGCTCAGTAATCTTCATGGCCATTAGAAAATAGGGCTGCAGACTTGTGATTTAGAGCTCACCTCCAATCGACAGTCCCCATTATGTTCTTTCCAAAGGCTGTTGCAGAAATTGCATACTACACCCAAAGACGGTGTCAGTTAATATGTGTTTGCTAGAAAACGTTAAGGCTCCATCCTTGGAAGAAACCTCCTTTGGCTGAAGGGTAACTTTATCTTGCTTGTTGCCTTTGGGGAAGGAAAAGCACACACTGAAGACTTGCATGTGCTCTCTACCCAGGAGTCTGAGATAACCTGATGCATTTTCTTGCAAGATCAGAGGAGGGCAGGTGTCTTCATGGTAGCATGGCCATAGACACAGCATGGCCCAAGGTGGCTTCGAACTTGTGATCCTCCTATCTCCACATCTACAGCATATCCTACTTGGTGAGGAAAATTGCTTGGAACTGGGTAAATGACTGAATATTTGATTTAGACCAGATGAGGTCTTGTTAATTCCTAACCATCCGAAGTGGTTCTAGCCCATGTGAGTCAGTGGAAAGCTACAGAAGCCGTCGACATTGTCTTCAGGGCCAGAGAAGAGCAGACTGTTGTAGACTGAGGACAAAGGCAGAAGAAAATGAAGCCATCTCTAGCCTTCACTTTCACACACTGAGTAGTACCAGTTCCTCCCCATTTCCCAAGATGATATTAGAATGCCTTACATCAACCAGAGCGTGCCACACACTTTTCTTTTTTAAAAAAAAAATTATTATTTACCTTTATTTCATGTTGGTTAGTATTTTGCCTGAATTTACATCTGTGTGAGGGGGTAGGATCCCCTGGAACTAGAATTACAGACAGTTTTGACCTGCCATATAGATGCTGGGAATTGATCTCAGGACCTCTGGAAGAGCAGCCAGTGCTCTTAACTGCTGTGCTATTTCTCCAGCCCATTTTCCTTCTTTTAACAAAGTGAAGGTGTATGTCAACCATGCATGAGAAACTTTATCTTTGAAACAATTCAGAGGATCATTAGATATAAAGAATCACAAAGTTTGTATGTTGTTTTAAATTTTCTTTTAGGCTTATTTATTTTATGTATATGATTATTTTGCCTGCATGTATGTATATGTACCATATGGATACCAGGTACCTTCAGCAGTCAGAAGAAGGTGTTGGAACCCTAAGAACCAGAATTACACATGGTTGTGAGCCCCCATGTGATAAACCCAGGTCCTCTGCAAGAGCAAGTGCCCTTAACTACTTAGCCATCTCTCTAGCCCCTATACATTTTTAAAGATATAATACTATTGTATATATAATAGAGCACACAATTGTATAACTATAACTTTACTGAGCAGCCATGTAAATACTCATATGACTTGCTTTAAGACTTTTGTTTTTATTAGTTCTTTGAGAATTTCATACTATATATTTTAATTGTACTCCCACCAACTCCTCCCAAATCCACTCCCTAGCCCCCAATTTTGTGTCATTTATTTATTTATTTATTTATTTATAACCTGTTGACTCTCAGTTGTGCTGATTGCTGGTTGTTAAAGGGCCATCTGCTGGGGCCCTATCTACCAGGCTTAATCTACCAGGAGCCATATCCTTAAAGAAAGCTGACCGTCTCTCCCAGCAGCCTCACCTTTATAGCTCCTCGGTTAGGGGCAGAGGCTCACGAAGCCCTTCCTACTCCAGGACAGCATGCTGGCTGGCTTGACTGTGTACAGGATCATGAGTACAGAGATTCTGCACACTGTTTAGGTCTGGCCTTTCCCAGTCTCTGACTCTTACAGTCTGCTCCCTCTCTATGATGGTCACTGAGCCTTAGAGAGGGGGTGTATTAGAGATGAGCTCTCCGCTGGCGTTTACTGTCTACACTCTGACCAGCTGCCACTTTGGGTGTTAACCCCCATCCACTACACGGAGAAACTTCTCAGATGATGTATGAGAATCACGCTCAATCTACTGGGGTCGATATACAAATTTAGAGGGCAGTTTGACATTGTATCCATAAAGTAGAACACAACAACAATAGGTATACCTCCAGGGCCTGTGAGCTTCCCAGTCATGGGCTCATGGCTATATTTATAGTACCAGACATGCATTTCCTCCTAAGGTGGGGGCTTTAAATCCAGCCAGGAAGGGCCTTGTTACCCCGATAGCATTTGTACCATTGCTACACATATGTGCACATCTTGACACACTGGTCAAAACTGCAGCTCACCAGGTTCACAGCTGGATAAAATTATTAAAAGTGCCTGCCAACAACCTGCATAGCACCCTCCAGTACTGTGAAAGCCAGCCGGGAGGGAGGAAGCTACAGTACAAACTTCACTGTTCCATGTCTGTGACCCGTTTGTGTGGCGTCTTCAGCTGTGCGGTGTTAACTATCTAGGTCTAGTGGTCAAACCAGAGCAATGGCAGGGTCCTGTGTTTTGGGAGTGTCTCCAGAACAGTATAATTTATTTCAGTATATTTATTCCATTTTTGTAGCAATATAAAACTGAACCCCCAATGCCTCCAAGATATGTCTGTACTTCGAATTTTGAAAAGGAGCACTGGCCTCAAGCATCGGGATTCCAGGAGTCTAGTCTCAGCTTTTCCACAAACTAGAGGTCCAACTGCAGACTAGTCACTTACTTTTCTAAGTCCTGGCCTCCTCTTTTGTCCAGTTATAGAAGTGAGCTTTGTGGTTTAAGTATCCAAAAATAATTCCTTCACTCCTTGAAACCATACAGTGCCATAAAACAGCAGGACAAAATAATTCACATGAGTGAGCTGGTTTTACAAATCATATTTCAGTTATATTTGTTGGAAGACTCAAGCATAGATGAACGGCATTTGGCATGAGAAAACCTTAGTCTATCTGAAATCCTTAATTATACACTGTAGGTATCTTTGTAGCTTGGACGTGTCAAAGGACACCATGTTGTCAAATGACACAAGATGGAGATAGTCAGAAATGTGCTGCAGCCTGGTCATCTGTGGATGATCGGCTTGTGTCAGAGACGTAGCAGCCAGATTTCCAGCAGAGAGTACTCTAAAAGCCCGAGTCCTAGCTGGCCAGTGGTGTTGGACTGCACACCTTTAATTCCATCACTGAAGAGGCAGAGGCAGAGAGGCAGAGAGGCAGGCAGAGGCAGGCAGAGAGACAGGTGGAGAGACAGAGAGACAGGCAAAAGCAGGTGGACTTTTGAGTTTAAGGACAGCCTGGTCTACAGAACAAGTTCCAGGACAGCTAGGGATATACAGAGAAACCTTGTATCTAAATAAATAAATAAATAAATAAATAAATAAATAAATAGAAATACAGAGAAACCTTGTATCTAAATAAATAAATAAATAAATAAATAAATAAATAGAAAAGGAATAAAGAAAACCTGAGTCCTATCTGTAAAGGACTCATGCTACAGAGACAAGTCCATTCATTGTCACTGACCACTCTCAATGGGAAGCATGAGGACCATAGGTGCTTACACCTTGGATTTGTTTCAAGACTTTGTTTAAGCGTTAAATACTATTGTCACTCTGGGGGTAAAGTGTTTGTTTTGTGTGTTTGTTCACATGTGCATGTATGTGACAGTGCATATGGAAACCAGAAGTCCCTATCAAGTGTCTTCCTCAGTTTCTTTTTATCTTAATTTTTGAGACAAGAGTCTTTTTCTTCTGCTGGAACTTGTACTTGCTGATTTGCCTTGATTTACTGGCCAGCGAGTCCCAGGGATCTGCCCATCTCCACTTTCCCGTGCTGGGGTTATAGTTATGTGCCACCACATTTAGCTTTTACATGCATGGTGGGTCCTCATTCTTGCACAACAAACAATTTATAGACTGTGCCATCTCCTCAGCTCCCACAGGCGTAGCTAGCTTTTTGTGAGACAGAGTTTCATATATCCCAAGCTGGCCCTTCAACTCTGCGGTTGAAGATGACCTTGAATTTCTTACCCTCTTGCCTCAGTCTCCTGAGTACTGAGGTTAGCTGTGTGTACCACCACTCCTAGCTTATGGGATGCTGGGGGTAGAACCAAGGGCTTCGTGCTTGCGCGGCAAACACTTTACCAGCTGAGCTGTATCTGTGTGTAGGAAGGGCAAAGGAGACCACTGCTCATCCTCCTGTTTCCCTCCACCTTTTCCCTGGAAACAAGGTCCCTCACGGAAACTTGAGCTCACTGTTTTTACAGCTAGACAAAGTGATTCTCCTGTCTCTGTGTCCTACCTGACCCCACAAGAACTAGGATTGGGGGCTCACATAACTACACCCAGGTTTCTACGTGGGTGTGAGATCCAAATTCAGGCCCTCATATTTACACGGCAAATGTATTTTCCCACTAAATCTCCTGAGCCTAGAATGGTTCTTTTTTGTAATATGATTACCTGTTTTACCTATATGTATATTACCTATATGTTATGGATATATCTATAATACCGATTGATAATTATTGCTACTGTTGTGGGTGATACCTATTATGAATGATTTAAAATTATTTTTAGTTGTAGTAAAGCACACATAAAACTCACCAGTCTAACCACTGAATTCAGTGGTATTTAGTGTGTTTACAGCATTATGCAATCATCAGCACCATCTAAGCCCAGAAGTCTCCATCTTGAAGAACTGAGACTTTGCTCATTAACTACACATACTCTGTTTGTTCCTTTACAGCTTTGTGTTATTGATATCATAAAATACCTCTTTCTATTTATATTTTATAATAGGTTTTAATGCTTTCTATTTAGTCCAGCTTAATAACTTGCCAAGGACAGAAAAAAAAAAAAAAAAAAAAAAAAAAAAAAAAAAAAAAAAAAGGCCTGTATAGTAAGAATGCTGAAATTCAGAAGATGGAGAAGAAAACAGGAAAAGGAACTTGTAGGGCTGGGCTGACCTCACGGACGATTGTGGAACTTATAAATATGATGGGGACGTCTTTGGAGTGTTGGAGGCAGAGAAGTGAAATGACAAGTTGTTTTAGGGTCATGGGGATGCCATGGAGGATTGACTGCATAAGGAGGCAACAGGGGAACAGCTCAATTCAGCAGCCTGAAGGGGACTTGGCTGAAGGTGTCGGGGCCAGTGGATCTAGTGGTTGGAATCTGGATACATTTTGAAGGTGAAGCCCACAAGACTCCCTAATGATTGGGTTTGAGGTGGGAGAAAAAGACAGGAATCAAGGCAGGCCTCATAGTTTGGGGGTTAAACAACCGGAGGGATGAAATTGCCACTTATTGATGTGGAGGCAGAGGAGGAGGAGGTATTAGATGGAGTAAATGGGGGGTTCTGTTTCAATCATGTTACATTTCACAGTCTGTTAAGAGTCTAATTGAAGATGTCAAACAGGCAGTCGAATATGCAAGTCTGGATTTCAGGGAGAAAACGGGGCTGGAGTCAGACATTTTAGAGGTGATATGCAGGTAACATTATAAGCTATGGGTTTGAATGAACTTTCCTAGGACAAGGGAGAGGTTACAGTCATAGACCCTAAGGCATGCCAGTGTTCAGAGGTCAAGGGGAAGACCCAATTATGGAAATTAGGACAGAACAGCCAATGAGGGAAGAGATTAACACTAGTTGGTGTGGGCTCCTGAGAGGCACATCAATGAAGTTCGTCAGGAAGAGGAGTGACCAGTTGTGTCTAAAGTGGCTATGGGATTGAATATTATATTTAGCAGTGGCTTATGAACCTGGAGACACCACAGTCTGCATCTGTCTCATGACATGACTAGGTAGGACATGAGTGTCAAGCAAGTCCACTTCATTTTGTTGCTACAATAATTTGGCTGAAGTTTTTCAAACACCATTTACCTCGTGTTTGTCTATGAACTAAGAGTGACCAAAATGAATTCCATCATGGCTCTGGACCTCAACACAGGTTAGTAATCTAAGAGTGGCACTTAGGAATTCCTGAGCCGAGTCTCCTGAGTCCTAGGGCTCTGGTCTCAGATATCTATGTACATTTTCAAACTGGGGCTCTATTCTGTCTTCACCTAAACCTGGTATTGAGAAGGTGGTTCTTTATGCTCTCTGTCGTTCCTTCTTAAAAATTAATGCTTTATTTCTTGATAGAAAACTACCTTTCCTGTTCTCTCTTCCCAGTTATACATGGAATTTTCCTTTCTTAATGGGATGCTAAACACACTTCAGGAGGTTGTTGCTAATTTTCTGAATATTCTTTTTTTAATTCTCCAAGAAAATAGGCAGTTTTGTTCTTCACCAGAAGGAAGAATGGTCTTGTTTTTGTACAGCCTCTAACTTATTCACTCACCTTACATTCAACAGTTAATTACATAGATAGATACATAGATACATAGATAGATAGATAGATAGATAGATAGATAGATAGATAGATACATACATACATACATACATACATACATACATAGATACATACATAGATACATACATACATACATACATACATACATACATACATACATACATGGGTAGATATATAGATACATAGATAGAAAGAAATATATAAATACAATATGCTGACTCCATTTAGTGTTACTTTTTTTAACAAAAGATTTATTTATTTTATGTATATCAGTACACTGTAGCTATCTTCAGACACACACCAGAAGAGGGCATCAGATCCCATTACAGACTGTTGTGAGCCACCATGTAGTTGCTGGGAATTGAACTCAGGACCTTTGACAGAGCAGTCAGTGCTCTTAACCACTGAACCATCTCTCCAGCTCTTAGTGTTACTTTTATGTAGATGTTTTTAGGGCTGGTCACTTAATATTAAATAACCAATTAAAGAGCTCTTCCCTGGGGAAGACTGATTCTTTCTCTCAGCAGTAATTATGTGTGTGTGTGTGTGTGTGTGTGTGTGTAGCCCTTCATCCACAGATGGGGCCTTGTGATAATGTCCCTATCCATAGCCAATAGTTATTTAACAAAGATATTTAGTACACTGTTATTTAAGGCACCATGAAGTATCTTCACTCCCACAGGCTTATGTGTTTGAACACTTGATGTACAGCTCGTGGCTGTTTGGAAGATTCTGGAATCTTTGGGGTAGGAGGTATGGCTTTCAGAAGTGTATCAGAAGGATGGGCCCAGCTTTTCTGCACTTACTTCTGACCCAAGGTTTCTGTTTCCTAACCCATGTCAAGATGAGTAAGTCCCAGGGTGGGCTGCACAGACTGACTGACCACTATGCTCTCTTTGCCATAATAGACTGATGTCCTCTTAAACCATGGGCTAAAATAATCCTGTCCTCATGTGAGTTGCTTCTGTCCAGTATCTTGTCACAATGAGAAAAGTAACAAACAAATCGCGTCTCTAGAAAGGTTTCCTTTTTGGGAATGTTACTGTGTCTTAGTAGAGATTGCATCCACTGGCAGGGCAAGAAGATCTCAAAGGAAAGCATAAGCATGAGGAGGTAAATGTCTGGAGGGTTCCCCAGAAGGGGAACTTTAGATGGGGCTGGAGCCTCAACAGGTAGACCGGGGAAGATAACTTACTCAGCAAAGTGCTTACCTTGCAATTATGAAGAGCTGAGTGTAATTCTAAAACTCATGGAAAAGCTGGGCGTCTGATGCAGACTTAAGATATAAGTGCTGGGAAGGTAGAGGGGGGGATCCCTGGAGCTGGGTGTGGTAGAGGGTGTGGATCCCTGGAGCTGGGTGTGGCAGAGGGGGTGGATTCCTGGAGCTAGGTGTGGCAGAGGGGGTGGATCCCTGGAGCTGGGTGTGGCAGAGGGGATGGATCCCTGGAGCTGGGTGTGGTAGAGGGGGTGGATCCCTGGAGCTGGGTGTGACAGAGGGGGTGGATCCCTGGAGCTGGGTGTGGCCACCCAGCCCCATGAGAGCCTCAAATCATCTCAAAATTCAAAACGATGGTGCCTGACGGACAATACCAAAGGCTGTCCCTTGCCCCCACATGCATGTGCACATGAATCTGTGTGCACGTGCATGCATGTGTGAGTGTGAGGTAGAAAGGATTTTGTGAGCAATTTGAGATCATATTTAAAGATAACGTTAAACCTGGCTCTCGTGCTGCTCCCAGGTTGACCTGAGAGACATTGGTGTCAGATAGCTCTTGCTATATTGTGGATATAAGAAACGCCGTTCCAGGGGCCTGTGGCATAAAGTTTGGGATTACCTTTTAGGAGAGTGCTAATGGGGTAAGAGTGTGAAATGGTAGTAAGGTCAGAATTTGGAAATAAGTTACCTTGATTTATACGCTCATGTTGATGAATGCACAAGGTACCGAGAACACATCAAATAGATAAGGGGCTAGCAAGATGGGTCGTTAGCTCAAGGTACCTGAGTGTGGTCCCTGCAGCCTATACTCACAAGCTGTCTTTTGCCATCCATAGATAGATAGCCATGTCATATACACACTTTTTTTTAAATTAAAAAAAAAAAAACCAACTTGATAAGGTCCCAATGTCAAAACTTATGTAACATAATGAATTTCAAAACTGAATTTCTGTCTCCTTCGTGTGATCAAATTACAGATTTGAGAGAGAATTCTGCACCATCAGAAGGGATATAAATACTTTTAGAAGTTTCCTTGTAGAAGAGAGGCATAGGGGGACGGGAGAGATGGCTCAGTGGTTAGGCGCACTCACTGCTCTTCTGAAGGTCCTGAGTTCAATTCCCAGCATCCACATGATATCTCACAACTTTCTGATGCCATCTTCTGGTGTGCAGATGTACACGCAGACGAAGTACCCGTATACATAAAATACATAAATAAATAGAAGAGAGATATATAGAGCTTTGGTGCAGCAGAGATGGTATTGTGACTGTGGAGACAGAGATTGGTGCAAACGCAAGCCAAGGAACAGCTAGAACCACCAGAAGCTGTATGGAGCAAGTAACAGGTTCTCTCCCAGAACCAAGAGGGATCCCAACCCTACTGACACCTTGACATATATTTGTGACCTGTAGAACCATGAGACAATACATGCCTGCTGCTTTCAGCCACCAAAGTAGCAGTGGCCTTTATAAGTGCCACAAAACCCCAATATAGGCAATGCTAGTCCTTATGTGAATGGAGGAGCCCGTGCCTTAATCAAAGAGATCTGATTTGTAATTCTTGAGGAGGTCCTATTCAGAGCATAATTGGAATCTAGCAGCAGTTACTTGACACTGTCTAGAGGAGAGTTTCTTGGGTGGAAGTGGGCACTTTACCCCAGAACATAGAGAAACCAAAGAGCCATCAATCTGCAGTGAATGCCACAGGCACTGTGAGGCCTGGAGACATGCTCTGATGGGGGACAGGGTGCAGTACATCACTGGGCTTCTTCATGGTCTGGTCCCGCCCCATTCACTTTAATTCAGCTTGCAGGTGTCTGGCCGTGGGCCCTTTCTCACCATCGTAAGCACTGGGAAGCCTAAAGAGAATCCTGATCATTTTCTTGCCCACACACACAGAGAAGAAACAAACAAGTAGCCTTGTTTTCTTCCTTACAAGGCTGGGGATTTGATTAGTGTGACTTCTTCAGTAGCTATGGTGAGGTTGATTTAGCCTCAACAGCAACAAAACTAGAGTCCACACTCCTACGCTTGGTACATGTGTCAGGGGAAAGCCACACAAGGAGCCTTTAATGCACAGATACCATTTAATGGCACCACATATCCCTCTGTGTACCTTTGGGGGACAGAATACTCCCTCAGAAGCTAGGGTATGAATTTGTTTATTTCTTGGGACTTACCTATAGTCTCCCTCTTGTACCCTTTGACTACCTCTTTGCTACTTTCCCACATGGCTGTGAAGTGTGTCGCACATTGCTTGGTAAACCCCAAAGGCTGAAAACAATGGAGTTTTTTTTTTCTTTTTACAGTTCTGAGAAATGGAAGTCTAAAGTCAAGGAGTTATCAGGGTCATACACCTGCCCCATCCTCTTGGAATTCCTTCCTTGTATTTCTTTCAACAGTGCTGCTGGCTGTGCCTTGGCTGGGGGCTGCCTGGGTCCAGCCTCTGCCTTGTGGTGGTTTCTCCCTGCTTCTGTTCTGTATAAGGGTAGGTCATTGTTTGGTATCCACCTTGACTCAGCATTACCTCATTGTACTGAATTATGTCTGTAAAGACATTTTCAGGTCGCTCTCTAAGGTTTTGAAGGGGCACGCATCTTCAAGGAAGACAATTCAGCTCGCCGCAGGTCCTAAGGTTAGGAAATTTCCAGTGTCTGTAGTGACTAGGTAAAGTAAATCATCTGTCATTTGTTAGAGTAAAAGCACGAGGAAGCCTGAACATAGAGAGCACCCTGTCTGCTGTGAGCCATCTCTGTTTAAGGTCAGGTTCCACACTCGGGACAGCCATCCGTCTCCAGCTCTCCTGCCTTCCTCTAACTGAAACTACTCCAGCAGGACTGTTGTGTACAGATGGATCCAGGTCCCACGTCACCTGCTGATTCTGCTGACATGGCCACCTGTCTCCTGGCCCAGGGCCTTCATTGCTCTCTAGTTCTCAGTGGACATTTTGGGGATTATTCCAAAGGCTCCTTTTCTCCAGTTAGGACATATTTCTCTTTAAAAGATCATCCCCCTGGACCCCTCCTCCTGTGTTCACTAGGGTCACCTTGCTATCTTTGCATTTGGGTTTTGAGCTCTGAAGTGCTCCAGAAGGCAAGTTTCCACGTCACTTGTGACTAATGTCATGCCACTGGCTATATGGGCAAGTCATCGACCTTATTTAGTTAACTGGTGCTGGGTTCATTCTCTTTGCAAGGAAGTTTCCCTTCATTTCCTGTTTCATATTTTGTAATTTCAGTTACCCACAGTCAAAGAAATAGTAAAGGAGAAATTCGAGAATATAAACAGTTTGTAATTTTTTTTAGATTTATTTATTTTATGTATATGAGTACAGTGTAGCTGTCTTCAGACACACCAGAAGAAGGCATCGGATCCCATTACAGATGGTTGTGAGCCACCATGTGGTTGCTGGGAATTGAACTCAGGACCTCTGGAAGAGCAGTTGGTGCTCTTACCTGCTGAGCCATCTCTCCAGCCCCCAGTTTGTAAGTTTTAATTGCATGCTGTTCTGAGTATCATAATGAAATTCTTTGCACCCCACACCATCCAAGCCTGGATGTGAAGCCTCCCTTTGTCCCGTTTATTTACCCTGTCTATGCTATCCTGCCATTGGCCTCTTAGCCATAAGCTTTTCAGAGTAATTGTCTCAATATCACAGTGTTTGTATCATTATTTTGCTCAATAATACTCTCAAAGTAGTGATTTGAGGTGAATTCTAATATGCCAAAAGAAACACTGAAAAGTGCTTCCTTAAATAAAAAAGTAGACATTTACCATAGGTATGTATAGAAAAAAACACATCAAATAGGGATTTGGTACTAATATTCAGTTTCATGTGTGCACTATGGGGAGGATTGTTAGACCCCATCTCCCACTTCTACAGTTTGTTCCATAGCCACATATGACATTACATTCTGTGCTCTCAGACAGTTGTGTATATCCTGTAACAGCTTAAACCTGCACTGCAGACATTGGGCATTTGCCCCCTTACACTGCATCCCTGCTCACTGAGGATGACATTCCAGCCATACTAGAACAAGATACCCAAGTGATTTGGGCTCCTAAGTTGCCATAGCTCCTTGTGGTGTCTGACAGTCTCGATTCCAACTCCAGATTCAGCCACTCACTGTCAATATAGACCTGTGTAAGGTTCTTAGCTTCCCTAAACCTGAGTGTGCGTGTCCTCAACACAGTTACTGTGAGATCTCGGTGAGCTGTTGAATGCCCATCAAAGCTTCCAACACAGCCAGTTACAGCCACATCTGCCCGAAGTGATTCGAGCACTGTCCATGGCATGGCTGAGGAGGGGCTGTCTTACAGCACCAAACAGATTCAAGAAAATGACTTTTGGACCACGTGGCTATAGCAGCATCTTTCCACCAGGAAGTGTTTCATTTCTGCTGTATCCCTCTACTTCCCATCCCTTTCTCTTATTTCAAAGAATGATTCCTGCTTGCTTCTCCAAACTAATCACCGTTGTGTCCTGAGTCCTGTCCCTTCCCACCTGGGCAGAGCCTGATGTGCGGTTTCTATCACATCTGCACTGACTGTATCCACTAAACAAACTCCGTTTGTGCCTTTGCTTAAAAGCGTGTTCAGCCCTGCAACCCACTTAACATACTGTTTAGCCTGGGGAGGATCTAATCAAAACACACTGTACAAACCTCTAAATGCTCAGAGAGCTAATAAAAGTGCAATAAATAAGTAAATAATTTAAAAATTTATAGATGCTATGTGTATTTATCTTCCTTTCCCCAGAGCCATCAAACTTTGTGAACTCTTTTAACATTTATCAATTGAACAAATATATATTGTGTAAGCACCAACAGATACAATGGCGGGTCCAGGGAGCCATCAGAGTGCTTGAGAAGGGGCTGCACAAATGTCTTGCAGCATGGTCTCAACCAAGAGCCTCAGCAGTTTCTGGTCTGGTGCTTGCCTTGTCTTCTTCATGAAGGTCATCCTGGCTTCTCTTCCTAGCTCAATTTCATTTTCTTGAACAGCCTCTTGGTCACAGCATGTCACCTGATTAGCTCATCTCTTTTAGATCCTGTGGCAAACACGGTTTTTTGAAGGGATCTTGCCTTGCCTCATCCATTACTCTTGTTCCAAATACAACTTGGTTTCTAGCTTTTTGCCTACAATCACTGGGCTGCCTTGAGTGTATCTCTGTAGTGCCGGGGATCGAACCTGGGACCTCATACATACTAGGCAAGCTCTCTTGCACTGACTTATTTCTCCAGCCCTCAACTGTCCTTTTCACTCCACGCAAAGCCTTATGGGAACAGGGATTACGTCTTAACTCTCCTTTCTATGCTCTTCTCCCAGCATGCTATCTGTCTGGTGGTGGCCAGTCATCAATGATACACAAAAGGGCAGGACAGAGGACATCTTGTCAGAGTCAGTTAGACAGAGAAAAGAAAATAATGTGTGGTGACACTTGGAGGAGAGTCTTATGGTCTGGTCCCTGTGTATTTGGAGAGCAGAGAACAGAAGCAGTGGACTCACAGAAGTGGGCACAGATGTGAAACACCTCTGCAAAGGCACTTAGGTACCAGAAATGCAAATAAGAGGAAATGGCACCCTGGCAAAGGGAAGGCTTATCCAGAGACAGAAAAGAGCTCCATGTGTCCAGAACTCTGGAGGCTGAGGCAGGAGAAGCATGAGGTCTGGGCCATCCTGGGCTACATGGCAAGACATAGTTTAAAAAGGGGAAAAAAGGCCATGACCCACAAACCAAACCAAACACCAAGTTCATGAGTGGGACAGTTTTGTCAGTCAGCCTGGAGAAAGGGGAGCTTATAGAGAAACCACAAAGATGAGGTGGGACACATTGTTAACTGTGCAATGGCAGCCTGGCCTATTTCCTGTGGAACAGAAACTGGAGCGAGCCAGAGCAGAGTCTCCGGTAGAGACACGGTGTGATTCGCTTTGCGTTTACAAGGCTGTTTTAGGTACAGGAGCTCTCATCCACGGCTGGTGTGCTAGGAACGGTGTGACTATTTTAGAGAGCAGCTTCTTAACAAAGTGAAGAGAAGATGCATCCAAAACCCCGACAATTCTATTTAGGTATTTACTCCAAACTGTTAGAACCATATAACCAAAAAAAGACATGCAAAAGTGTTCATAATGCATTTTTAGAAAAACTAAAGCTGGAAATGAGTGAATTTTTTATAAGCAGGTGATTGGGAAAGAAACTGATAACCATCTATCCAGCTATACATGACTGCAAGAATGTGAGGTGAGGACTTAAGTTCACACACACACACACACACACACCTCCTGTCTAATCCCATTTATGTACTGTTTAAAAGCAGCAAAAGCAATGTATGGTGCTAGAAATCAGAATGGCAGCTGCCTCTGGGGATGTGTAGTCTGACTACAGAGTCATGAAGGAATGTCCTGGAAAATGAAAATGTTTTAATATGATACTTATGTGCTGTCTCTTGCTCTCACTCTCTCCATCCCCCCTCTCCCTTTCCCCCTCTCCCTTCCCCTCTCCCTCCTTCTTTCTCTCTCTTTCTCTTGCTCTCTCTCCCTTCTCTCTCCTTCCCCCTCCCTCCCCTTCCCTCCTCCTCTCTCTGTGTGTATTGGAGTGTCTCCTGTGTGTGAAAGCAGACATGCACATGCAGTGGCTTGCATATAGAGGTTGGAGAACCACCTTGGCTGTTAGTCTTTGCCTTCCTCCTTGTCTGAAACAGGCTGACTTGAGTTGTTTGCTGCTGTGTCCCCCAGGCTAGCCAGCCCTGAGCTTCTGGGATTCTTCCATCTCTGCCACCTATTTTGCCACATGAACACTGGGTCTCGTGGGCTACCATACCTGGTTTTATGTGAGCTCTGGGAATCTGAAGCCTGTGTGGCAAGTGCTTTACACACTGAGCCATCTCTCCAGCCCATGTTTTAAATCTTAATGAGGTTCATGGCTCTGCTCAGATTCTTTAAGATACACACGTCTAATGTGTGTGAGTGTATAAAAGTTACTCTTCAGTTTTTTAGAAAATAGTAGAGAAATACTGCCTTGGAATCACTATTGGAAAGGGTAGAAAGGAGAATTAAAAGACATGGAGAGATGGTAACAATGTAACTGAAAACTGCAGGCCTTAGAATTTAACAGTTACAGTGTGGTAGGAAAGAGGGGTGGAATCTCTGGATCATTAAGGTGAAAGAATTCAGAAGACTTCATAGATTGGATGGATAGCAGAGCATTGAGAAAACATTGGTGGTGTGGGTCTAGTTGATAGAAAAAAATGTTTTAGGAGGAAACTTTCTGTGATAGGCAACGAGCTGCATTTCAGAACAGCTGAGGTTGATGTAGCTTGTGGGTGTCTACGAGTCTAGTGGGCGCTGAGACTCAGGAGGTCTCTGGGTCAGAGGTACAGCCAGATGGAGATCAGCACGGAGGTGGCAGCGAAGCATAATGAGGAGAGTGTGTAGATTAAGCAGAGACAGTAGCTAAAAACAGTCCTGGAAACCTTGGCATTTAAAGGGCAGGAGGAAAAGGGAACCCCTGAAGGAATTTGAAGAGATATGAAAACGTCCGTCAAGCAGCCAAATAAGGGTCAAGTGATCCAATACAGAGGCCTGATCCCCAGTGCTGTAGAACACAACAGGGCTTTTCCTTACTGCCCACCTGCAGCCCCATTAACCAAGCCTCTCTGGTCTCCTCCATTCCCTCCTTGTGCTATGAGAATGTCTGTCCTGAAGGTCCCAAAGCCCTCCGGGTCTCTCCATGGGTAACTGCTCACACTGTACCATCTAGCACTGCTCTGTAGCACTTCAGTCTCGGTGAAATGCTTTCCCTTGGCATGTGTGACCTCAGCAGGTCCCTGTTAGCCTCATCAGGACACCACTCCTTGCCTCTGAACACGGTCAGTTCCTAAGTGTCCTTCGTCTGATGTTTAGCCTGTGCTAGGTGCTGAAGATGACTAAGTGACGAGCGGGCCTGGCTTCTTAGGACCTGACAGCATAGTTAGAGAAAAATGAAAATAAATGGCTTCAATAGTATAACATGGAAGAAAGTTATTAGCAAGGGTGTCCTGGAAATATGGAGGGACCATCCAGGCTAGGGAGGGGCTCAGTCAATAAAGTGCCTGCCAGGCAAACATGAGGCCCCGAGTTCAGATTCAGATAAACAGTTGGGTGTAGACTGTGAGATTGCTCAGTGGGTAGAGGCACATGGTGTCAGGCCTGGGACCTGCCTGGCAAAAGAAGAGAACTGGTAAGTTGATTTCCATATACATTTCTTAATGTGGTGGTCTGAAATCCTGGTGCTGAGGAGGTAGAGAGAAGCCAGTCTCTCACTCTCACAGGCCAGCCAGGCAAGCTGAATCAGTGAGCTCTAGGCCAAGGGAGAGACCCTGTCTCATAAAATTAGGTGAAGAGCAACTAAGGAAGATGCAGCGCTGACCTTTGACTTCTGCATGCGTTCACACTCACGTGTGCACACGCACAAACACATAGAGCCATACACACATACAGTAACATACATATGTGTAACCATACACACATACAGTAAATTAGGAACAAAACAATAAAGACAAAATCATAGCGACATGGAGGGGACAGTGAACTGAGCTTGGGCAGAGACCGCCCCCCCCCCCCAAATCATCAGCTATAGCTGCAGAATTTGTGAGTTGAGGTGATATTGGTGGTTAGATATGTAAATAGAGAAAAAGAAACTACAAAGTATTACTGATAAAACTAAAGAGTTTAATTATTTTTCTGAGAGCAGTTGGGAGCCAGCTTGGATCTTGATTAAAGTAAGTGGTCAGCAGATTTGGGGAGCAAAGAGGATAAGTTGCTGAAGGAAGGACAGATGGACAGAGGAGGCTGGGGGTACAGCGCCCAGATAGAATGCTGTTCCGGTGATTGAACGAGAAACAACAAGGTTTAGAATTAAAGGAACAGTGTGAATGAACAGAGAGGGTGAAACTCCAGAGTCACATCCAATACAGCTTTGAGAGGAGTTAGCAGCCAGCAAGGGGCAGGGGGGAGATGTGAAGGAAGGAAAGGGTGAAGGCCCCATCACAGGTGGTACATGCCTATAGCCACAATGATGGGAGGAGGGACTGGAAAGACCCAGCTGCTCTTGAGCAAGTCTTTAAAATTAAGGTGGCAAACTATTGAGGCAGATACTCAGTGTCTCTTGCCTCTAAACTCACATACATAGGCACGCACACACACACACACACACACACACACACACACACGCACACACACACACACATCTGGACAGGCTGTGCCATTTGGTTGGTGCTTTGTGTCAGTATCTAGGGTTGCCAGAACTATTGTGCTAGAGGAACCATTTCCAAAAGCCCACAAGGGGAATGACCATCAGTGCACAGAGGTGGACATTAAAGGAGAGTGGTATTGAAGGGTTGTGAAGAGGAAGCAAAGGCCTGGAAAAGATTTCCAAGGAAAAGAACAGAATTTAGGTACATGGAGAAACAAATGGAGAGGTTATCAACAGTTTCAGTTGCTATACATATGAATAGAATTAAAGATGCCCACTGGGTATGGTAATTCACCAAACACAGGACGAGAACTTTCGGTGTAGGGAGTGAATGGAGAGTATGGTATTGGACTAGAAAGAGAAAAGCTGGAGACGGCCACTGTAAAATACAGTCACTTCAGCATGCAAAGACCCAGAAAAGTTCCTTTCTGTATAATTTGCCAAAGCACCTTTACTTAAGGATATACTCCAGCAAAAATAAAAACAAGTTCAACAAAAACAACAAAGGAATAAAACCAAAACAAATCATCCAGATCAGGATGACAGTTGATCCACAAAGTAATGTGTCTGAAATTGACCATTTAACAGAAAAATTAGGGATTTTAATGATCATACTATACTTTTTATTTAAAAAAAAAATCCATTTCTACTTTGCATTTTAAAAAAATCAATGAGAAACCTGCGAGGGATAAGGAAAACCTGTGGAAGAAATTGCAGACTAAATATGAAGCAAATTAAAATGTAGCATGCTCTCCAAGCTCAAGAGCTGGCTTTAATAGCGCTTGCTTGCTTCAGAGTATAAGGATCGAGTTCAGATCTTGGACATCAGCATAAGAATATGGGTGTGGCCATAAGCACTTGTGACCCTGTGACAGGGTTGGTGTGGAGACAGAGGATTACTGGGACTTGCTGGATGGCCCAAACAAACAAACAAACCCCCCCAACCCACCAAGCTCCAGATGAACGATAGCAGGGCGCTTCACATTCTTCCCTGGCTCCTGTGTGTATGCCTGTGAACACACAAGCACACATACACTGCACATACATATCTGCCCACACGGATGCAGAGTGGCATAATTTTGAACAACATGATAGAAAAGGAAAAGGGAAACATGCCCTGGACTTTCTGCATCTGCTGATTCTGTGGGTTCAGTGAAACACTGCTATATTTCAATTCTGCCACGATTTACTGACACCACATGAATTTTCAGGGAATATAATAATAAAAATGCTATTTGCTGTTTTTCAGTTTGGAGCCATTGCATTAACGACTTTGCAAAGTATACAAAACTCTAATTCCAGAAGCGTCTAAGTGGTTCAGTTGTTGCTATGAGAACAAGTATCAACACAGCTAATTAACATGGGCGTGCTGGGCAGGGCGTGGACAGTAGATCAGTAATCGTCATCGCACCAGCGCCAGGTTCTAGCCACCATTATGAAGCTGACAGGGCACTGGATTCATAGCAATGCTAAGACTTAGGTTCTTATTTCCATTTTCCAGGTAAGCAAACTGAGGTGTGGAGAGGTGAAGTCACTGCCCAGTGTCATGTGGTTAGAAAATAGAAACACTGAAACACAGGTTCTGTGGCTCTAGGTTCTTCTTCCTTACACTGTGCTATCTTGCTTCCCTGGGAAAGGGAGAGAGAGGGGTGCAGATATCAGCAACCCCATCTTCCATCCTGGAGGGGCAGAAGGTACTTGCCCAAACTAAGACTGAATCCTAAAATTGAAAAGCAGCCTAAGTGGTTGCTCTGCCGGTTCAGGCTAGAACTGGGAGACTAAGTTGAAAATCTCATCTTCTGCCGGTTTTTGTACCGTGGAACTATTTGTATTGTTATCACTGTGTGAGATGACTCTCATAACTCAAATCCTGACCTAGCATGGTGGCATAAGCCTTTATTCCCTGTAGTTTGAAGGCAGAGGCTGGCAGATCTAGTTAAGTTCAAAGCCAGCTCCATATACACAGTGAGTTCCAGGACAGCCAGAGCTACACCATGAGCCTGTAGTCTCAAAAATAACTAGCACAAAGGGTCTACTCTTCACTGAAGGCCCTGTTAAAGTTTTCTCCAGACGCTTCTCAAAAGCTTGCTAGGTCCCCTGAGCTCCCATGGTGCTCTGTCCCATAATCTAGAACAGCAGTTTTCAACCTATGGGTCAAGACCCCTTTGGGGGTCAAACAATCCTTTCACAGGGGCTACATATTACAAATCATAAGAGTAGCAAAATAACAGTTATGAAGCAGTAATGACATAATTTTATGGTTGGGAGTCACCACAACACAAGGAACTGTATTAAAGGGTCCCAGCGTTAGGAAGGTTGAGAAGAACCTACTGTCCCCAACTTCACTGTGGCTGCCCTTGAAAAGGCTTTGAGGGCAGACTGTCCAGTTGTCCTGGCTTATCTCCATGCCCTCGGCACTGTGCTCTGCCTAAGGTGGACCTCAGTCATCTCTGAGTGAACTGGAAGAGTAGCTGTTACTAACACTAGGCTGTCACTCTTCCTTCTAATCTAAAGAACTGGGGCGCTACAGCTGGCCACAAATAAGTCATTTTGTTGCCACTGCGGGAGGAGATGGGCAAAGACTTCAGAGGAGGCAAATGCTACAGAGCAGCTGCTGTTCATCTTCTCTCAAGTGGCAGGATAGGAGTGAGTTTTAGACCATTAGGGTCAACTCCACCACTGTGATATCGAGGAAGAAACTGAGGCCAAGTGGTAGGAAGGACTCAGAAGCCTCCAAGTGAATTTAATTTTCAGTTATAAGAATTGTACTCGCCAGGCGGTGGTGGCGCACACCTTTAATCCCAGCACTTGGGAGGCAGAGGCAGGCGGATTTCTGAGTTCGAGGCCAGCCTGGTCTACAGAGTGAGTTCCAGGACAGCCAAGGCTACACAGAGAAACCCTGTCTTGAAAAACCAAAAAAAAAAAAAAAAAAACAAAAACAAAAAAACAAAAAAACAAAAAAAAAAAAACAAAAACAAAAAAACTGTACTCATTTATGTTTTAAAGTATTTTTCTTTTTCTAATATCTATATCTATATATCTATATCTATATACCTTGGGTTTCCCCCCACACACACACACACACATATTCTCTATTTCTAGCATGGCTTAGAGATTTTGTTTTTCTTTTAGTGGTCTTATTTTGTATTGTAAGTTGGCAAAAAGTTCCTTTTGGATGTCAGAACATAATGGATAGATGGGTTGGTGGATGAATTAAGGACTTTCCCAGGATCATATGGTTGGTCAGCAACAGATCTGAGACCTAGCAACCATCACTGTGGAACGTCAAGCAGCTGAAGTACCTAGTACAAAAGAGCTTCAGGGTTGTCATGACAACCAAAGTAGTCCTCTAATTTCCATCCTCTGCGTAAGGGTCAGAATCAGAATGTTATTTACAGGCACAGAGGTTAAGGTGCACATCAAGGACTGTTTGCACAGGCTCCTCCTGTTATGGAATAGCCTAGGTATTTGATAACACAGAAAGATGGACCAGATCTGAGAGATGTGTTCCGGCGGCCACTCTCCTTTTCAAATGAATTTGCATGTTCACAAATAGGAGTCTTGCCCTCAGACTCCAGTGAAGAGCATACAATTTCTCTTTAATGGTGTTCATCTCTTCGACAAGCAGCATGTTTTCACACTCTTCTCTGTCTGCCACTGTAAATCTGAATGCACTGAACAAAGCCAGCCCACGGCCTGCATGATGTGCTGCCCTGATATTTCCCCTCCACAGAACTTAGCTCCTTACTTCCAGTGCAGTCTTACTCACTTCCAGAACTCAAGCAGAATGCAGCTAGCTCTTACACCAGAATGTAACGCAAATATCCCACAGCCCAGTGCCCAGTGGAGTCTCACCTCTTCTGATGCCCCTTGAGTTGGGTTTCCACTATCTGCATTTCTCTATAAGCATTTCACTTTTCTGGACTCTCACCAGGAAGGCCCATGGAGATCTACTTAGAGCAATGGCTCTCAACCTTCCTAATGCAGTGGCCCTTTACCTCACGTTGTGGTGACTCTTCACCCATAAAATTATTTTTGTTGCCACTTCATAACTCCAAGTTTGCTACCATTATGAATCGTAATGTAAATATTCTTGGAGACAGAGGTTTGTCAAAAGGGTCATGACCCACAGGTTGAGAACCACTGGCTCACAGCATTCTGGGGCATATCCAGCCCACAGCTCCAAATTCTTCCTTCCACATTTCCCCTAAAGAACAACTTAGTCAGGTTTCTTATATCAATAACTTCACTACTCAGTACCAATATTCCATGTTAGTTACTTCTCTGATCTCCATGACAATATACCTCACAAAATCAACTTTTAGGGAAGGAAGGTTTATTTTGGTTTCCAGTTTAAGGATGTGGTCAGGTGATCATGGTGCGACTCTAGCTGTGGAAAAGGGAACAAGAAACAGTTGGAAAGCGACAGAGTGCTACAAGTGGGGCTCAATGGGCCATCCTGGGAGGAACATGGAAGACAGTGGTGCTGAGAGCAGTGGGGGCTGTGCAGGCCCAGACTGAAGAGGTTTCAGAGGGGCATGGTGTTAGACACTGTTCTTGTGATATTTCTACAAACAATGTAGCTGCTTTCCGCCCTTGTCCTAAAAATCTCCTGAAAGCTAAACAGAAGAGTTTTGACGTTGGTGAAGGAGATTTCAAACCAACCTAGCATTGACTATGCTCCACTGTTAGTGCTGTTGATGGCTCGTGAGCAGCTCTACAGTGAAAAGAAGCAAGCAGAGCAAACGAGACATGGAATGCACAGTTTGAGGAGCAAAAGAGAACCAAGGAATGTAATGTTGGTTCCAGTCCTGTGCTCAAAGAAGTAGGAGGTTCAAAGGTCTGATGCCAAATTTAATAAAGGGAGTGGTGACCTCAGAGTAGGACCCATCCAGCTAAGGTTCCAACTTGTGAAAAACAAGGCTTATCTAAGAAAGGAAAGCATCAACACGTCAAATAGATTATGTATACATACATATACTTACATATACAGTATAATTACATTATGCAAATGTAATTCAAAGTGGAGGCCAGGTTCCAGTCCTAGCAGGCTGCAGAACTTGGCAGCTTCAGCCATGTGGTTCTCTCTTCATCCAGAAAGAAACAAGAAAGAACTTATGGAATCTTTCTCCATAGTTAAGGAAAGCCACCAAGGCCAAGGGATGACAGAGTCCCTGCATAATAAGCTTAAGAGGCCATTGCATGAATCTGTGAAGGTGAAGCCTAGATTTTATTGGACATGCGAGAGCTGTAGGATACCTGCTAAGGAAAGCTGCAGACAGGGTATGGAAGCCCAATGGAAGGAGTGGGAGGTATGAAGAGACATCTCATAGACACATTACACATAGAGATACAGAATTTGGGGTTTGCCTGCTGGGTTTCAGTCTTGCTGTGGCCCAGTATTTCTTCCCTATGCCCCAATTCCTCTCCATTTTGGAAGGGTAATGTATATTTAGTGTGATTGTATGTTGGACGTCTGTAATTGGCTTTTTGATGTTGCAGGGCCTTACAGTGAAGAGATTGCCTTGAGTTTCAGAAGAGACTTTGGACTTTTAAACAGTCCTGAGACTGAAAAAAAATATGAGGGTTTTTGAAATTTAACTAAGTGAATTTTACACTATGATATTTCTACATGTCTATGGGGGTCAGAAAGTGGCAGTTTGAATTAAGAATGGTCCTCAGAGGCTTATATGTTTGAAGGCTTCATCCCTAGTTAGTGAAACTGTCTGGGAAGGAGTAGGTGTGGTCTTGTTGGAGTAGGTGTGTCACTGAGGGTGGCACAGTCTTATTCTCTTTCTGCCTGTTGCCTACTGCTAAGATGTGACTTCTTAGTTACTGTCCCAGCACCATGCCTGCCACAATGATGGTCATGGACTAATCCCCTAAGCTATAATCAAGCCCCCAATCAAATGCTTCCTTTTATAAGTCACCTTGGTCACAGTATCATTTCACAGCAACAGAACAAGAGCTAAGGCAAATGGCTTCCTTCTTTTCCCCTTCATTTTTCAGTCTGGTACCCTGGTCTCTGAGATGCTCCACATCTGTTTGGGGGGGGGGTGTCTTTGCTCCCCAACCAAACCTTTTGGAAACACCCTCTCATGTGTGCCCAGAAGTGTCTCCTAGGTGACTGTAAATCCACTCAAGTTGGTAGGAGAATCAGCCCAGGTACCACTCACTCCCTTTTGGTAGGCAGTAGAGCACAAGCACCCCCATAGTGCACCACCGTCTTCGGCTCTGACAAAGTGCACATTCAGATTGGGAATACAGGCTTCGGAGCACACTGTCTTACTCCAGGGCCTGCCTTTCATTGAATGGAAGCACCAGGAACCACTCAGGATACTTGAACAAAGAGCATTTTTTCTATTCACAGGCAGAGTTAAGCCTCTCACTGGCATGTCACAGTGCTGTGAAAAGCCCTAGAGAGGGAGGAGTGGACTGAGTTACTAAATGATCCGCAGTGACTTTCTGTCCATATCCAGACCCTGTATGCCGTGTCCCTGACCTCGGTCTCTGTGAGCTATGTACCCCTTAAGCTTTTCCTTTCTGTATCCTCTTGTGCCCAAACTGCACTCATTCAATATAAGTTTTCTAAGAGCGTATTGTTCTGGGTGCTGAGAACACAATGGTGATTAGAGATCCAGGGCTGAAGCACCTGTTCGTGGAGTTTATACTTTAGTGTTGGGGGTGGGGCTAATAAGAACATTATTATATTATATTATATTATATTATATTATATTATATTACACAGCTGGGGAGATCTGCTAGGAAGCAAAACAAAGGAGACAGGAAGTGTAGACATTGGACATGGATGTCCAATGGGTGGTCTGGAGGTGTGGACAACAACGAGGACAGAGATGTGGAATCATCAAGTCGATCTGCTGCACTGCCCAGTTGAGCAACCATCAGCCTCGTGTGGCTCTCGAAGCAGAGAATGAGATAAATATAAGGTTCCGTTCCATAGTTAGGCCCGCCATATTTCCAGAACCCGATAGCTGTGTACGGCCCGAATAGCAGCAATATTGGAAGTTCTGGATGGTACTGACATATTTTGAGTCTCAATGACACTTCTGGGTGTACGATGGGAAACGGTGAGCATTTAGAAGTTGAGGAGAAATAGAAAACTGGTCTGTGAGGGTAGGAGAAACTCCAGGAGAGGATGGGCTCCTACATGCCCATAAAGCTTTAAAATGGAGGGACGGAGCCGGGGCTCCTGGGGAGGGGAGGGCAGGACTCACTGTCAGCTGCTGCTAGGCAGTCAGACAAATCAAGGATCAGTAATTGACAGTAGATTTAATAAGTAGGTCATTGGTGACAGGATTGGTTTTGAGGCCATGGAGCACAAGACTGGGTGATACAGTAGAATAAAGGGGGGAGGGGGACCAAGCAGAATGGAGGCCGTGCATAGTCACACCTTTCCAAATCACTGTGATCTGACGGGGCAGAGTAGCGTTATGTGAAGCATCAGGAGATCTTTGAGGAGGGCAGGGCTAATACACCATATTGGAAGCACTTGGGGTCGGTCTGATGGTGACACAGAAACTGATAATGCAGGAGTAATGAGAGACAGTTGAGAGAGCTGTACCAGTGAGCAGGGAAGTGGGTGGGTGGAGTCTAGTCCCCAAGCAACAGGGTTGTCCTGTGCAAGGACAGACAGGTCGTCCACAAGTGGCAGGCAGGAGACAGCCTGGCACGGGGGCAGTCTGTACAGAATTGCTGATGATTGACTTGGTTTCCCCAGAGAAAAAAGAAGGCCGCCTGCTTAAAGTGTGAACGGAGGCTTCACAGGTCTAAAGAGGAAGGGAGGGTGGGTGTAAAGTCAACATCCTGAACAGAGCGAGAATGATGGGATTAGATCTAGAAGCAGGACCCAGGCTGTACCCAGAGCGCACTCTGTGTTCACAGAGGCAGCTGTTTGTTGTTGCAGAGTCCTGTGTGCTTTCCCATCCCCATCGTCTGTTGAGCCAGCTCTGTTCCTCCAGGACACAGCTTGGGGCTCCATGTTTGGAATTATCTTCTTCTGTTCTATTTCATCCAGCCATTCCTTGTTCTCTTATCTAGCCATTCCTTGCGTATATGTCCGTTACTCTAAGATGGGGGTCAGCAGACATTTTCTAAAATGTGATGGGTAGTAAATACAGTTTAGGTTTTATGGGCCATATAGACCTTATCACACTGACACAAAAGTAGCCAGACAATCTGTCATAGAGTGGTAGTCACTGTGTTCCAATAGAATACTGTCTGCAAAAGCAGACGGGGCTGAATTTAACCTGTGGACCACAGTTTGTCCTGCTCAAAGTGGTGGCAGGGCTGAGGAATCAGTTATCTCTGTAGCCTCCAGAGCTGATGAGTGTGGGTACTGGGTAGAGACTCAGACAGTGTCTTAGGTGAGAAGCAAGTTGTTATGGTCAAATAAGTCCTTAGGGCCATCAAGGTGTGCACAGGTATCACAATGTTCCAGCACACTTGTCGGTGACCAGCCTTACTATACTGTGTGCGTGGAAACCTGAGAACATGAGCCCCGGATGCCCAGAAAAAAAGATCAGAGGTGGTTTTACTATGTGTCCTATCTGCTCTAAGCTGCTGTCCTGTCTATGCAACTTCTGTCCTATGTTCCCAGGTACACAGCCCTTCCCTCCCCAGTGCAGTGAGACTGTGGACTTTTCAAACAAGTGTTCCGTGTTTATTCTGACTTACTGTTACTGCTTCCCCTCAGGTCCCCAGCCCCAGTGCCTTGCAAAGAGCAAGCAACCTTCAGGTACCTATCATATGCAAGGCATGATGGGAAAATCATAGACCCATCCCTTAAGGAGCCTGTACATCCCATGGAGTCTGTCTTTTGCCTATTGTGATGGTTGTCAACTTGCCCATACCTGGAATTAACTAAATCCCAAGCATCTGAGTATACCTATGAGGGAATTTTCCTGACTGGATCATTTGAGGTGGAAAAACGTACCCTGGATCTGGGCTCCATCCCCTGGTAGCAGTCTATATTAAGGACTTGGGAGAAGGAGGGTTCTTCTTTGGTTTACTTGCCCTCACTCCAGCTGGCAAATTTATTACTTCACTGGTATTAGAGTCTACTTCTTCAGGATTCCAACATATACTAGGAACCAGCTAAGATCCAGCCTCGTGGACTGAACAATTATTGGATTTCTTGGACTTTCCCTCTGGAGACAGCCATTGTTTGCCTAGATGAAATTATATATAAATATAATTTATTAGAATACTTATATAGTATATATTATACATTATATATTATATAATATATAATATTATGTGATATTATTATATTATATAATTATATAATATATTGTGTATTATGTATTGCCTATTATATAATATATATTATATGTGTAATATATATATATATTCATTCAACCAATTCTGTTTGTCTCGAGAACCCTGACTAATGCAGTTACCCATGATCTCCTGAGCTCCTCAAGACTTTCCATGGAGTCCTATACACCTGATTTCCCCTTTCCTTCCTACTTATTTTTTTAATTGACTAAAATTATACATATTTATGATATACAACATGATATTTCTAAATATGCATACATTATGGAATGGCTAAATTATATGCTTGCTACCTCACCTACTTATTTTTTTGTGCTGAGAACACTTAGAATGTACCTTCTTAGCAATTTTACAAGCCCAACCCAGTATTATTAACTGGAGTCACCGTGCTGCTTTCTCTCTTCCTCCTCCTCAGTCCTGCCTTCCAGTGGGTTCTCTTGGTCTGAGTGCAAGTGTGGATGTTTTCTTCCCAACATACCACACACACTTCCAGAGTCCAGCAGAAGCCCACTTTAATTTCTCTGAGGCCAGTGGTACACAATAGAAATAGAGCATGAGCCAACTATGCAATTCCAAATTTACCAGCAGCATATTAACAACATAAAAAGAAACAGACGAACTTAACATCAAGCTAGTGACATGGCTAAAGGGCACTGTCATCAAGCCTGGGACCCACATAGTAGGAGAGCAACAACTTCACACATTGTCCTCTGAGCTCCACATGCACACCCTGGTACAAAGGCACTCTGATGCACGCATATATGCACACACACAACGGATAAAGGGATGTAGTAAGAAAAGGAACTAAATCTTAACTAATTTATTTCACCACTATATTCAGAATGCTATGCTGCCCACATGTAATCAATATAAAGGTTATCAAGGAGATATTTTGCATTCTTCTGTGCATGCTGTGTCCTCAGTGACCAGCATGTGTTTCTCACATTCAGCACATTACAGCTGGTCAGTCTGAATCTCAGTGCTCAGTAGCTGTGTGTGGCTTATGGCTCCCTTCTATGCAAGCACGAAGACCTCAGCTTCATTACTAGTACATATGTATTTTTCAATGGGTGTAACACATGCTGTAATCCCAGCACTGGGTATTTAGAAACAGCATGATCCCTGAGCTCCAAATGCCATCGAGAGATTTTGTCTCTGAAGGTGGGTGTCTGCTGAGGAATGACATCCAAGGTTGACCTCTGGCTTCCACATCCACCTGTGCTCATGTGTGTGTGCATGTGTACACACACACACACACACACAACCACACACATGTAAAAATCCCCTCCCCCCCCCACACACACACTTCATACATGCCACACAAAATAAGAAAATATTTGAGCTGGGAAGTTTTTTGGGAAAGTATCCAAACTATCAGTTCTGTAAATATTCAGTGTTCCCAGCACCTAAGCTCCTGCCAGGGCTCAGTCATGTGAATGAGTGAATCTGGCCTCACCTTATGGGAGGCTTGTCTGTCACCCTAGAGCCCTTGCTCCTGATTCCCACTGCACTGCACTTCCTCGATGCCCTTCTGCCAGGCAGTCAATTAACCACATGAAAACATAGGCTCTTGCCACCCGAAGATTTATGTTCAAGGGAACAGATTTTAGCAGAGACCTTTCCCTGTGCCTCCAGCCTCAGGGGGTACCATCAATATTCCTGGCTAATTTCTTTCTTTTTCCTTTACCCTGGCTGCCCAGCAGATGGGTAAACCCAGAGGCTAAGACTGGTTACATGTTGTGAAGCCAGGTCTCCAAGTGAAGCCCATACGCACCAACAAAACTCACCAAACGTGGGTGGCCACCACTTCCGGTTTCCACCTCCAGATCATGCCCCGTCGTGACAACTCAAGCTGTTTCCCTGGTAGGAGAGCAGCATGACTCTCCAGGAGGGTCACACTGACCCACAGAGCCAGTGGCTGCCTGCCATGCCTGGATGCCTGTCATGAGAGCCCAGTTGCTGGGTCAGACTCGGGTTTGTTCAGGGCCAGTCAGCCAGCATCCTCCCAGGGACCTCTAAGCAGCTGCCTCCTGACATGGTCACAGTAAATGTTATAGATTGCTGAGATATAGAACTAAGAGATAAGTAAAGATTATGATGCTTTCCAACTGCCATGGATTATACGTCTGCGGATGCTGTCAAGACAGACTTGGGATTCACTTGGGGTAGGATAGCAAGTGGTCCAGGCCCCGCACCTTGGACACCAAGGCTCTTTCTATCTCTGTCAGCATTTCCTGTGAGGAAAGTGGGTGGGGGAATAATTCCAGTCCCAGTACAAGGCTCCTATATGACAAACCATACTTACTAAACTATACTATACTGCCTTCAGGACTCCTTGGCACTAACCATAAGCTACTTGCAGTAATACCCTCTTCTTTTAGTTAGATTGTTGGAAGCAAGGATGCATCCTATTCTCCTGTGGATCTCTCTTTGATCCCATCTAAGTTAGGCCTTATCAACTGTGGGATGTGTACTCTTTGTGGTAAGAACTCCTGAGAGTGTCTTTGTACCAGGTACACCTGGGATCAGAGGCACAAATGGGCCAAAATCCAAGTTGGAACCAGGTATCAGACCTGAAGGGAAAGCTGAGGAGAGGTGGGATCCAGATGTCCAGAGGGTTGTACTGAGACATTCTGCATCAAAGTCCATAGGCCGAGAGAGAAGTTTCCTGGCTCACCTCATTATGTTATGCGCTGGCTAGTTTTTATGTCAACTTGACGCAAGCTAGAGTCATCTGAGAGGAGGGAACCTCAAGTCAGAAAATGCCTCCCTAAGACCAGACTATAGGCAAGCCTGTAGGGTAGTTTCTTAATTAGTGATTGACGTAAGAGGGCCCAGTGGATTGTGGATGGAGTGATCTCCAGGCTGGAGGTCGTAGGTTCTATAAGAAAGCAGGTTGAGCAAGACATGAGGAACAAGTCAGTAAGTCACTTCTCCATGGCCATCAGCTCCTGCCTCCAGGTTCCTGGCAGTTTGAGTTCCTGCCTTGGCTTCCTTCAGTGAGCTGTGACTCGATATGTAAACCCTTCCTCCCCACATTGCTCTGGGTAGTGGCATTTTATCACAGCAGTAGAAATCTGAGCTAAGACACACTATGTTCAAGACACGAGAGGTGGTCTGATTGCTTTTCAAACGAATCAGTCCCAGCCCTGGCACCTCTAAGAACTCTTAACATTTGTTGAATAAACACACACACAAAGGTCAAAAAAGACAGGGCACTAATAACCAAACATACCAAAAGGTTCCACACACTCAACAATGACATCACACTTCAAAAGTGGCCATGGCAAACTGGTTTTCCTTTTAACGCTAATGAATTGGGTTCTTTTCGGGGTATCCACAGCCCAGTGCAAGCCCAAAGTTGTGCGCTGCCGAACAAGGCCACCCGGTAATAAGGGCTAACCGTCAAAGTCAGGCCAAGTTTGTCTGCTGTGGTAGTTACTTTCCCAGTGCTTAAGGAATAGATGCGATGAAAGGACAAGCCATAACCTTGGAGAAACAGAGCTGGAAACAGAATTATTTCCATAAGAAAGTAAAGGAGGGGCTGGAGCGATGGCTCATGTGGTTGATATCACTTACTGCTCTCTGAGTTCATTTCCCATAACCCACATCGGGCAGCTGCTCATGACTGCCTATAACTCCAGCTCCAGGGGATCTGACACCCCCTTGTGGCCTTCAAGGGCACCTGAATATCTGTAGCATTTTGATCACATGTGGGTGCGCGAGCACGTGCGTACACACACACACTAAAAAAATCATTAATGACATTTTTTAAAAAAAGAAACAAAAGAGAAGAAACCAGTCTAATTAAGAGGAAGTATCAGAATAGACGGCCAAATTAATGTATGTATGGTAAGCATACAAAACAACATTCAGCATCATATATAACTGGGGAAATGTAAATTAAGACAGTGAGACTATTACATGCCAGCTACTAGGAAGAATGTGGGAAAATGATGGGGATGAAAAATGGCATAACTAGCCTGGGGACAGTCTGGCAGTTTCTTGCAAAGCAAAACAGTTTTTACAGTGGAGTCTTGCAACCAACCCCTTAGTATGTGCTCAATTGATCTGAAAACTGTCCACATCAAAACCCACATACAGCATTGAATGCAGTTTTGTTCATAGTTGCCCCAAACCAGAAGTAACCAAAATATGTCCCAGACCCTCCATATGATGCAATATTGATCAGCAATCAAGAGAAATAAGCTATCAAGCCACAAGATGGTATGGAGGGACTTCAATTAATATACAAAGAAGCCAGTTTAAGAAGACTGCATACTGTATGGTTATACATGCTTGACATTCTGGGACAGGCAAGAGTATGATGGAGAGAAATTCAGGGGCTGCAGCATGTTTGGGGTGAGGGAGGGGATGTGGGTGTGTGTGGAGATTTTTTGTGAGCGGTTTTACTTCTGTATGATGCTGTGGTGTTACACGCATGCCTTTGTAGATCTGTGTAGACCTATAGAAATGAACAGCACTAAAAGTGAATCCTAATTTAAACTTTGTTTAGTTCATGATAACATATGCCAATTTTAACAAATGCAACATGCTAACTGTGGTGGCAAAGGCAGAGATATGCTTTCTAGACAACTGTGACGGGTTTGAGTATGCTTGGCTCAGGGAGTGGCACTATTAGGGGATGTGGCCTTGTTGGAGGAAGTGTGTCACTGTGAGGGTGGGCAATGAGACCCTCCTCCTAAGCACATGGGAGCCAGTCTTCTCACAGTGGCCTTCAAATGGAGATGTAGAACTCTGAGCTCCTCTCTTCCATGCCTGCCTAGATGCTGCCATGTTCCTGCCTTGGTAATGGACTGAACCTCTAAACCTTTAAGCCAGCCCCAATTAAATGTTCACCTTATAGAATTGCCTTGGTCGCTGGGCAGTGGTGGTGCATGCCTTTAATCCTAGCACTTGAGAGGCAGAGGCAGGCGGATTTCTGAGTTTGAGGCCAGCCTGGTCTACAGAGTGAGTTCCGGGACAGCCAGGGCTACACCGAGAAACCCTGTCTCAAAACCACCTCCCACCCCCCAAAAAAGACTTGCTTTGGTCATAGTATCTGTTCACAGCAGTAAAATCCTAAGACAACGACTTTTCAATAATTCCAAATCTTTTATTAAAAAAATAAACCCCATTGTTTTTAAAAATATATGCTACTAAATCAATCAAGGGAACGCATATTCAGTCATGTTTCTCTAGGCACCCTTGGATATTTGTCACTGGTGTCTCCACCCAGCTGTCCCCAGTACCACACAGGCTTGTTGGGAACTGTCCTCCCTGTTTGATGGGTCAGTGAGGAACGCTACCCTCCAACACAAAGTGCACTCACAAGCCCATCCCAGGGTCTCGCCTGGCTCTTATTGACTTTGGGGAGCAACTGAACGAAATCTAATGGGTAGAAACGTGCCTGAGAGGGGTTTCTTAAGTCTGCTCATTGTGACCTGGACCCAAAGAAGTGTACAGTCGAGGCTAGATAATACATTAATAAAAACCACTGTGGCATGAAACAGAAAAGTGATCCATAGCCTGCGAGATGAGTGAAGTGAGAAAGGAAGCGAGCTCTTCCTCCTGTCCTCAGGTAGAGCCATGAGACTGGGTTAGAGAGAGTAGCATTCCGAGCCCCTTTTCCATATCTCCCCGTTACTGAAACGATCGGGATCTTACATCTGACGTATAAATTCAGTACGACAAGTGTGTCTTTTTCCTTGACAAGCTGCTATTGAATTGACTGTGCACCTTATTTTGATGGCTTCTCAGAGGCAAGCAAATGTGGTGTTTAACAGTAACAATTCCTCGTGTCTTATGGCTGTCACACACCAGGATTAAGGGACACAGAATGGGAGAGACTGGGGCGGGCTAGTCACTTGTCATTTACTTGTTACCAATAGCTCTGACTAGTGTTTCTCAGCTTCTTAACTGCCTGGTCTGAAGCTATTTCTAACCCTGTTTCTTAGGAAGTCTGTGTTGTTATTAACCCTGGTGAGTAAGTTGCCCAGATTAAGTTCAAAGACAGCCCCCGGGATGGGCTCAGGCCAGTGGCATCTGGAGAAAGAATGAAGTTTTTGAAGAAGAAAAAAGCAGGGTTGTGGATGAGTCCCCAGGAGGTCACTCAGGAGAAGACTGGAGGAAACCGAGGCCTGCAGGAGCATCTGAAATTAGAGACCCTTACTGAAGGTTTTAAGAAATCAGTGAAAGGGTTCTCTCAGGTGGCCAGGCACCTTGGGCTGCTGAAGGGAATTCATCTCCTGGCTCTGTTATCAGAACTGCCAGCAGGGTCCAGGAATCTGCGTTGTCCATAGAACTCAGCAAGCAGTGAGCAGGCACTCTCGTCCATCCTTATCTTCTCCTGCCTTAGGTTCTCCATTCTCATGAGACTGAAAGCCTGAATCTGTTCTACACCACGGTGCCACCCTGAGCGTGCCATTTCCCATACTCCCTGCTGATGCCGGTCGTCTGAGGAGCCCGGCCATCCTCAACCTAGACACCATGACTTGGTTCTCTCTGGTTCCCTTCTTCCCAGAAGGAGATCTATCTATAGCTAGCATCGCCAGGTTACTGCTAGGTTCTGAGTTCAAAGTGTGCCTGGTTCTTCTGTGCCACTGGTGTGCAAATGAGACAGTAGCAAAGTTTGGCTCTTGTCATCATGACACAAGAATCTGTGGCTTCTCTGGAAGGGTACTGACAAGCCCTACAATGGGGGAGGGGTGGAGTCTGGGAAGTTCGGATACCACCTTCTAGGAATTTCTAGCAATATTTTGACAATTTTTTTTTTTTGAGCAATGACTTACATATTGGTGTGCTACTTACTAAAAGAGACTAGCTCTTCCTAAGTTTTTTTCTGTTTAATCTGAAATCTGTCCGACCAGACCTGTTGTGTTTCTTCCCACCCTGTCGGCTTTAGGTTCCCCTGTGTGTGGAGGGGAAGGACACGAGCCGAGACCTATGGAATGGCAGTGGGTTTGGGTTTATTTAGTCTGAGGGGCATTTATGGAAAAAAGCAGAATCCTCAGCAGACTGGCCATGGAGACACCTGATGGGGGTGGTTCCGAAGCCAACTGAGGGTTCTTTTGTTGTAAGGACATCTGTGGCCACTTTGATTTTTATCATCATCCTCTTCCTTTCCTACTGTCACTTGGGGTGTTCCATGGGGGAGGGCCATCACTAAACATGTTTTTGGACCTACTGAGTCACGGCTCACAGTTGTTTAAAGGGTCTCTCCTCCAAGGAGAACTTCCTTACTTTGCAGTGGAATGTGAGTGATTACAGCCTTTCAGAAAGCAATTTTGTCTAACTATTAAAGTTTTAAATATATACTCTTCATCCTTGAAATAACCACCGATGGGACTCCAGCCCACGGAAGCGAAAGAATCAGCACATAATAAAATATATCCAAGCATGTTTCACAGTGGCTCCCCACAGAAATCCAAAAATAAACTAAGGCTGAGCAGGGAAATTGTTAACTAACTGGTGGGCATCCACACCAAGATAAAGTCATTCATAAAAATAATCAGAGTCTTCCAGCTTGACTTGGGAGAGGGAGTTTTTACAAGCTAAAACCAAGTACACACAAATTATATGTTTTTTTAAAATAAACAATGAAATATTTCTATATGGTTTTTTGAGCACAAAGAAAAAGAATGATGTACAACTTGTTGACATTGGTAATTACTTACATATATGAATATATGTATCAAGGCAAAATAAGAATATAGTAGGTAATAGAGAAATAACAGATACCACTAAAGCATGAGATGGTATTAATATATATAGTTTTATTATATGCATATACATTTATGAATTAAGAAATTAGAAATTGTAAGTTACCTAATTTCTGGAAAGGATATGTAGTGACTAAAAGTGGATTAATTTTATTGTTAAAGAAAAACCCACCAAAATTAGTCTGTATATAAGTTTTACATCTGAGCTCCTAACACATTTCACTGACTACCATGGAAAGCAAAAGGCTGCTTTGGCAATGTGCATAGCTGGTGTTTCTACTTGAGGTTTGCTTGGTCAGGGGTTGGGGAGGGCTGGAGGGACAGGGCATGTTTTACTGCCCTGATCGTTATTGGTAATTCCCCAGCCAGAGCGATCTGTGTTCCCCGTTATCCCTGCAGTATTCTGGAAAGAAAATGACTTCCACTCAAAACCAGTAGAAGCTTGCTGATGGCATCCTTTTCTGCTTAGGCTGTCCAGGGTATCCTCCGTTCCAGCAAGTCACATGGTACCCTCAATTTAGGGAATTTATGGAAACCCAAAGTTGGGAGAGGCAAATGCTCTTGAGGCAGGAGGGAGGAATAATGATTACGGCCCACCTAAGTTTCATCTCTGAATACTGACTCACTTTGGACAGTTGGATTTGGTTTTGTGTGACCTACATTTCATGAGATCAGTAGTGACGAATAGAAGACATCACATCAGTAAAAAAAAAAAAAAAATAAGAGACAGAGGGGTCCACAGTAGACCCTGTGCACCCAAAACAGAAGCCATTATGGGTCTGCTCTTGCTGAGTAGAACTGTAGCTAAAAAAAAATTGCAGTAGACTGGAGAGTGGAGGGGGATGCCTGGGCGAGTGATTGATTTTCTTCATTTTAGCTCTTTGCTAATGGAGCAAGGAATTAGCAGGTCAAAGCGACAACAAGGTTGACCTTACACTGCTGAACATAAAACCTCCTCACCCAGTGGGGGTGGGAAGGAATAGCTGCCTTCTCCTGAGAGCATGAGCATCGTGTCCACAAAGGACACTGGAGTGTAGTGGTTTCTCTCGGCAATCAGATGCCACAGTAGGCTTTGTGGTATCGAAACTGCGTCTTCCATGCATGCAATGCTATATCCAAATAAAAGAGGCAGAGTCTGTATGGTGTTTTTTTGTTCGTTTTTTGTTGTTGACAACAGGCTTTGTAATTTTTTTTTTTTTATCAGCCATGCACCAATTAGCCAATCTTGTTTGAAGTTCCAGGTGTGGCATATCCTTGTTACCTAGGCAACAGCCCTTCCTTTCTTGTTAGGGGAACTGAGATGATTTAATGAAACAACACGCTCACCCCAAATGGATGAATCTAGGCTCTCCTTGAAGTCCCTACCTGTTTTTCTAGTCTTCTTTGTAGCTGTGAGGCACAGCTCTAAGAAGACACCAGAAGATGTCCACTGACAAGTTTAGAGAGACATGCCTACTGCAGCTCCTCTTTATGTAGAGACAGCCTTTAACTCTTTGTATTTTGGAGCTGGTATGAAAACGTGTGAGCCAGGGCTGAATTAGCCATTCTTCAGCCACAGGCAGCAAGCCCAGGGACATGTGACGTACAGCGTAAAGCAGTGTGTGGATGGCAAGAGCACGGTTTCTGGTAGGCTGAAAACTGGTGAGATGCTGGTACAGAAGAAACTGTAGAAGACACAAGGAAGTAGAAAAGTATCTGTGTTCCTGGATTAAAAGATCCTGTTTGAAACATCTACACCATTCAAACCACGTGTATAAATTCAATACAGGCACCAACAAAATTCCATTGTCAGTTTTTTCATTGAACTAGAACAAAATCTAAAATTCACATGCAACCTCAAATAGCCAAAGAAATATTAAAAGGAAAAAGTTTGGAGGCATCCTCTTTTCTGATTATTATGTTGCAAATCTATAGTAATCAAAATAGTATGGCATTCACATAAATGTAGACACAGGAATCAATGGTGCAGAATGGAGAGCCCAGACACCAACCATGCACACCGCACTGGAGAGATGACAAGCGGGTAATGTGCTTGACTCGAAAGCACAAGGAACCAAGTTAGGATCCCTAGGACCCATTTTTAACTCAAGTCAAGGGTAGCAGTGTCTACCTGGAGTCCTAGCACTGGGAGATAAGAACAGGAGGGTCCTTGGTCAATGCCAGACAGTCTAGCTGAATGGTGAATTCCCGGGGAATTCCAGGTTTAGTGCAAGGACCTATCTCTAAGGTGGAGCCGGGATCTCTGGTACAAGCCTTTAATCCCAGCACTAGGGAGGCAACAGCAGGTGTACCTCTGTGAGTTTGAGGCCACCCTGGTCTACAGAATGAGTTCTAGGACAGTGAGGGCTAAAAAGAAACCCTGTCTTGAAAAAGAACAAAAACCAAAACCCCAAACCAATCAACACCCCCCCCCAACAGAACCCAATTAAAATGAGCAAAGGAGGGTGCTGGAAAGATGGCTTAATAGTTAAGGGTGCTTGTTGCTCTTCTAGAAGACTTGAGTTCAATTCTCAGCACTGATATGGAAACTCACAGCTATCGGTAACTCCAGTTCCAGCAGATCCAATGCCCCCTTTTGGTCTCTTTAGGTACCAGGCATGCAGGTGATACACAGACATACAAGTAGGCAGAATATTCATACACTAAAATAAAAAAACTTAACTAAAATCATAATAAAATGTGCATAGGTATGGAATAGACACTGCTCCAAAGATGAGGCATGGAAGGTCATGGTCATCATTAATATACAGAAAAACCGTGGGGCATCACCACACAGCTGTCCACATGACCTCACTAGAAGTCACCAGATATGCAGAAGAGGGACACTGAACACTGAAGGGATATACATGAATACAACCAATTTGAAAAACAATGTAAAGGTTCCAAAAATTAAAAATACTGTGTAATTAAGCAATCCTTCTTTTGGCTACAGACCCAAAAGAAACTAAGCCGGTATCTCAGTGTGAAGTCTGCCATCCCATGCTCATTAATACTCACAATGGCCACAGGAACACCCAACCTAAGTCTGGGTTAGTCAGTTTTCTTTTACTATAAAAACACCTGCTGTCATCAACTATCAAAGAGAAAGGGTTAATTTGGCTCGTGGTTTTAGAGGTGTCAGCTCCTGATCATGCAGACCAGTCAGTGTTAGGCCTCTGCTAGAGGTGCCAGATGGACAGCTGCTTACTTCATAGCCAAAAAGTTAAAGAGAAAAAGAAGGGGCCAAGACCCCAGACCCCCTTTGAGGGTCTTCTCCCTAGTGACTCTGTCCTCTTAAAGGTTGCATGATAAGGTAGTAATGATATCCTGGTGAGCAAGCTTTTAACACAAGGGCCTTTACAGGTCACTTAGGACCCAAACTACAGGGGCTGCAGAGTTGGCTCAGTGTCTGAGAACACTTAGTGCTCTTGTAGAGGACCAAGAGTCCCATCCCAGCATCCACACAGTGGTTCAAGACCATCTATAACTCCAATTCCAGGGTATCCGCCACCCTCTCCTGACCACCACAGGTACCAGATGGGTGCATTTGCGGTGCAATACATATATGCAGGCAAACATTCATACACACACACATGATATATAATATATATTACACATATATGTGTATGTAAATATATAATATATTATAATATAAATATATAATTATATATTATATATTTACATATATATATATGAGAGAGAGAGAGAGCAGACTCCCACTGACAGATGAATTGATAAAGAAAATCTCTCTCACACATACACAGCAATATTACTTAACCCTAAAAAGAAAGAAATCTGTCATCTCAACAAGGTGGGTGAATCATGAAAACATTGTGTGGAGTGAAATAAACCAGACAGAGGAATTTAATTCTAAATAACCTCACTTATATCAGAAATAAAACAACAAGTTGAATTCATGACAACCAACGCCTAAATAGTGGCTACCAGGAACTGAGAGATGTGAGGAAAAGGGAAATGTTGTCAAGCAGCAAAAACCTTTTGTAAGTTGTAAGATAATGAATATTAGAGACCTAATATATAGTGTGATAACTGATAATGAGAGTATATTGTTTGCTTGAAATGTACTGAGATCACAAGTGTTCTCATTACCACCAAAATAATAGTAAAGATAGTAATACAGATAATTATTCCATGGGACAGGCAATGATTAGCTCGGCTGTGACACTCATTTCATGATGTATGTATAAATCATCATGTCTTGCTTTAGGGTTTGAGATGGAGTCTCACTGAATTGGCCAAAGCTTGCCTTGAGCACCAAGGCTCAAGTAATCCTCCTGCCTCACCCCCTCGAGCTCCTGAGACTACAGCCACAACACCCATCTCAAAACCTTCTATTCTACATCCTAAATATTTCATCTTCCCAAAGCGCAGGTCCAAGGTGGCATTGCCGTGTCGTCTTCCTACAGGAAAGACACAGACAGCTTTTGCCGCCTTGCCGCTTGCAAACAGCATTCCTGACACCCTTCTGTTTGTACAGCCCGGCCAGAGCATGCTCAGCTGATAGAGGGAAGACTGAGCAAGGTAAGGTACATGCTGATAATTCCACCCAGGGAGCTTAGCAGACGGTTAGCTTCACCTGCCAAAGAAAGAGTGTGTACTTCACCTTGGTCAGTCTTCCCTATTAGATCACAGTGTAGTGTGTGTTAGTAGACCTGTTTCCAACAGACATGTAAACTTCCAACACCCCCCCCCCCAACACACACACACACATACACACACACTGCGCCAAATTAGAGAGTTCATCAGTGAACCCAGGAATCTGGGCCCTGTAAGCTCCCGAGTGAATATGGTACTGGAGTAGTTTTGTGAACCACTCTAGATCGTCAGAAACCCATGGGGACACGTAACAGACTTCCACCTGTGACTTCCAATTGACATTTTTGCAGAGTAGTCTATGAATTTATATTTCCCAATGGGGCAGAGTGAAACTAGACAAAGAAACCATTGGAATAGGTATGAACACAGCAAAGGGCTGTCACTTGATGTAAGGGTGGAGAATGAGCCTACGGACCTCTGAGGACAGCAGAACTAAATTAAGCCTTTTTCCCCATTTGGTAGGTAAGAAGTTAGTTGGTCTTAGAAGCCCTTTTAAATCCCAGATCTCAAGGACAGTTGATTTGCTGCAACAATCACACATGTATCAGTAAATAACACACAGTCAACAGGTACAGAGCCTAGAACTTGACTGCAACCGAGGCGGCAGCTTCTACCCACTTGAGACAGACTCTGCGTTTCTTCTCTCTCCTACTTTTACCAGGTTTGTGAGGCGGCAGGTTTGCACTTCAGATGTTCATTTATAGAGTGCCAGACTACACCTGCTTCGTGCTAGGCTTGTGCTTTGAGGGTGGTTTTGTTTGGAAAATATTATTTTTAAGCAACAGCCAGGCTAAGTGTTCCTGTCATCTTAAAGCATCCTCTAAAATGTGCCGCTTGCTAAGGACCAGAAGTTCCAGCCGCAGCACAGCAGCTAGTCACTGTCTCACATGACTCCACCCTCTTCCCTGGCCTTACTTTTGCTGCTATGTTAAGAGGCAGGGATCCCTTAAAGCTGCATTTCCATCTATTCCCCAAGAAACTGCGACTACCTGTCAGGGACTCTGCTTCCCACCCAGCCTGCATCACAAGTGCATGACTCCACAAGGCTTCTAAATACAGCAAACGCCGTATCAATCATTTTGAAAGATGACTAGAGACAAAGTTATTGTTCTGAAAACTAATAAAAATCAAAATGTACATTTTTTCTTTATAGGGAAAACCTTGAACTCATAGAAGCTGATTGATAAATAATACCAAAATGAAACTCACCATTTTGTAAACCTAATGAGTGAATGAATGGATCTAGTAAATCGTCAATGGCTGTTAATATCATGAAAAAAGAGGCAATAGCACCTGTCTCCTATTAGAGGTTATGACACTACCATAAAGTCTTGTAAAAAATTAGCTTGAATGTAAAGTCTATAGAGTAATTAAAATTTACAGGAAGTATATGAGACAGAGGAACATAATAATTAATTATGTCTATTGAGGGGATATGATAACCACAATCCAAGACTATAGTACAAGTGACCAGTTTTTAATCAGTATTGTGCACAAGAAAAGGAAGACTACAGCGGAGCCTAGAGATGGGGTGAGGCATATGATAAAGTATGGGTCTGGTGGCTCCTGTTCGAGGCATTGTTTTGTTTTGTTCTATTACTGTGTTAGGACAAAAAGCAGCTTGGGAAGGAACGAGTTTACTTTACCTTGTTGATGACAGTTCTTCGGCAAGGGAAGCTGGGCAGGAACACAAGGCAGGAATTGAAGGTGGAGGCTAGAGCAGAGACCATGGAGGAAAGCTGTTTCCATAGCTTGATCAGTCTGCTTTCTTATGTAATCCAGGATATCGCCACCCAGTGGGCTGGGCCTTCCCACATGGATTGCCAATCAAGAAGATGCCCCTCAGACTCGCCTATAGACCAATCTGATTGAGGCACTCTCTCAATTAAGGTCCCCTTTTCCCAGATGATCACAACTTGTATCAAGTTGACACACAAACAAAGAAAACCAAACCCAACCAGCACAGCTCTTGTTGAAAAAGGCTATAAGATGTTACAGGGCTGGCAAGGAAATGGTTAATGTTATTAAGAAGAAATTGCTGTGGGATTGATAGTACCTTTTGGGGTGTGCTTTTTTAAAGGAATTTTGGTTGTGAGAGTCAGTCATTAGTAGCTGAAATGAAAAGTAAGTGGCAAGGAGGGACTTACCTGAGAGGGAGAAAGGAGAGCAGCACAGGGGGAGAAGGGAGGAGGAGGGAGAAGGGAGGAGGAGGGAAAAGGGAAGAGGAAGGAGGAGGGAGGAGAAGGGAGAAGGGAGGAGGAGGAAGAAGGGAGGAGGAGGGAGATGGGAAGAGGAGGGAGAAGGGAGGAGGAGAGAGAAGGGAGGAGGGAGAGGGAGGAGGAAGAAGGAGGAGGAGGGTGAAGGAAAGAGGAGGAAAAGTAACATTAAAAAATGTTTGAAAAAACAGGAAATTATGTTATTTTATGGATACTTAAAATCACACACACACACACACACAGAGAGAGAGAGAGAGAGAGAGAGAGAGAGAGAGAGAGAGAGAGAGAGAGAGATTGAGATTACACCAATTAGGGTGACATGATTTCTTCCCAAAAAGAAATCTGGAGACTATTTAACAAGCACTCCAGTGGCAAGCATGAAAACCCTCCTTTGAGTTTTTGCTCAGGGGAGTCCAAGAGATTCCCAAGACAATATAGTCTGTTGCCATGGCCCTTGGTGCCTTTCAGAAAAAGAAGGTGAGATCCTCTTACTGAAGACACCACATATTTTGGATACTGGATTTAGAAGAATCAATTTGGGTCTGACCTTGAGGCTTCCTCCCTGCAGACTAGCTCTTACAGTTTCAGAAGGAGCTGAGCAAGCTGCCAGTGGAGAGAAGTAATTAATAATAGTCAGATCTAACTGCAACACCAGTGAACCATGATAGCCAGGATGGCGAGATATTCTGAAAGGCGCCATGGTGACACTTGCAACATGGAGGTACACAAGAGTCAGCTAAATTGGACTTAATGGCCTGATCAACATGAGGGAACTCATGCCAGGGACTGTAAATTCAGCCAACTACCTGTGGCCAGTAAAGCCATATAATCTAGAGAGACCCTACTCCTGCCAGCTTCCTAAACCAATGGCATCTCTAACTTAGATCTAACCTTATCCTTACATCCACAGACAGTATAGCTCCCACCTCTTATCAAAGAAGCTTCTTTTTGCAGCAGGCAGAGACAATCACAGAAAGCCACAACTGGTCAAAATGCAGAGCAAGTGCCTGTGGGACTGGTGGGCCTCCAGCACACCCCACACTTAAGACTCGGGGAGATCACAGAAGAAAAATCACAAGAACCAGATAACTCAGACAGTTGCTGTGAGTCTCTTAAAAAACAAATAGAGAAGACATGAAGAAGACTGGAGAGGAGAGGGGTAGAGGAATGTAATTGTGGTAATTGTGGCTCATAATATGTCTGAATACTTGGTCCCCCGTAGGTGAAATTGTTTGGGAAGGATTAGGAGGTGTGGCCTTGCTGGAAGAGGTTGTCACTGGAGGCAGGCTTCACCATCTCTCGTTATTTCCCTCTCTGCCTCATGCTTGTGGATCAGACGTAAGCTCTCAGCTCCTGCTCCTGCTCCAGCACCGTATCTACCTACATGCTACCCTGCTCTCCGCCATGATAGTCATGGACTCTGACCCTCTACAACTATAAGCCCCCAATGAACTCTTTAAAAAGTTGCCTTTGCCGTGGTGTCTTATCACAAAAAAAAAAGGAAAGTAAGATAATGATCAAAATATAATTTATGAACTTCTCATAAGAATAAAAATATTGTATACTAATAAATAAAGGAGCCTTTTGTTTCTTAGCACTATATGTGTTAATATTTGTCAGTTCAATAAGATGATATCCAGGATCTATTATGATTTATTTCAAAATAATCATGAGGGGCAGGGAATGGACAAGCGTCTAGAGGAATCAGGATCGTTGCTAATTGAGGTTGGGTGGTGAGGTTGGGTGGTGAGGCGCTCTGGTCCGGCACTCAGTCCCCTACAGTTTTGTATATGTTTGAAATTTTTCTTCCGAAAAGTGAAATTAAAATTCTTTACAATTTCATTTTCTTCCCTTTTCCTGCTTTCATATTTGTTGTACTATATTGTTCTAATAGCGTGTGTTTATTATTTCTAACCAGAGAGTCATCGGATCTTACTCTTCTTTAGTTAGTATGTTCAATGCTTGAGGCCTTCTATATTCTAAGCTGCCTGCCCAGCCGGACTGGGAGGTGTGTGAACCAGAGGGACTCCCTAGGGAATCCTCAGGGCTGTGACCCTGGATGGTGTTGCAGGTGTTCATTTGGGAATGCCACTTTACCAAGACCCCATCTTGGAAAGGAGTGTTGCTTACCTCACTCCCAGCTGCGGGGATCTCCTCAGTCCTCTCAGTGCCAGAAAGCCATTGTGAGAGTGTTTATGAAGAGAAGAGGAAGTTGAGGTTGATTAAATGTGCATGGTGGGGTCGTGAATTTTATTTTATTTTTTTTCTTTTTTTATTTTTATTTATTTATTTTTTTATTTTTGGTTTTTCAAGACAGGGTTTCTCTGTGTAGCCCTGGCTGTCCTGGAACTCACTCTGTAGACCAGGCTAGCCTCGAACTCAGAAATCCACCTACCTCTGCCTCCCAAGTGCTGGGATTAAAGGCATGTGCCACCACTGCTTGGCTCATGAATTTTATAATATCTACTGTATAATTAATATGTAACCTCCAAAATACTGTTTAGGAGTGTCTTCTTTAACATTTAGACCTCTCTAAAGTGCTAAAGTCCACTGAGGTGAGGTAAAACCCTTACCTTAGAAAGGTATGTCCACAAGATATCTTCCAAAGTCACCTATGTCGGGCAGTGGTGGCGCATGCCTTTAATCCCAGCACTTGGGAGGCAGAGGCAGGTGGATTTCTGAGTTCGAGGCCAGCCTGGTCTACAGAGTGAGTTCCAGGACAGCCAAGGGCTACACAGAAAAACCCTGTCTCGAAAAAACCAAAAACCAAAAAAAAAAAAAAACAAAAACAAAAAAACAACCAAAGTCACCTAATCCAAATTGTCTCTGAACCCTTTGTTCCCCCTGTTAACCTCTGGTGTCGAATGACCGCACAGTTCTAGGGAGCTCTCATCTCCTGTCCGGTCACGCTAAGTCCAGCCCTTCCCAGGGTTCCTCCTACATCATGAGACCGAGCTCCTCACTGATCATCTGTTCCTGGTGTTTCCCATCCTGAGAGTCATGTCCCTTCTGTGTGATGTCTCCCTTTGTCTCTCTAGCTGAGCCTCCCCTCTGAGCAGAGTTTCAGGTCAGGAGAATGAGGTTTTGATCCTGTGAGCAGTTCTTGTAGGAACAGCAGTTTGTAACACAGTGCAACCTACAAAAGGATGACCCTTGTAGCAACCTCCGTAGCCGCTTGTCTGAAAACATCCAGAAGCAGGGTCTCTGTCTGCCTTGTCCTCTCTGTAGGACTGTACCTGTGTACAGAGGAATCCTCTGTGGTATTGTCACATCAGATAGTAGAAAAGCGTACACTGTTCATCTAAGCCGATTTTGGGGAGAAAGAGTTTATATTTAGGTCTCCAAATAATTTTTGGAATGTCATCAGGTTCAATAAACTGTACCACCTTAATTTATAAAAGTTTTTAATCACACTTATAAAAGCCAGCACTTACATAATTTGCTGTTCTGAGCATCTCCTGGGTCTCCATAAGGAAGTTCTGGTGCTATTCTTGTTTGTAGATGGGGAGACGGAGCAGAGTGGGTAAGTGGGAAAGAGATTATGACCCTCAATAGACTGGCTGTAGGGCTAGTTCCCTAAGCTGCTGTCTGCTGGCTCCCTGCAGCTTAGTGGGAATAACATGGGTAAATGAGAGAGTCTGGAGGGCTGGAGAGAAGCATGGCCCCTATAACTACTCCATGGCATTACCAGAAAGATCCATTCAGCCATGCCATCAAGAACAGCGCTATATGGGAGATGGTGCTAAGTACTCCATTATCAGATGAGATTAGGAGGAATTCAGTTTGGCACCTGGAGGTAATAAATCCCCATTTATCATTTCAGGGCACTCTATTTTCATGAATCTTGTAAAATTCCCACTTGGAAATGCTAAGATCAGACTTAAGGACAGCCGAGCCCCACTAGACAGCAAGGAAAGACATGGCTTTGGTTACATCTTTCAACATGACCACTCCACAGTAAGTACCCTCAGGACCTTCTCTCCAGATCTACAGCATCACTGTGAGTCTCTCATGAGATGAAGGTCTGCTACTGCAGGCACCTGAAGCAAACCTCAGAATAAAACTAGAAAATGAAAGGGGGGGTCATAAAATAGGAATTGCGAGGAAATGCAGAAATCATGAGAAGGTTTCTAAAAGCAGGCTTTATGAAACCAGGCAAAGGCTTCTTAAACGAGAGTTTCAATTCCCCAAACCCAAGCTACCATATGGACAAAGCCCTTGATCTTAACACGTGTAGCTGTGGTAAGTAGTCAGGCAGTAATTTATTTTCTGTCTGGCAACTCACTGGTAAATAATACCAAGATAAAACAACACTCCTTCCCTTACACTGTGCTCTCCCAGCGTCTGTAGTTATGTGTCTGGCTCCTAAGTAATCAGAAGCATGATGGCTGTGTTCTCTATGCCACTGAGGGGCTCTGGGACAACCCTTCTCAAAATGGCACAACACAAGATCACATGGCTGGGTGATCATCTAGATGGCTCTGCTGATCTTGCCTGGGATCGGCCTTCATTGTAGGGCTTTGTTGTAGAGCTGCCGGCCCATCTAGTCATTGTGTCTATTCATCCAGTCAACTAGGCTGGTCACAATCTACTGCTGATATTGATGGGATAAGAGCCAGACCAAAAATACAAATGCTTCTCATACTTCTACTGGTGTCATACCTATTGTCATCTCATTGACCAAAACAACTCACATGGCTGAACACAAAATCAAGGGTTTGAAAAGCTCTCTCTCTCTCTCTCTCTCTCTCTCTCTCTCTCTCTCTCTCTCTCTCTCTCTGACACACACACACACACACACACACACACACACACACACACACTTCCTTTTGACGGAAGAGGCTGCAATGCCACGTGACAAACTGGCTAGTAAGGGTGCTGTTTGTTTACCCCTTCAAGAAAGGCTGAATAGAGCCACTAATGCACTTTGCCCTGTAGTGTTCTTCACTACAAGACCAAAGTGTACATTCATTAATGAGGCTGTGAACTCTAAGAGTTTCATTGCCACCAAAGGAAGATTTTAGTCCCTGCTGGGATGGCCATGTGGCCAGAGCTGGAGCTGAGCCACTGTCAGAAGCGGCCTAGAGGGCAGAGATGTGAGGAGGGTGGATGTAACTTGCCCCACACCCTTTAGAACTAGTTTCAGAAACATAACTCTTGCCTTCTTAGAGCATCTCATTGATAAGAAAGTTCCATTTGTTCAACTCAAAAAAAAAAAAAAAAATCCTGTTTCCTCGAACAGTCTGTAAGAGAACAAACCCAACCCAGCATGTTCTTTTTAGGAAACATCTGGGGTAACTGGGATTCCCCCAGAAACACCCACTCTTTTATATCAATTGTTGAAAGACACAGAAACTGAACATCTGATGACTGTTCTGTCTGAAGCTCTTGAGTCATTCTGAAATGTCACACTGTGATGAATACCGTTATCTGTGCTTGGCAGGGAGGAAAAACCAAAGGCTTAAGGGGGGGAACCTATGAAAGCAAATCTGGGCTTTGGGAATTACCTGGTGGGTGTGGGTGGTCCAGGTAGCCTACCTATAACCCTTGAACAATGCAAGCAAAGGGCACAGCTCTGCAGACCCCGGCAACTGCTCCTGTCTGTCACTTGTTGGCTTTCAGATGGTTAGAAACATTTGGAATTTAGAGTGTCCCCACGACCTAAAGAGAGACTTGCCGCCAGAAGCTCCATGCTTTTTAGATTCATAGCAGACCACAGAGCAGCTTACAGCAGGCTGGCTGCCTCGGTATCATCAGTGGCCTCTCATCCCCACGCACGGACCCTCCACATACCCCCAGATGTTAAGTTTCTACTGGCTCATGCATACTGCTCTCCCTTCCAAACTTAGTAGTGAGGCCAGAAACACAAGACTCAGCCTCTCAGATTCTGCAGGGTGAGACAGGGCCAAGAATGTGTAGGAGGAACCAACGATCATGTCCCAGGAAGAGAAGGCCAAAGTCTCCAACCCAAGAGATGTTTGGTAGGATGACACACAGCAGTGTTTGGTAGTACAGTGCACAGCTGCTAACCATCTTGCATGATGTCTGTCTCCAGCCCTTCTCATATACCAGTGATACTAAAACTCATGGATTGGGAGGTGACCCTTGTCTGAGGCATACTGTGTGCCAGTGAAGCTGTGGGTTGGTTTCAATGCTCAAGTCTGCCTAAGACTTGACTCCCTGTTTGCTCAGGTGACCCCAGTTTCCTACTCCCTATTCATGAGAATGGAGATACAGTGGGAGCTGTCTGAATGGACAGGAGCAGCATCCTAGATGTCCTTGACTCTCCTCATTACCCCAAGGCCTCCAAAGAGGCTCTTGGTCACCTGGAGTATACATCCACTTGGGAACAAAAGTACCTTTTATTATTGTGACACTGGTAACCATTGCAAAGAACCGCACACAGCCATTCTTAGTATATCACTGCAGTAGAAATTGTGGTGACATCATTAACAGATCATTAACAGCAGAAGCTGTGCTTCTTTCTGGTTACAGAGGGTGTTTGTCTCCCTTCATGAAGGACTTTCCCCCCAAAACTCGCATATTGAGGTTCCTCCATTCACCCTAACCGGTGAGGGGAAGCGGACTGACCAGGCCTTTAAACCGATTGTGGGGAATAGCAACCTTGTATTTCCCTTGACCTCCAGCAGAGGGCAGCCTCCTGTGCCTCACTAAGCCCTCCACTGACAGAGGGAAGAGGGTGTACTTCTCAGGGGCTAACCCTTCCCTGCCACTCCTTTCCACCCAGACCTGCCATTGAAGGAGGAATTTCTGAAGTTGAGATTATCTCCCAACAAGTAGATGAAGAAACCAAGAGCATTGCCCCAGTGCAGCTGGTGAGCTTTGCCTATCGGGACCTGCCCCTGGCCGCCGTGGACCTCTCCACGGGCGGGTCACAGCTCCTGTCGAATTTGGACGAAGAGTACCAAAGAGAAGGGTAGGTACGGCATGGCTGAGAGCCTCTTGCATAACTCCCCGTGTTTCCATGGGTACCTCCCAAGAGGCAGCAGCGGAGGTTAGTGATGCTGAGGCCAGGAGGTGACATTAGGTCACTCAAGCCTTTTCAACTCACACATAATTTCCTCAGAGAAAGATTCCGGGTACAGAAAATGCCCATTGCTGCTGGACGACCGCCTAGGTGTTTTGTGATGTTTGCTTAGAACTTAGGTAATAGGATTTGTCTTCAGGCTGAGGTGATTCTTGTTTGTTTGTTTATTTTTTTGGTTTTTCGAGACAGGGTTTCTCTGTGTAGCCCTGGCTGTCCTGGAACTCACTCTGTAGACCAGGCTGGCCTCGAACTCAGAAATCCGCCTGCCTCTGCCTCCCAAGTGCTGGGATTAAAGGCGTGCACCACCACCGCCCAGCTGAGGTGATTCTTAGTATTTTTTCCGACTCACCCTGTTTACCTCACAGGGGTTAGGAATGTGCCAAGGTCACAGAGTTCATATGGGACGAACTTGGACTGCACTTTGCTCTGCACACAGTGACGCTGAGTGTCTGGAGAGTGGACAGAATCCTGCCAGGTGCTTTGCAGACACTGCCTCCCTCCCTGTCCAGTGAGAGCCGCGGGGTTGCTTTTACATTAACTCCTCCTATATTGCTTGTCAGTCAGTCAGTCAGATCAGTGGGTTTGTTTCCCATTTGACTTCTCACTAGCCTGGTCTCTCTTACAAATTCACTCTTCAAAGCCATAGTGTGATGTGCTGGCCGGATAGAGGCAAGGAAGATGAGGGCTGGAGGTCCTGGTTTTCAGTGGTAGGGGGTTGGAATGTTGAAGGCCACAGAAGGGCAGACAGACATCTGTGGGTTAGCGTAGACTTCTGTCTCTCACCTAAGCTTTCCCCCAGTTCTGCCCTGTGACTTTTAGACACAGAACTGTAAACACTGGCCAGCACCTAAGAGCCAGTTCTGGGCAACGCTCCCAGGTGTCTGTAACCATTTTAGACCAGGCTGGCTGCTTTAAACACAAAATGGAAACTTTGCCATGTGTTTTAGAAGCAAAGGAAAAGCCATAGCTAAGCTAAATTTGCAAAGCTCGGATTCCCCGTGTCTGCTTCCTGAAGGGGGCACCCCCTTCCTAAGATAAAGTGCCAAACTGGGAAACTGTACACCTGCTTCTGAAAAAAAAACCTGATACCCAATGGCTTTCTCTAAAAATAAAATTTTTCTAAGTATTGTGAACACAGTTAGCAGGACCCTAGAAGAAAATGACAGGCAAATCAATAGAAAAAGAAATCTCTGAAGATCAGGGCTGCATGAGGACGTGGACTTCAATCTCAGCACCCAGCCCTACGTGGCTGTATGTTCCTTGTAGCCCCAGAGGGTAGTGAAGATTAGATCCTATTCAGAGAGCTTACTGACCAGAGAGCTTAGCCAAAATGGTGAGATTCTGGGTCAGTGAGACCCTGTCTTAATAAGGCAGAGATCCACAGAGCATGCCTGCCCTCCTGTTCTGCCCTTCACATGTACACACAGGCACACACCCTCGCACTCACATGCACATATCAGGCAAAACACAGGAAGGACGGGAGGACATTTCTGAGGCTTGTCTGGCATAGCAGTATTGACCGAGCAATCCGAATCAGGCCACAGAGCCTGCTTTTCCCTAGTCCCCCGTGACTTAAAGACTGAGCTAAGTCCTGAACCAGGACCAGCTGTGTGTATATGGCTTATGCAACAATGGCCGCCAGTGCTCAAAAGGACCACAAAGCTGAGCCCTTTTCTCTGCTGCTGCCCTGAACTCTGTCCGCCAGTCAGCAGGTCTTTCTCTGAGCACCGGGAGAATCACTGTGCAGTTGCCCTCTGGTGGTCAAACACAGTAGTGCAACCTCTGTTAATAGAAACATGCACTGGCCCTTCTGCCCTGGCCTGATCTTGAACAAGCCCAGTTGGAGTTCATTGTTACATAGCATGGACAGAAACAGGAAAACCCTTAAGAGCGCTGATTCAGAACCCACACTCACTGCTGTTGCTGCACACTGATTTTACACTCAGTGGGTGTGCCCCATGCAGGTGTACCACACCACAGGCCGTGCCTCATTCCCAGGCCTACTCCCACTGCCCAGGTTGCCCAGACCTGTCTCAGCCATTTGAATGAGTGCCTGGTCTCTCCCCGTGAGGCAGAGAGGTCTTTGATTTGATTTGCCTCTCCAGGTGTGTTCCCCAATGCTGCTGTTGTCCTGTAAAGAACAACAAGGAAGCCTAGGGGAAAGATTTGTTGAGAGCTCTCGGTGGGACCTCTGTGGCAGCCAGACTGTATCCTAGAGCAAGGAAGAGCCAGGCTTATAACAGAAGCCCGGGTAAAACCGACCAAGCAAAAGCGTGCAGCCATGGAGCTAGGCTGTTCTTGGTTCTTAGTTTGTCTCTCACCGATTTCAACCTTTCTAAAGCAACACAATCCCAAGTGTAAAGTTCCAGTTTGGTTTGGAGGTCAGGGTTGCTTCTGGT